>NW_008705255.1:1187954-1281954 GCF_000326865.2 Helobdella robusta
ATAAACGCATGATATTAATAAATCAGTAATTGTATATAAATAATCAATTAATAGTAGGTGACTGAAACTAATTTAAAAACCAGAAATGTGATCATTTGGAATATTTAGGAAATTTTTCTTTCATGGCCATTTTCAGAAAGTTTGAATATTGAAAAAAAAGTCAAAAACAAACAACGAATAAGCGAAATGAAAAAAATAATTTACATTACAACACAGCATATAATCCCAAGACTACGTTATAAAAAAAATTATCATAAAATAAAAAAATATAATGAACACACTAACAACTAAGCTAAAGACTAAACTTTAGTAATTAGTTACTAATGGTCTTTCAGAAAAACTGTTTCTTCTATAATAAAAAATTAAAGTACTTTTTTTCACTAAAGAAAGACTTAAAACTTAAAAGAGTCTTAAAAAATTTTAATAAAAAAATAAAAATCAAACTTATTTAGTTAATGATCGGCCATAATCAAATAATTAAATCACAAATTAGCTAGTTAGCAAGTAGGAAATGAGTGAAAACCTAAAAATATGATGCGAAAAATTAAGAAAACCACTACTAACACTTAGGAGGTCTATTAGCATTGATTAGCGATTAGATTAGCCTCTTGGGGTAGAAATCAGAACAGCTAAGAACTAAGTTAAGTAAAGATTCTACGCTAAAAAGCATCAAATAAGATAAGCAAAATATTAATAATAACAACAGTGGAAATATTTATAATAATAATAAATATTATTTTGAATATAATTATACCATTATAGCAGAATATAAAAATTTGAACGCATAAGGTCGAAACAGCGGAAATAATGATGGGATTTCCAATTTCCAAAGTTTTCGCTGAAAGATCTAAAGGTTACATTAAAATAACTTCGTATTTTATACTGCGTTTTATACTAAGTATTATTTATATTTATATATTATAACTTTCATATTTATTTGATAAATATTGAATAAACGAATTATTGGTTTACAGAGTTTTTACATTTTACAGAATTTATGGGTGCTAAATACAGTAGTTATCATGTTTTTATGTTACATGTAATTGAAAGATAGATGCTTTATTGGTATAAATTATCATTTTGAATACTTTTATTTGTTAGTTTTAAATATTTTACCTTCATAAATCAATATCCCTTTAATGACGGTTAAGAATTTTTAATCATGATACATCATGATGCATACAACAACAAATACATACAACACACACATACAACAACGAACGAACGAACAAACACACGCAAACATTTCACATTTTTATTGCAATTTAGGTTTTCAAATTTTCTAATCAGGTACAACGTTACATGTTGCCACAATAAAAGGTATATTCAACCTGTCAGTATCATGTTTTTTTGATTTGATTTGTGTTTGTAGATGGTTCTTTTTGGCAGACAGTAGGTTGCCATTACTTGCTGTCAACTTTTCCACTCCTGCATGAAATCGAGTGGTGGTATCACCTCTCAATGAATTTCAAGAATGCCATTTGGTTGGGGAAATGATTAACAGAACAATTAATTAATTAACTAATTAAAAATAAATAACAAAACGATAAAAAAAACTAGTTTATGGATATAAGATGTTTCGAATTATGCATTCATACTGTCAAAATTATGGCATAATCGTTATTGAAATTGAACTTTCCTACAAAAAACAAAAAAAAACAAAAAAAAAACAAAAAACAGAAAATAAAAAGCATAGATGAAAAGTATTTGGGTTTTGTCACTGTTGTCATTGTTATTAAGACTATAGTAGCAAAAATTAAAATGAAATTAAAAAGTTCTAGGTTTGGATTTAGTAGATCTCGAACTGCTACTCTTCGACTCTCTCCACGTAAATCTGGCCTTGAAAGTTTCCCTAAATTTGCTCCCTGTTATGTAATAAACGAAAAAATTGACGGAATCGTTTAAATAGAAGAGGAGCATCGATGCTACGAAGAATAACTCCATTCTGCCAGCAAACTCCGGACTGTCATACAACCGGAACAAGCCGTCAACGACTGCGAAGTATATCCCACTGGGCAGAGTCAGTAGCAAGTGTACAAAACTCAGTCCCAGTAGCATTAACGTCGCTGAAGATGGATTCGAAGCCGGGTTCTTCTCCTCGTTGCTCAATCTTCTGCCAAATTTGTGACATGCTCCAACGTTTTCTGTGCTGCTGTTGTTGTTGTTGTAACGATTATTTTTATTCACCGCGTTCGTTTGGAAATTTGAGGCGCGCTTTCGAAAACCATTCGCGCGAAATATGGCGACCAAAATGGCGGTGTTTCCGGAGAAGAGCACGACGAACGGGATGACGGTTAGTAAAAGTATGTCGATTTGGGGCCAGACGTAGTTGTAGAAATAATCGAACCTAGGTTTCACGTAGCAAATTTTTGATTCTATAATTTCTGCCGGTTTATCTGAAGAGTCTGTCGCTGATGGGTGCTGCGGTCTCACTTCCCCTATGTACGTCAGGTTCTGTGGTTGTGTGGGTGATGAATTTTCAAGGTTGGTTTAATTAATTTTTCTAATTATTTTCACAGTTTTATTCATTAAATTTTCAAATGTTTCAACTATTATTTGAAATGATATCACTTATAAGTATGACTTTAGTAAAGTTTATTTTCAAATTAAAATCGGCAAACCTCATAATCCACCGGGTTTTCCTTCAAATAATCGTAATCGAATGCGAGTAAGAGAAAGAAATTGATGCAAACGAGCGTGAGAGTCATGATCGACCAGACGATCTTAATCCTCTTCTTCGAGCAGACAGCCCTGGCCACGAAAGGGAACCAAACAATGAAAACTCTCTCCAGAACAATCAACGAGAGTGTCCAACTCGCCATATGCCCCAAAAAGTACGTCCCGAATATGCCGACCTGGCAGAAGCCCTGTGCACTTCTTATATCTACCTGGCTCGGTGTGACGTACAACAACCACTGCCTGAAACATCCGCAGATCAGTAGGATGATGTAGATGCAAGAAAGAGCGGTCAAACTAAATGATATCGAACTCTTCCTGAAGGAGGCACACCTGAGGACGATGATGCTCATGATGTTGAATATGAGGCCGAGTACAAAAATGATGCCGAAACCGAATACCGCCATCCATTTGGTGCTTCCTAGCGTTACTTCGGTAGGTGGAACTACTGTTTGGAATGTAGATGACGTCATATTTGTTGGTGTCACGTTCGCTGATGACGGTGATGTCATATTTGTTGTTGTTATAAATGACGCTGACATCATTATAATGATTGACGTTGTTGTCATCCTTGCTGTTGCAAAAAGCCTTTTACTGTTCACATCTCCCGTTTAGCACGGGAGAAAAATGATATAATGTTGTTATTATTGTTACTGATGTTTGTTTCGCTTATAAGTAGTAGCAGCCACTGTAGTAGTTGTAATTGTAGCAGCAGTAGTAGTTGTAGTAGCAGCAGCAGTAGTAGTTGTAGCAGCAGTGGTAGTAGTGGAAGCAATATTATAAAAGCACTAGAAACGTTAATAAATTGAATTTTAGAAAGAATGGTTTAAAAAAAAACTCATCCCAAATTTTTATAACAAGTAGAGAAACAGATTTTTCTATGTGCATCTAATGTGAGATGATGATGATGATGGAGAGTATATGTTTTTGTTTGTATGTATTTTGTGTATGTTTGCATGTATTTTGTGTATGTTTGTATGTATTTGGTGTATGTTTGTATGTATGTTTGTATGTATTTTGTGTATTTATTTGTATGTATTTTGTGTATGTTTGTATATTGTGTATGTTTGCATGTATTTTGTGTATGTTTGTATGTATGCCTACACGTATATACCTTCATTTGCATATAAGCACAAAAAGCAGTAAAATGTAAACAGTTTCAAAATATGTTTTGCATCCAACACAACAAATTCGCAACAGACTTTCTTAAGATGCTAGGAGATTAAAGTATTTATGTATGTTTCTTTGTATTTATATATGTATGTACGTATGTATGTATGTATGAACCCGTTTTGATGAACAAGCCATGGTTAGGCATGCAATCGTTTCCGAGTTCAACTTTTATCTATGTCCCTGGTCTCGCACAGTCAGGTATCTAGCAGCTCCATCCAGAATGCAAAAGGAATTGAATTTTTGTAATAAAAGTATGGTGTGTGCGTGTGTGCGTGTGTGTGTGTGTGTGTAGTGTGTGTGTGTGTGTAGTGTGTGTGTAAAACATCAAGTAACACATAGATTACCACTTTGATCTGTCGATAGTTGGACAGGTAGGCACGGGTAGGCATTCAGTTGTTGAATAGTCTCCATCACACAGACACGCAGGAGCCGCTGGAACAAGCAGGAAATGTGATTCGTTGAAAAAAACAGTTTTCTGTAGTCACCTGATCTAACACTAATAAACTCACATATTGTCTTTAGGAATTTAAAAGTGTCGGGGTCCATAGGGCCGAGAACCTGGATGCATATCGGCAAAAATTCCATCGAGGGGTGACATTTTGTATTGTTTTATTTTCTCATCCGCGGCCAAACCACATTCCTTACATGTGAGATTTACGTAGCGTTGTTGTATGCATGTATGAATTATTATTATTAGAGAATTTATATTATAGCGCTCTTTAAAACTTCTCAAAGGCGCTGCTCAAGTCATGTAGTTTAATTCATAAAAGGATGAGTTTTTAGTTCTTTACAGAATTGTCAAAGAGTTAGCCCAGGCTGACAAAGGTGGCCTGGTAAATCATTCCAAACTGTTGGACCAGCGACGGAAGAATTCCTGTTTTCTACAAGCAATTGTGTTGTGGGTACCGATGGAAGATCCTGACAATCTGAAGGTAACTGAAGAAGTTGTTCAGGTGTGAACCCATGCAAACACTCGTCAGACAGGCAACTCGGACTGAGACTATTCAAATATTTGAATACCAAGATGGCAATTTTGAATTTGATTTCTTGCCTAACAGTCAGCCACTGCAAGTTCAATAGACTATGAGTCACACGGTTAAACTTTAATCTCCCAGTAACTGTTTTAGCTGCTCGATTTTGAATTGACTGTAGTTGGCATATGATTTTGTTGGAAGTTCCATAGAAAGCACAATTACAGTAGTCATGCTTAGATTGAATAAACGCATGAACTAGACATTTTAATATTCCTCATTAAGCGAGTTTCTGATCTGTCTGAACCTTTGTAGTTGAAATGAACATTTCTTGTTCAGTTTTTTGACGTGACGATCCATAGACATATTTTGATCGAACGTGATTCCAAGATTATTGACAGCTGAACAAAACTGGATAACTGATCCAAATATGTCGATAGAGCTGGCACGAATCATTTGCAATTATTGCCAGATTCCGACAAACAGAAGCTGAGTTTTACTCATTTTAGCTTAAGTCTGTTGCTTATCATCCATTAATTTAAATCTTTAACACAGCAGACAAATCTGTGAACTAAATTATCAAATGTCGCTGTTTTACAACAAATTTTGACCTCAGACTTTTCGATGGTATTAAATGTATGTGTGAGTGTGTATATGTATGGATGAATGTACCTATATATGTGTTTGTATGAATCTGTTTTTGTACGTATTTGTCCATATGTGTTTGTACTTTTTGTATATATAAAAATGCAAATAGGTGTAGAAAGAAAAGCATACAAACAAACATACAAACAAACAAATAAACATACATACACACATACAAACAAACATACAAACAAAGTAGATGTATGAATGGATACAAAGTTATTTTTCCAAACGTAACGCACGCAATTAACATTGTTTATCTGACACTTTCCTCTGTATAATTACAAAAATGCTTCTGGTTCTGTTTCTCCTGTTCCGACATCTATGTTTAGATCATCATCACCATCATCATCATCATCCTCACCATCATCAGCGTCGTCATCATCATCTTCGTCGTCACCATCATCTTGCATATCTTGAATTTTTTGCGCGGTTGGTGTAACTGTAATAAATTAAAAATTATCTATTTTTAACTTTTCATTTTTACTATTACATTCTCTCTCTCTCTCTCTCTCTCTCTCTCTCTCTCTCTCTCTCTCTTTCACTATCTCTTTCTCTCTCTTTCTTTCTTTTTTATTGTTTTTTACCTTTTTAAACCAGTTTTTTGTAACAATCGATATATGGCATTAATATCATAGAACCGGTTTTTAACTTATATATATGTTGTATGTATGTATTGTATATGTTTGTTTATTGCAAAACAATGTTTCAGAATAATGAACGTTTAAGCCTAGTACAATGATCAATAGTTTTGTGTGTTTGTATGTATGTATGTATGTATGCTTGTTTGTTTGTTTGTTTGTTTGTATGTATGTATGTGTGTGTGTGTGTTTGTATGTGTGAGCGTGGTATTTTTGCTTGCTTGATTGATTGATTGTTGGTAATCGTTTGTTTAATATTGAATGTATGTGTGTTTGTATGTGTGTGTGTGTTTGTATGTGTGTGTGTGTTTGTATGTGTGTGTGTGTGTGTGTGTGTTTGTATGTGTGTGTGTGTTTGTATGTGTGTGTGTGTGTGTTTGTATGTGTGTATAGTTTTTCAATATACTAATTTTCTAATTAACAAACTTCTAGTTATACATCATCCTTACGTGATTTTTGTAATGTTGATTTGTATTCATTCATTCGGTACGTAAGACTCAAAGTTTAATGTTATCAGATATCATCATTTTGTCGCTATATATCAACATTTCTGTCCATCAAATGTTACTATTTGAAATACAAATTAATTATTTCGAAATTATTTAAAGTAATAATTAATTATTTCTCAATAATAACTCTATATGGATTTACTTGATAAGGCGCTGGCAAAGGTTGGGGGTTACAAACGCGTTCAGATTGTACTAACTGTCATCGTGTCCCTTGGTGTTTACACCACCTGTACCTTCCACCCACTCGCTATTGTATTCATCGGTGAGTTATTTATAAACTTATTATTATTATTAATTATAACTAATAATTATTATTATTATTTATTATTTCTGAAGGATGGGAGCCAAGTCATGTGTGTAAAGATTTATCGAGTTTGGACAATTCTGAAAGGGAAATATTTTCTCAAGATAATATTCACTCATTTTTCGAAGATTTGAATTATAATAAAACCATATTTACGAATAATTTCTCAATAGTATTAAATAAGAGTAATAATATAGATAATTATAGAAATTTTAAATGTTCGTATTTTACTCAAAAATTCTTTTCAAATTTTTCCGACTCGGTTGAAAATATATCGGAATTGATAGAAGTGAAATGTAAAACTGGATGGCTCTACAACAACCATGGCTACCTAACAGCCGTGGAAGAAGTACTTTCACTACATTCTAACTATTTTAATATTATTCAGTTATAATAAACCGCCATTCATTTCCACGCAGTTTAATTATGACAAAATAATTTAATTTCAATCCTTAGTGGAACCTGGTATGCGATAGGAACTACTACACGGATTTATCCCAGATATTATTTCAGTTTGGATCTCTAATTGGAGAGTGCACACTCTCATTTTTGATTGATAGATACGGAAGGAGAACATCCCATGTTATATCACACGCCATCGTCTGCCTGCTAGGATTGATCCTAAGTTCTTCATACAACTTTCATGTCTTCCTAGTCCTTCGCATGTTAATGGGCGTTGTTAACCCGGCTAGTTTGGCTATAAACATACAGATTTATATACATACATACATGCATACATACATGCAAACAGTCGCTAATGTATGCAAAATACATACAGTTGCATGTATGTATGCACCATACATACTTGTATGCATACATACGCACATTTACATCCATTCTAATCATTAAACTATCATTTGTATTTATTGAATATTTGTCTGTAAAAAAAATCTCGGTATAGTACAAATCTCACACTTAATAAAGCAAGCATATCAAATCAAGCAAATTCATAATTTGTTCGTCATGCCTATATGCTATATCCACATAATATGATATGATTAATAATTCATATTTAGGATTCGTAATTCATATTTAGGATTCGTAATTCATATTTAGATTCGTAATTCATATTTAGGATGCATAATTTCAGATGAATTCGACATCTGGTTTCATGTACATAATAGAGTTGTTCGACTCTCAGCACAGGACCTTGCCGGCCATGGCTTCTCAACTATTAGTTGTTCCTATGACATTGCTGCTGGGGCTTGCAGCTTATTACGTCACGAACTGGAGGTTTAAGATTATAATAACTTATAATTAGTAGTAATATTTATTAGTATAATAACTTTAGATGAATAATAAGCACTTTTATTATTATGTTGTAAAAAAAACAAATGGAATAGTATTAAATTAGTATTAGATTAGTATTACCTATATCGTTACTACTATAGATATATTGCTACTACACTTGCTACTGCAGATAGTGATGCTACTTTTACTACTACTTCTATTGCTACTATTGCTACTACTACTTCACTAATGATATTATTATATGTTAGTAATGTTAGTACTGTACTATTACCACAAATTGCAATAACTCCACTTTTTTTTTAATTCAGGTATTTTCAAATCAGCATCTCGTTAGCGTCTGGGTTTATGGCTATTGTCTGCTTGTAAGAAATTGAGAAGACAATTTGTATAATTTCATAATTTCATAATACTATTAGAGATGCACCGATTAGTGAATTCGGCCAAATATCCCAATAACTGGCCCACTAAGACCCAAAAAATTCATAATTTTGAGTAAAAATTTTAAATGTTTGAATAAAAAACAAGTTATTGGGAAAATTAAATTCTTTTCATTCCAATTCCTTATCGAGGTTATTTTCAATCTCTCGTTCAAATTCAGGTCTTTCAACAGCTATGACGTCCAAAATGAGTTTTCTGCTAATATTAATCATCAATTATTTTTCTGGATTCGAATAAAAAGGTTGAATTAAACAGAAATTTCGTTATTCGGCTATTCTGTCTTTAAAACTAGCCAAAGCCGAAGCCAAATGTAAAATTTTGGCTGAATATTTGAATATTTGGCCGAGTGGAACACCTAGTGCGTCTCTAAATTTTATGATTTCACAATTTTCAAAATTTTTAGTTTCATACCAGAATCAGCCGCTTGGCTAGCAATTAGAGGTGATATTTTTAATTATTCTTTCAACTATTTGTTCACTCATTTGTTCATTTAACAAATCGTTCATTCACTCATTCATTCATTCATTCATTCGTTCATTCAACATCTGGGTACACGCCATATTGCTTCTTAAGTCTTCTTTTTAAAGTTTTACTCTATCACGTCAGTAATTTTGATTATTATTATTTTGTGATTCTGTTTATTTAATTATTTTCGAATAGGGCAGGTTAAAAAGGCAGACACAATAATGAGGAAGATGGCTAAGTGGAATGGAATAGAGGTATAATTGTTCATACATTCATTCATTCATTCATTTATTCATTCATTCATTCATTCATTTTTAATACTTCTAAATAATGGACTACAGTTAACACCACAAATCAAATTACTGAGAAGGATAAGCGTTAACGTATCGTACGATACAATCATCAACGACATCATCATCGTCGATAACGATACTACTACTACTGCTGCTGCTACTGCTACTGCTGCTGCTGCTACTACTACTACTAATACTACAAACAGCGCTATTGTTACACTAGTGAACGATCTAACTCATCATAAAGATGAAGTAGGTTCATGCTAATTTATCCGCTTTAGATCACTTCACTATCATGTTGTCATTTTTTCCTTAATTTTCTTCCTAAATTTAGCTTACGGCATTTCCCTCAACATCACCGAATGCATCTAGATTGAGTATTTCGAATTGGAAGCCAAAACTAAGCATTTCAAGTCTATCTCCCAGTGTTTCTCCTTCGAAAAGAAGCCGACTCTCCTCCATCTTTGAGGATAAGATTAAAAATATAATTCTGCCTAACTTTAAGGATTTGTTCCTGGACCTCGTTCTTTTGAAATTTTTAATGGTCTCAAGTTTGTTATGGTTAGTGACAGGGTTTTAGTAATATTTATACGTGTTCGTATTAAGTAGTAGAACTTGTTGTAGAAGTAGTAATATTGGTAGCATTTGTAGTAGTAGCAGCAGCTGTATTAGTATATGCTTTAAATTCAAAGGCAACTACATAATTAATTATTATATTAATATGTTTTTCGCACTAGCATCAGGCATAAACGCATTCTACAGACTGTAAAATTAAGCTTTGCAGACCCAATCTAAAAAATTAACTTGATTCATTTCAATTTTTAGACCATTAAGTGCTTCCGTACGCTCCTCCATTGTGAGGTCAAGGTCATTTCAGTTCTCACTTCATTCCATCATCATTTCGACCTACCCCAGGTTCTCTACAACATTCGTCTTTTCCGGACTCATGCTTTCGTCGGCCAGATTAGGCAGTGAAAGATTTCTAAGTTTCACAATCATGGCGCTGCTTCAAATTCCCGCCATTTTAAACTGCACCTATTTCACTAACAGGTCGTAATTGTAGTAATTGTAGTAGTAGTAGTAGTAGTAGTTGTTGTTGTTGTTGTTGTTGTTGTTGTTGTTGTAGTTGTTGTTGTAATTTTAGTTCTATTAATTTGTAACAACTGTCTGTTAAACCGTTGAGTCAAATGATCAGTTGTTTATTCAATTACTAATCCATTCATTTGTTTGTTCAATCAGACAATCAATTAAAAAATCATTCAATCCTTCAATCACTCATCCAATCAACCGCTTGAAAATACCTCTCCAAGATTTGGCAGACGTATCTTCGCCTTCTCCACTCAACTGTTTTGCGGGATTTTCATTGGGGTAGTCGTCATTACACCTGCAAAGATCAGTCTGTAATTATTTTTAGAACATTTCATTATTATAAATAATTGTTATACTACTACTTCTGTTAGATTTAATAATTCTTGCCTATCTTGGTTTTCTTCTTTTCTCTCTAATCGTTTTTCTTCTATACTTTTTAATAATTCTACTTCTAACTCCTCAGGGTTCTTTCCTTTCATTAAGGAGCGTTGTTGAACATCGCGGAAATAATGCTTTATAAACTTATTGATTGATCTATTGATTGATTGATTGATTGATTGATTGATTGATTGATTGATTGATTGATTGATTGATTGATTGATTGATTGATTGATTGATTGATTGATTGATTGATTGATTGATTGATTGATTGATTGATTGATTGATTGATTGATTGATTGATTGATTGATTGATTGATTGATTGATTGATTGATTGATTGATTGATTGATTGATTGATTGATTGATTGATTGATTGATTGATTGATTGATTGATTGATTGATTGATTGATTGATTGATTGATACCACTTCTACTGCTGCTACTACTACTTCTTATTCTACTACTACTACTACAAATACAACTGCTATTACTTTCAGATGATTTCGAAACGAAACCGATAAAGTTGGTGCTAACATTCGCGTCTTACTGTTTCATTGCTTCTGCCTTCAGAACTGTCCTCTTCTATTCTAAAGAACTTTTTCCAACTTCACTTAGGTAATAATAATAATAATTAATAATAATAACATGAATAATAATAATTATTATTATTATTACTAAATAATTGAAATAATTGTTTTGTCTTTAGAGGCACAAGTAGCGGTGTTTGTCAAATTTGGGGACGAGTTGGCGCCATCTTGGGTCCATTCGCAGCCTATTTGGTAGAGAATAACAATAACAATTATAACAATCTAAACAATAATAACAACAATAACATTAATAAATATTATTTTATAATTATTATAGTTGAAGACAGATAAATATTGGCTGCCCAATGTATGTTACTGCATCGTTTGCATTTCGACGAGCTTTCTTGTTCTACTTTTGCCTGAAACGATGGGTTATTATTATTATTATTATATTATTATTATATTATTATTGTTTTATTATTGTTAATATTTTATTGTTGTTGTTGTTGTTTTAGTATTTTTTTAAATTTTTTCTTAGGCCTACCCTTGCCACAAACTGTCAAAGATTGTCACGATATGTATAAAAAGAAGAAAGATACTACTACTACTGCTGCTACTACTACTACTACTACAGCTGCTGCTTCTACTACTACTAATAATAATAATAATAACCTTAATAATAGTAATATTAATAATGATAAAACCAACAGTCAGATAATGTAACATGTACGTACACTGCATTCTCAAATGTTGACTGTACGTTTTCATTCTCAATTCGGCTTTCAATTATGTTTTAGTTTTATACAGTGTTCGGTAGAATTATTATTAATATCTTTTTTAAATTAAGTTACAATCAAATTCGTGGCTAAAAAATCATAACATGTTTTTCTTTTTGTCGTTGTTTCAGAAACTGTCCATTGGAATGAATTAATGAGCACCTAGTATTTTGTGTGCTTCGGTTATAAAATGTGGTTGCTCCAATTATTTTCTTAGTAAAGGTTGCAAGGAACGACTTTACTTTAAGCAAATGTCTTTGCTGAATCGTTTAATTAAATGTGAACATTCAAATAACAAAAATATAAAATTGCGTTAAATTTGGGTTCATAAAAACTACGGTCTCTTGACATTTGTTTTATCTGTTATCATATGAAAAAATTCTTATTTTATTATAAAATATATTTCTTTCAATAATACTCATGTATTAAGCCTAATTTTAAAATTTTAAATGAAATTAGACAAAAAATTCATGTATTATCGTCAAAATTAATATTTTTCAGCCACTTTCTCCTCAATTTTCTTCTTCTCCTTCCCCCTCTGGTCCATAATGTGGCAGTCGTTGACTGTTTGTGGTAATGGCAAGCCTGCGTAAAATTAAGTTGCGAGATGAATGAATAAAATGATTGACTGAATGATTGATTGAATAAAAAACGAACAAATGAACGAACTTACGTAAGAACGAACGAACGAACGAACGAATTCAACCATAAATAACCAACGTACAACAATTGTCGTAATAATAATAATATTATTATTATTAATAATTATAATAATAATGATTAATAATAATAATAATAATTATTATTATTATATTATAAATAATAAAATAATAAATAATAATAATAAAATAATAATAATAACCTTTTGTTTCAGGTAAGAGTAGGACGAGGAAACTTGTTGAAATGCAAATGATGCAGTAGCACACGTTGGGCAGCCAGTATTTATCCGTCTTTAACTGTGGTTTCACACCATAATCATTATAAATTATGTTTAGCAATACCACTAATATTAGTAGTAAAACATTTTTATGAATGAATGAATGAATGAATGAATGGATGAATGAATGAATAAATGGATGGATGAATGAATGAATGAATGAATGAATGAATGAATAAATGAATGAATGAACGAATGAATGAATGACGAAATAGATAAATGGATGGACGAATGAATCAATGAACATCATAATCGATGCAAATAATATTTAATCATTATAAATAAAATAATAAAATATTTATCGAATAATTTCTTTAATTCTCACCAAATAGGCCGCAAAACAGCCTGAAATGCCGCCCAAACGACCAAAAACCTGGCATATACCGCTGCTTGTCCCCCTTTGAATTTGTATAACAACGACAATAAAAAGAAGAAGAAGAAGAAAAGGAGAAGAAGAAGAAGAAAATAACAATAATAATAATAAACCTGAGGTTGGTGGGGAAGAGCTCCTTGCAATAGAACAATATGGTGCTGTAGGAAGCATTCAGAAAACAAAATGCCGCGAATATTATTATCAAGTTTATCACATGCGTGTCGAATCCATCTGAGTTATTATTATTATTTTTGTTTATTATTATCTATTATTATTATTATTATTTGTTGTTGCTTTTGTCATTAATTCCTTCGTTCGTTCATTTGGTCATGTATAGTTATTCCTTTCTTTCATTCGTTCATTCATTAACTGATTTTATTAACTTTTCATTTTATTGTTCATTCATTCATTCATTCGTTCGTTCGTTCATTCATTAATTAATTCATTTATTCATTCGTTCGTTCGTTCATTCATTCATTCATCCAAACTGACTGATGGACTTGGGCAAAACGATGATCACACCAATGAGGACGCCACAAGCCAGCTGTGTTATGAATGTAAATATTTTTCTCCCGAATCTGAAAAAAAAATCAGACTAAGATCATAATTCCATTTCAAAATTATGAATCATAATTTTGAACCATAATTTTGAATTATCTTAACATATTTTTTATCATTTTGATAATCTTTCATATAAATATTCAATCATTCAATCTTTTTTTTCATTCGTTCGTTCGCTCGCTCGCTCGTTTGTTCGTTCGTTTGTTCGTTTAATCATTCGTTGGCAGATTTCAATTCAAATTGATCTTCACCTCAACTATCACACGCGTTGAAAAGCAACTTAACACACAAGTCTTTTGCTAGAAAACATAATTAACCATCAACAATTATTATCTCGGTTAATATAACTATAAAACATTGAATTATATTTATAATTATATCAGAACATGCTGTGATTTTTATCAATGGTTGCGTTTCTGATCCAATAATTATATCAGAATACATTTTATTAATTATTAATTACAATAATGTGTAATAAATTTTGCAAAACTTGTTGGTGAAGAAGGTAGAAGCGAGCAGGGCTGGGGCTTGGAGCAGGACCATCAGCGAGAAACTTAAGAACCTCTCGCTTCCCAGTCTCGCAGAGGATAACATCAACCCGGAGAATACAAACGAACTGGCTAGCCTGGATATGAATGAATGAATGTATGAATGAATGAATGATTGAATGAATGAATGAACGAAAAAATGAATTATTGAAGGTACGAATGATGAATAGATGAATGGATGGATGGATAGATGGATGGATTGGAGCATTGTTTGATGAATAAATAAATGGGTGCGTGAATGAATGGATGAATGACGAACGTACAGATGAATGAATGAATGACTAGATAGATACACCTAACTAACCACAAAACACTAGAAACCATTAAAAACTTCAACAGAACCAAATCCAGGAACAAATCCCTAAAGTTAGGCATGACGATATTTTTAATCTTATCCTCAAAGATTGACGACAAACGACTCCTCATAGATGGCGCGGCGCTGGGCGCCAAACTTGAAACGCTCGTTCGGGGTCGCCACGTCGAAATACTGAGTCTCGGTGGTAACGTTGTTGACGACGGCGATGCTGACGGAAATGACGTCACCTTCAGGTAGATTAATGTTGTTGTTGTTGTTTTTGTGGTTGTTTCTGTTGTTGATGATGATGATGTTGATGTTGTTGTTGTTGTTTGGTTGATGTTGTTGTTGATATTTTTGCTTGTTGTTGCTTGTTGTTGCTTGTTGTTGCTTGTTGTTGTTGTTGTTACTTGTTTAAAATTGTATAAAAAAAAGAAGACAAAACTAAACCTCTTTATTTGAATGGGAGCTATCATCGACATCAGTTGATAGTATGGTAGTGGTGGCCATTATTGGAAGAGTATAAGTATTTTTGGTGGCAGTGTTACTTTTTGTAGCTGCAGCAGTAGAAGCAGCAGCAGCAACGGCCAGAGCATCTGCAGTAGTAATAGTAGTAGTAGCAATACTAGTAGTAGTAGCTGCAGTAGTAGTAGTAGCTGCAGTAGTAGTAGTAGTAGTAGTAGTAGTAGTAGTAGTAGTAGTGGCGTTATTTTCATACGATAAAGCGACGGTGACCCTTCTAAGTAATTTGGTCTGAGGAGTTAGCTGGCAGAAAAATTAATAAATAATAAAAATAATAACCAATAATAATAATAACAAATAGCAACAATAACACCAAATAATAATAATAAAAATTCCTACACTAATTCCATTCCACTTAGCTATCTTCCTCATTATTTTATCGGCTCTCTTTACTTGGCCTGGAAAAAATTATAATAATATTAATAATTAATATTAATAATAATTAATAATAATAAATAATAATAAATAATAATAATTAATAATATTATTATAATAATAATATAATAATAATTACAATAATAAAATGGTAATGACCGTTTGTGGCAAGCCAAGAGGCTGATTCGGGGATGAAACTTTTTAAAAATAATAAAAATTATTATTGTTGTTTTTATTATTATTGTTATTTTTATTATTATTGTTGTTATTATTATTGTTATTATCATTAGACATCATAAATAATAGAATATTCTTTCCTAACAAGCAAGCGAGCGCGCAAAATCCCGACGCCAATGAAATGGCCACTTGCAAATATCTGGCGTAGTTATTTTAATTATTATTTAATAAATAATTATAAATATTATGAATAATAATAATATTATTATTATTAAATCTTTCCTAATTAACTTTCATCGGCAACCTCCAGTGTGTGATATAGTAGGCCATCACTCCGACCAATAGGGTCATGGGGACGACCAGCAGTTGCGAGCCCATAGCGGGCAGTGTCCGATGTTCAGAGTCAAATAACTCTATTATATACATAAAACCAGCTGTTGCGGGCATCTTGTAAAATAGTTATAAAAATAATTAATAATTATTTATTTAATAATAATTAATAATTATTTATCATTAACAATTTCCTAATTTTCCTAACCGGATTAAGCAATCCAATGCTCATCCTAACGAGCAGAAACATCGTGACAGTTTTGGATGCGCTAAGCACCAATCCCAAAACGCAAATTATTCCATGCGATAGTATCTGGGACTTTTTCCGGCCGTACTTGTCAATCAAAAATGAAAGTGTGCACTCTCCAACTAGAGATCCCAACTGGAATAATATTTGGGATAAGTCCGTGTAGTAGTTCCTATCACATACCAGGTTCCACTGAGGATTGAAATTATTTTGTCATAAATTGTCATAAATTGCGCGCAAACGAATGGCGGTTTATTATGGTTGAATAAATTTGTCGTTATAAGACGATGTTTGTGATTTATCGATATGGAAATTATTTTTCTATAATAAAACACCCTTCAAATGAGTTGCTGTTTATTGTGAGGAAATAATTTTTTCATTTCGTAAAACTTGTAGCATTTTTATTATACTAATAAGAGAAAAAAGAGAACTAATATGGAGTATACTTCTTGCACGGTGGTGTAGTAGCCGTCATTTTCGTACAACCAGCCATTTGTGCACTTCACTTCGGAAACTTCATAAAAATCTCCGTCATCAACATATTTGGTGAAATTTGATCTAAATTTCATAATCATATATGAACATTTGTATCGAGAGGACGACGATGACGACAAGTTGGAGGTTAAACTACTTCCATTGAAACTTTCATTAGCAAAAGTGTAACTTTCCTTCGTTTGGTTATTATTACCGCTGCGGTTCTCAGCTAACACGGAGTCACTGCAGTAATGTTTAGGTTCCCAGCCTGTGAAGGAGTAATTTGTAATTAAAATTTATTACAATTTGTTTAGTTATTACGATGGAATAATATGAATTTCTATTAATAATTATTAACAATTGATACTTTAGATGGCTGGTTTCAACTCCTCTTAAAAGAAGAAAACTCTTGGGTAAAACGATAATGAGAATGTAAAAAAATTTAGAAAAATAACGTAGACAACTGAGACAGATTTAGTATTAGAGTTCTTAGTTAACAGGAATTAAGAGAAACCTGAACGAAAAAAATTTGAAGTAGTTAGAAAGGAAGGACGAGAGTCCGACTGAAAGACATTAAAAACGGAATAGCAGATTTAACATTACTTATTAGAATTTTCAATTGGAGTTGAGAAAATATGATGAACGAGATGTCCGGGGTGATAGAATTTTAGCTTAACAATATCTAAGTTGGAAGATGTTGAAGTTAGATGTAGGTAGAAAAAAAGATGAAAGTTCTAGAAAAAAAGACAGAAAATGGACAAAATATATTTAGCAAAAGAGTGTTTCAGGAAAAGGTAAGAACAAAATGATGATTGTAGACACAGTTCACATTTAATTTAAAATATCTTATAGATAACTTGTAAATAATACATTTTAGAAAAATTTAACTCTAAAAACAAGTTAATATGAATTTTTTTACGCAAATAAAAGAGCAATATCATCAAATCCAACCTATAAACACGATGACATAAGATTGAAATACACACGTTGTATAGATGGCAATGCTGACGATGACTGTCAACACTATCTGGACCCTTCTATAACCCCCGACCTTTGACATTGCCTTGTCAAGTAAATCCATTTTTATTTGTTAAATTATTTATTGTATTCTTTATTTGTTTTTTATTCTACTTTTATTTTATTCGATTAATTATTTTATTCACTGTTTAAACATAAAAACACCCGAAAATGTATGTAATATTGAAAGTGACTCATAGTTAAATTATGATAGACGCAATTATATTATCATAAATATTGTTATAATTGATATACAGCTCATTATGTAGTAGCATAATTTATATATGTGATAATAATAATTAATAGACTTTGGTTTTTGATCGTATTGAATTACACATGGATGAGGTATGCTAGATCTAGAACGGATTGACAGAGGCAAACATTTGTATAAAAAAAAAGTTGCCCTATAATAAATCTCGATTACAAACACCAACACTACGTTGTAAGTTTACAAACTACAGGAACTCACAGCAATTTACAAGTTTACAAATCGCAAAACTTTACCGACAAACGTCTGCTTACCGTCTCTACATCTCTAGTAACTAATTTTTTAACCACAAACATTCAAAGTTTTATTTCCAAATTTACTACGCTTAACTAGAAAGCGTCAATTAAGTAAATATTTTGGCTGATGTTTTTTTTTTCATTATTCTTTCTCAAATTTACATTTTTAAAATGTAATTTATAAAATGTTTTACAAATTATCATTTTTCATACATACGTATATGATTTGGGTTGACTAGTTTTTGTTACTAATATGTTACTAAAATTCTTAATCATTCCGTTGATAATAAATCCCTAACTAGGCAGCCAGCTTTTTTCCTGAACGGAAAACGAATTTTAAATATATACATATATATGGAATTAAGATGCTACTGCTAAAATGCAGGATACCTTGATCACTCAATACATGAATCTGAATGAAACCTTCCTGATGTATGATCAGCAAACGAATTATAAACGCTTAAATATTTGATATATTTAATAAATAGCTGAATATTTTTCTAAACTTTTTATTCATTTACAAATTAAATTAAAAAATGGATTTGTTTGACCAAGCCCTGTCAAAAGTAGGAGGCTACAGAAGAGGTCAAATTACATTAGCTGTAATTGTTTCTATAACTTCATTCTCAGCTATTGACTTTCACTGTTACAGTATCGTATTTATAGGTTCGTTTTTATTAAATTTTGATTGAATTTTTTTATTTATTTCCGTTTTTAAAAAAAATATGATTTATTATTTCTAAATTTAAGGATGGGAACCACCGCACGTCTGTAATCAATCGTCAGAAGTTTATAACATGTCATTAATGCCAGAAGAATTGATGAAACATTCAAACAAAAATCTAAAAGCTGATTTTCAGTGTTATTATTACATTCAAAATGATAAAAATAATAATATTTCAATATCAAATCTTGACGAAGATGATAACATATTAAAAAAACCTTGTGAAAGTGGATGGATTTATAATAATTTTGGCTACTACACCGCTGTTGAAGAAGTAATTTTAAGTGTTAATACATTTATTGGTACAATTTATACGCTTAATTGTTATTAAATTTTAAGTCCCGGCGAATATTGACAGGTACCTGCTGTCGGAACCGTTACAACTAACCGAGACTTGTCATCACTATAAATAATTCCACCATTTTTTAAAATTGCGTCTTCAAAAGATTGTTTAAATTCTACTTTCATTAAATAAAATATAAATATTAAACAATTATTTAATTAAACATTTGTTTAATTATTTTGTTTAAAAAAGTGGGATTTACTATGTAAAAGAAATTATTACGTCGAATTGTCTCAAATCTTCTTTCAACTCGGATGCCTAGCCGGAGAAATATTCTTCTCGTACCTAATCGACAAATACGGCAGAAGGATGTGTCAGATAGTGACTCACGCAGTCATTTTCTTTCTTGGTTTGGCCTACGCAATGGCCTACAACTACACGACATTTGCTGTCTTGAGAGTTTTCATTGGGGTGGCTGTAACTGTGAGAACTCAACATTTTTCATAATTTTTTTTAGTTAATTAATCTTAAATTAAATGAATTAAAATTTAAATTTTAAAAATAATAATAATGTAACAAAAAAGTGTCATATAAACTTTCCATTTATTATAACATAATTTACAAAATTTTTGTTTCAAAGTATAAATATCTCAAATATTAATTTGACATTTAATTTCCAGCTGAATGGAACGGCAGGGCTGATGTACCTAATTGAATTATTTGACTCCAAGCATCGAACCATTGCATCCCTAATGTGTCAAATCATCGACGTCCTAATGCTTCTATTACTCTGTCTTTTGGCTTATGTCATCTTCAATTGGAGGTCCTTCCATTCATTTTATTTTCGTTTAGTTTTTGCTAAAATATATTCATAGATCTTTGTATTTATGTTAGTATATTTATTTATTTATGGTTGTAAATGAGGTTTTCAAAGATTTTATTTATTTTGAAAATTGTGTATTCATGGTAGTGCATATTTAATTTTTATAGCTCACAATTTTTTCCAGACATCTTCAGATAGTTATAGCATCATCTTCATTCATATTTGCTGTTGCTATTTTGTGAGTTTTTCTATTCATAAATAATGAAAAAGTTAAGTTATGTAATTAAAAATTGTATTACTTAAAAGTTTATTTAAAGATATTTTGGGTATTTTGTGATAAAAAAAAATTTTCATCAGTTGAATTAACTTTTTAATTTCAGTTTTACCCCTGAGTCACCTGCCTGGCTTGCAAGCAAAGGTTCATCATTATCATCATCTTCGTACCCATAATTATCTTCATCACCATTATTTTCAGCATCTTCGTCATCATCCTCATCATCATCATTATCGCCGTCATCATCATCACAATCATGGTGAAGGTAAAGTAAAGGAAGCAGACCTGATATTAAGAAGGATGGCCAAATGTAATGGCATTCAGGTTCATCCAATCGTTTAATTATGACTTTTAATTATTTATTATTATCGCCAACTTATTATAATTAAAAATATGCTTAATTATAATATATTATTGTGATTAATAGAAATTATTTTGGTGAATGTCAAATTATATAAATACTTTTTTTTATTTCAGTTGAACCCAGGTGCAAAACTTCTCAGAAAGCCTTCTCCACTACCAGCAAATAATACCACTATTTTTAACATTGAAGCCGATGAAAAGGCTGCTGATGCAGTTGCCACTGCTGCTACTACTACTACTGCCGCTAATTCTACTACTACAACAGTTGATTCTGTCACTGCAATGAAAAATTCTACACTTGACCATGAGGAAAATCCTCATGTAATAAGTGTTTCTAATGTTTTTGTATTATATTCATTACTGAGATATATTTCAAATATTCCATTTTATGTTATATTAATTGTATTTCTTATAATTATTATATATTGTGTGTTTTATAGTGTAATAAAAATATAATATATATATATATATATATATATATATATATATATATATATATATATATATATGTGTGTGTGTGTGTATATATATATATATATATATATATTTATATACATATATAGTTATGTAGAGTTATTGATTATATATAGTTATATAGTGTTATATACGGTTGTTAATATGTGTATATATGTATATTTATTTTTTCCATAGAGGACCAAATAAGTTTAAAATAAACTTGTTGAGAGACCACCCTTAACTAAGTGATAAATAAACAAAAGTTCAAAAGTTAGAAATTAAAAAAATCCATTTCAGCGTTCAAATGCATTCAAATACTATATCAAAATTTTATAAAAATGTTAACTAGAATGAAATACATTATTGCCATCATCATCTACAACAATCACAGTTGAAGCAGCCGTTGTCGTCTGTACGTTCAAATAATGTGATGAGATCTATAGTTGACACGTTGTCATCATTATTTGAGGAGAAAATAAGGTATGTGTGTGTTTTGTGTATTATGTGTGTGTGTGTATGTGTATAGTATGTATCTTTGTATACTTTCGACTTTCAAAGAATCTTGTTGAAAAAGTTGATAGAATGAGCTGCAAGTAGGTTAATGTCAAAAATTCAATAGAATTTAGGGAATTCCGTATTATGTTACCTCCTTCATATCCGTGTGTATGTGTGTATATATGTGTTTGTTTATGTGTGTGTGTGTATGCGTTATGTATGTATTTTTTACTAAAATGAATTTTAGGTCGATGATGATGGCTTCTGTAAAGGACCTGCTAACAGATAGGGTACTCATAAAGTTTCTTGTGCTGTCTAGTTGGTTTTGGTTAGATGTGGTGATGTTCATGTTGATGTTTGTGTAGCTGATAATAATGAAGGTGATATACACGCTGATGTTGATGGAGATGGTGTTCGTCATCACCATGTTCGTCATCACCATGTTCGTCATCACCGTGTTCGTCATCACCGTCACCAGGTTCACATCGATGTTTGTCTTCTCAGGAATCATGTTGTCGTCAGGCAGTATTGGTGATAATAGATTCACCAACTTCTTCATCATGTCACTCATCCAACTGCCTTCCGTCGTCCTCTGTGCATATTTCATCGAAAGGTCGCCTTCTTATTATCATTTTGATCCAAGTCGTCATCGTATTATTTGTCATCATCGTCGTCGTTATCATCTACCTCGTCTTCATCCTTCGTTGTAATCCTTCTCTTCACTAGATTCGGCAGACGCGTTTCCATATTTTTAAGTTGCTTGCTGTGCGGAGTTTGCTTGGGAATCATCGAATTATTGCCTCTGTCTATCAGTTTGTTGTTCTTTTTCAAATTTTCATACATTCATTCTTTCGCTTATTCATTCATTCAATCATTTATTCCTTCATTCTTTATCTAAATTATTCATACATACATTTATAAATCCATTCATTCCTCTAACTTATTAAAGCCATTCATTAGCACATCTAGCACGATGTATGAATTCATTAACCAACTAATTAGCATAATTTTATTAATACGTTAATTTCAGATGGATTGCATATGGAAGCTGTTAAATTGGCGTTAACATTCTCCACCATGTTCTTAATATCCTGCACCTACTCCATTCTAATGCTTTACGGTAAAGAAATATTTCCTACAAACTTGAGGTCTTTGATTATTTCATATTGATGATATTGTTATTATTATTATTTGCAATTATTTTCGTTCTTATTTTTAATTTCTATATTTTGCAAGCTTGGTGAGAGCACAATTGAATTAAGTTCAAACTGATCGGTCGGTTGGTTGGTCGATTAACTAATTTACTAATTAATTAGCTTTTTTAAATTTTCCTTTAATTAATTAACTAATTAATTAATTATTCAATTAACTGTTTAATTAATTATTCTAATTCAGAGCGACGAGCAGCGGTATATGTCAGGTCTGGGGTAGAATTGGTGCACTATTAGCACCACTCACAGCCTACATGGTTAGTGGTTTATATATTGTGTTAGATTAGAATCTGGTCTGTTATTAGTTACTAATTCTTAAGTATCATTGCTTGGTATTATATTACCCAGCCATCTAGCTATCTATATGTCTATTTATCTAAATATCTATCTACTTGTAAAAAGTTATGTCATCTGTCCATCCTTCAATCTATACGATTATTTATCTGTCTCTGTGTCTATTTAATTAATTATGAATTACAACGCGTAATTGGTCGGATGTATCAATTTTCATAATATTTTGATATATTTGTGTTTTATAATTTTAAAATTTGACTTTATAGCATCTTAAAAACCTATCACAGTGATAATAATTATCAATAATTATATATCTTTCGTAATTGGGTTTAATAATTCCTCGAAGAACAGTTGAAAACTCAATGGTTCTGGCTACCGAATTTATGATACGCCGTCGTCTGCATATCCGTAAGCTTCCTAATTTGGTTTCTGCCTGAAACGAAGGGAGTGCCACTGCCTCAAACTCTCAGTAACTGCCATTATCTCGACAACAAGGACAGGAGAAAGATATAAGCAGGAGTGTTTTAAGTCTGTTTTTTAGTTGTTTATTTTTCTCGTTTAAGACGGGTAGGCGCTGTCTTGTGATTTTCTGTAATGTCATTCAAGTGTTATAAAAATTTTAATTCAGCAATGTGTAGCGCTTGTAAACTCTATTCCCACCTGTATTGGTTTTACTTCAATTTACTTTTAAGCTTGTTTCAAACGTAAGCTTAATAAGCCATAAATTAAATTGAAATTCATTCACTTAATTCATTAACTGATTTACTTTTGCCATTCCATATGATGAATGAAAGAACATAGAGCGAGGTTTAAATTTGTGAGTTGTTTTTATTTTGTTGTTATTTTGTCCAGTTTACCCTTGGTTAATTTAATATTATATTTAATTTATAAATATTAATTTTTAATTATTAAATGGAATCTATCCTACCTTTTTTATTAATTACTTACACTCACCTTTAGTTTAGTTTAGTAGTTATTATCAGTGTTTGCCATTAAAACTTGTTGATGAATGTAGTTTCCTCCAGTATTACGACAACCATCCCATCAGACAGTTGTAGATTAATTTTGTATAACTTTATTGTTAAAACTTAAAAAGACAAAAATTTGAATCAAACAGATGAATTGTTATTCTTTCTTACCATCCAACTATCAATATCCATCTATCTATTGACCATATATATCACGTTGTTCATTTGATTATTGTCAGAATAAATGGCTAATTGTGAGAACGCATGATGACTCAACTCGAAATTTATAATGAACCATTAATTGAGCAACAAGGATGTGATTGAATTTTATTTAAAGTGTATCAGTTACTATTATCTGTGAAATTTTTATAAAAATTTCTATGTTCTACTCATACATATCAGCTAAATGAATAATTAATTAATTCAATTAATATATATATATATATATACATATATATTGTATATGCTACTTAAACTTGGTTGTTAAATGTTTATCAGATTTTTTAACATTGAAATTAGAAGAAAATATGAATGTGTCTATTGAAGTTTTGAGAAGGAGAGGGGTTGATTATTTAGCTAACCTAGTCAGGGAGTTAGAACAAGAGAAAGTAAATTCTAACTGCGAATATACCAAATCTTTAAACGATCTAAATACGAAACTTCAAAATGGCGTCGTCGAAATTCAGAATTTGAGACAAAGGAATAAAGATTTGAATGTTGAAAATGAAGATCTTAAAAATGTATGCCTCTACCTGGATGATGAAAGGTTGAAGTTGGCAAAGTTGCTAGAGGAATGGAACAATTTTGGCAAATACATCTTCCAACATTTTGAGGTAACTGCAATATTTTCTAATCGGTTTTGCTGTTTGATTGTTTCTTATACCGTCTTATTTTGTATAATTTGCTATTACCTGAGTGACTTGTTATTAATTATCAGTTTTTATTGTTTCACATTTTCAGGACAAAACAAATTCTTGCAAAATAGATATAGACAGATTAGAAGCAAACCACAAAGAAATCATTCTAGAAAATTCCCACCTCAAGCAACTGCTTTCGCTGAATAGTAGTGGAAAAATTGAACAAACTGCCATCAAATTTGATCAGATTAGGAAGCGTGGGGATGGTAGTAGCAGTCCCAGCAGCACATCTCTGGAAATTGGTAGAACTAACAACCACAGCAGCAACAGCTACACTAATTTTAGTGCAATCAATACCCCACCGTCATCTGATATTAGTAGTATTTCAGAAGATACTAAATATGTTCAAGATAAAGTCAAAAGTTTTACCAGTACGAAAAAAAATGCAAGCATTAATAAAGTTAATTTCCCCAACAGCTGTAGCGATGTTAGAAAGGATTTTAATGATTTGCAAATAGGAAAGAATCATTCTTTACCACAAATTGCTAATAACAACAATAGCCACAACATTAATAATAATAACATCAATTACAAAATTGGTAATAGCAATAGGAATAGTAATAATAATGTAAGTGCGAAAATTAGGTGCTATTCAGTGTCAAGTTTGAACAGAAAAAATGTTAATGATAACAAAAATGAAGTCATTTCGTCATTTCAACCCACACCATCATCATCATCGTCTTTGTTAACGTCGTCATCATTATCTAAGTTGAATTATCAATATGATAATGTTCCTTTAGTTGTACCGCCATTACCATTGCAAGCGTCATCATCGGGGCCACTATTCATTGGACATGATATTAAATCTAGAAATCTTTTCTCATTACCATCGCCTTCGTCGTCTTCATCACAACCATCGTCGTATCATCATTATAACTTACAACATGCTTCGTCAACATCAGCAACCACAACAGCATCATCATCAATGACTAAACCATACTATCAGCAAATGAAGATGTCTTCATCATCCTTACCTTCAACTTTATACAACTCGCAACATCAGCAGCAGATTAAATCTGGCTTACCCATGACTTATTATTACGACGAGGCTTCGCAAAAACAATTTCATCACCAACAACATCAACAGCAAAATCTCCAACAACAACCGCTGCAACAACAACTAGAAAACTCAACTTATTTGCAATCTCATGGAACTCAACAGCGTCAACAACAAAACTTTACACCTGCACAGCACAAACTACAACAAATTATTATGCAATCTGACGTCAACAGCATCAACAAAAACATCAGCAAAAACATCAACATCAACAAAAACATTAACCCACCGTACAACAACATCATTGGCTATCAAGCAGTACAGTCTAATAGAATTTATGATTCAACCGTTCAAAAAATGCCCAATCAAACTTATATGGTTATTAAATTGCTATCATTCTTAGCAGTGATAAAATTAGTATTAAAGATAGAAGTAATTGTAGAAATCGTAGCAGCACTTTTAGTTATAGTTATAGTACTAGCAGAAAATTTTTCCAAACATTTGGGTTTGCTAATTTGATTTTAAAAATTAATCAGTATAAAATATTCTCCTTTTGTTCATTTCAGTCTAGCACTTCACAGAAAATGCAGTCGAATTACTCAGCTAACAGCGGTAGTAATAGTAATAGATTGAATAATAATACAATTGCTGAAGACGATGATGACAACGATAATGTGGTTAGCAGTGATAGGGAGAAAATTAGGCAGGCTTGCAATGTGAGTATTATCATTATTATTGTTATTATCATAAATGATGTTATTATTGTTTAGAAAATTTATCAATTTAAATTATTTCCTTAGTACCTATCACACATATTTATTATACCTAACCGTTCGTTTTTGCGATCGTCTCTTGTTCTCACTCCTTCTTAACTCGTGTTAAACACTTGCGCTAAATCTGCTTTTGCTTTTTCTGGCCCTTTTCTCTGGAACTCTCTACCTCCTTCTCTGACTTCGTCTCCATCACTTACGAAGTTCAGAGCGGATCTCAAGAACCAACCATCATCTGTTTGCAAAATTCGCTCTGTACTCGTGGCTCGCAAAATGGCTCTTTAGAAACTAATTAAATTGATTATTTAGGTTCTTGTTTTTAATCGTTATATTAGTAATTGTTAATGTTTTAATTGTTATTGGTTGTTCTTTTTTTGCAGGTGATGTGGAAAAAATTGAATCAAAATTCAACTGCCAATCGAAAACTCTAGCAACTCCTTTCTTTCTATCTCCCTTTTTCATTTTTCTTTTTTTTTCTTCACCCTCTCTCTTTCTCTCTCTCTCTCTCTCTCTCTCTCTCTCTCTCTCTTTTCTTATATATATAAATTTCAATATTTGAAACTGGTTTATAGTAAGATTTAGATTTTTACGTCAGATTTTAGCAGAGATATCTACATCATCTTTTGTTATGTTGCTCCTACCACCACAAATCATCATGACTGTACATGTTAACACACGTGCATAGTTCAATTTCTGGTTTTTTTTATACCT
The DNA here is from genome assembly GCF_000326865.2 of Helobdella robusta. Lineage (NCBI taxonomy): Eukaryota > Metazoa > Annelida > Clitellata > Rhynchobdellida > Glossiphoniidae > Helobdella > Helobdella robusta. The sequence goes on from NW_008705255.1 coordinate 1,215,738, forward strand.
TTTTTTGTGATCGAGAACTTATTTTTATGTTTTGATGTCTGTGCTTGTATGTTTGTATGTGTATGTGTATGTGTGTATAAATTTCTATTTGTGTGCATGTGTTTGTGTGATTTGTCATTTTCAAATATTTCACAACTACATGGTTTATAGAAATATTATTTTGTAAACTTCACTCAAACTTTTTCACATGCTGTTGTTTTGAAGTAAAATGTTATTTTTGATATAATTTTTGAATAAAATAAGCATTTTTCGAAATTTCGTCGGCTTTTTTTATGTCGGTGCCGGAGTCTTGAGGCCGCAAGGTTGTTAAAAATTTTATATAAATAAATTTCGTTAACTAGGCGCTACGTAATTGATAGAAGAATTAAATAGAAACGCTTAAAAGTGAACTAATTAAAGACTTAGTAACATTTAAATCAGAAATAGTGAATGTTTTGATGATTAAGTTGTTGATCGCTTAAGATTTACGGTCTCCAGATTAGTGAAAAAAGTTTAAATGGATGTTTTGATGTCCGGTTGGCTTGTTAAATCGCCTCCGGAAAAGAAACCATGGAGTTTTTTCAAACATGTAAGTTAGAAAACAGAAAAATTCATTTATTTTTTCATTATTAGTTTTTATTACTAATCAATAATCGTCACAATTTTGAAATAAAAATTGTTTTCAATGTTTCAATTTCGTAGTTTGAATTTTTTATTTATTTTTGGAAGACCACAGTAAATTGACAGATTTGTGTTCATAAGTGTTTTTTATATAAAATTAAAAGTAGTGATTCATTAATTCAATTCATCATGTCATCCTCATTCACCATCCAGTCATTTTCTATATATATATTCAAAAACTTTTAAACTTTCAAACATTAATCTATTACGTTTGGATAAGGTAAGTTTCTCGTTATTATTGCCATAATTAATACTTTATTACAACCATGCAGCACTAACTACTAGCAAAATCACTTATCTAACTTATCTTCTTAACAAATACCTCAACAACAGCAATGGCAAAGAAGATTTTTTAAACTCCAGCACCATCTAGCCTCCCCAACGGACAACAATGACAACTTTTTTCTCTCATTTGACTACTTTGACTCAGACGAGGACCAATCAGTCGTCAGTAACCTCAACAAGAGAGGGTCTATTGATCTAAAGAATTGTACTGAACTTTGTTCTGCCCTAAAATTTGGACAATATCTCCATGTTTTTTCGATAAAAACAAAGTATAGAAATCAGCAGAGGATATACTACTTGGCAGCTGATTCTCACGAAGAGATGGACAGGTGGTTCAGTATTTTGTGCCATGTCCTCGAATTAGGGAAGGCTGGTTAGTGAAAAATATGTGATTTTATGTGTTCTTCTATGGGTGTTGTTTTTCAGATCATTTCATTAAACTTTAGTCACTTTATTGTTATCGTTGTTTGATTTTATTAATTTTTCTTTCTCCTATTTAAGATCCACCGATCCCGCCAAGAACAACGGAGGATGTATATTTCCAGAAACAACAACTTAAACAGCAGCATCTTAAACAAGAACAACAACATCAACAGCAGCTACAGCAGCCACAAAGACATCAGCAGAAACTGAGCAAAGATTATTTTCAGATGAGGAGAAGAAATAGTTTTCACTGTTCTCGAAACAACAATAATAGCAGCAGCAACAACAACGCTAACAACAACTTCTCATCAACAATGGATTCAAAAGTAAAGCATAAAAATAAATCAACCGACATGCTATTCGTAGATCAGCATGTCCCTGACACCTCGCCTAACCAACAGTTTGATGAATACATCCGATTAGATGATTGTTTCAGTGGTTCTTCTTACATCAGTAGTCTGAAAAACAGCAACAAGTTCAACAACAAAAGTTCAAACAAAATGGAGGCATGGAATTCTGCAAATTTTGACAAACAAACCAAAAAACTTTCCAAGGTTTCAAATTTGTCCACCAATGCGGCAGGTTACAGCATGCAGAGCAACAAAACCAACAATAAACAAAAACCTTACAAAACATCCCAAATGAGCCAGTCAAGTTATGATTGCAGCAAAACTGGCCTGCTATTAGCAAACACATCAACGTCATCAACAGTAACAACTACAACACCAGCCACAAAGTCATCAACAACAGCGGCAGCACCATCGCTAAGGTCATCATTCAACAAGAACTGCAAAAGTTTCACTAATCTGAACACTCATCAATTCGACATCAACAGCTTCCACAGCAGCAGCAACAACAACATCAGGAAACACATCTCCACATCGAAATTGATGTCAACGACATGTACGAAACCATCAACAACATCAACATTCAGCAAAAAATCGTCAACGAGAACTGTCTTCCTAAACAATTCGTTTGCACCTTCAAGATTCTTTCTAAAAGATCCATCCACTTTCGAACTCACAAACTACAACAGCAACAACACCAACAACAACAACAGCAGCAACAATAATGTTGGTGATAAAGTTGATGTTGCCAACAAAAACAAGATTAAGAGTTGTAGTGTGGGGGTGGGTGGCAACAAAAGTAACTTTTCTCCAGGTTATTGCTGCTTTTGTTGAGGCTATTATTATTACATTATTATTATATTATTTTTATATTACAATTAATTATAATAATTATAATTAATAATTAATATTATTGTTACATTATCAGGTGACCCAAGAAATAACAACATAATGATCAGCTCTCAATGGTTTGCCGTTTTGATGGAATGCTTGATTGGTTGATTGATTGATTGATTTGATAAGAATTGAACGCAATTTTTTGTTTTTAAACCGGCCAATCACGTTCACCCATCCATTCAAATGTTTTAAAAAATTGACCAATAAAATAGGCTCCAAAGACAGCTCTCAAGAAAAGCCAGCCAATCAAAACAGTCAATAAACTCAACGGAGCTTGGTTGCCGTGACAACGAAATTGATGACGATGATGACAGAGAGGATGATGATGATGATGATGATCGCGATTTTGATGATGATACCACATCACCATCAGTCTTTAATGAGGTCTGACATTGACACTTAGCAATTGATTAATCTTTCATTCTTCTTTAAATTCGTTTCTGAGCTCAAAACTATACATTTGTGAAATTGTTGAATAGATAGATTGAAGGATCTTTGAACATTAACAGACCTCTACCTGCAAGAAATCAAAGATTGATTTCAATAAGAGCTGCACCCTATCTGTATTCTTTCCACGCTGTATTATGATCTCTTTATTTCACACATGGCATACATGAATAAACCTTCCTATAATTAAATGAGCTTGAACTTGAAAACCATAAATTATTATTTGTATATATATATATATTTGTATTTTATTATTATAAAAGATGATTTTGTGTGTATGTATGTATATATGTATGTTAGTATGTATTTCATTTTTATTTCATTTATTTAATAGAAAGGTAAATAAGTTAGAAATTTAACTTGGGAATAGGCCACCCTTAACTAAAATCATAAGGTACATGAAAAAGAAGTCAGATAGGTAGGCTACATTAGATTAAATTATTTAACATAAACAGTAATTATTTTGCGCATGCATAAAAACAAATTTGATCTTCACAAAAACTGAAACCTAGAAGGTGGTGTCGGGATCCAACTTGAAAAGTAAATTAGTAAATTTTTTCTTAAATAAATACAAATTATTTAAATTAGATATTTGTACAGAAACAAATTTAAACCATATTGAAGGTCTTGTTTGTTTTAAACTTGAAGAGATTAGTTTGAGTGGAGTTTTGTAGTTGTAAAGAAGAGGGGTGTGTCTAGTTAAGGCAGTTTTAATTAAGTGGCTCTGTGTATAAAAATTTGAAAATGTTTTTGGAAGCAAACTATTCAGAAATTTGAATACAAATATTGTAAAAAAGTAAATGTAAAGAGGGTTAATGGTCATAATTTGTCTGTATATGTATGTATGTTTGTATGTATGTATGCATGTCGGTATGTATGTATGTGTGTATGAATGTATGTATGTATGAATGTATGTATGTACTGTGTTGTTTATATTACCACTCATTCTTTTAAATTGAATTGAATTAATTGTATTGAATTAATTTAAATTGAATTGTATTCAGGGCTATGGCTTGTCCCCCACCAATTACATCTTCTCAGTCCGACAGAGACAACAACGTCAACAACAACCACAACAGCAACAACAACACGACATTAACGACATCAACAGTGACGACATCAGCAATGATTACAGCAACTTCTGCAGGCACCAATCAGTTAAATATGTCGATTTAGACCTCAAGCAGTGTTCCCTTAGCAAGGGGAATAATAATTTTCAAACTGTTTTTCAACAGAAAGGCAACGCCGGACAACAACAACAACAGCAACAACCACAGCAACAAATGTTCATTCATCATCACTATAACTACCCTCAACACCAACAACAACAACAACATCATCATCATCATCATCTCAACAGCAGTACCAACCTCATGCCTGCATATTTCCAGGGAGACCACGTTCAATACAGTGAGATTGATTGGCTGAAAACTGAAGGTAACCAGGCTATTATTGTTATTATTATTTATTGTCTATTATTATTATTATTATTATTATTATTATTATTATTATTATTATTATTATTATTTGTAGTAGTAGTTGTGGTAGTAGTATTGGTAGTAGTGGTAATAGTAGTAGTAGTAGTAGTAGTAGTAGTATTGGTAGTAGTAGTGGTAATAGTAGTAGTAGTAGTACAAATATGTATTATAAGTTTTAATTTTAATTATAATATTTATAATAATTGTAATAACAAGGATAATGATGATGATGACGATGATGATGAATGCAGGATTGAAAGAAACGATAAATTACTTGAAGAACGAGAGAAGGAGCAGCGTTAATTCATCCAGTAACAGAAATGAGTCTTCGTCGCATTCGTCAACAACTTGCTGAGAATTATGGAGGGAATGAACGAACGAACGAACAAACGAGTGAATTAATGAGTGAATGAACGAAGGAGTGAATTAATGAGTGAATGAACGAATGATTGAACGAATGAATGAAAATGAAGTAAAAGATGAATTAATTTGTGAATAAATAAATAAATGTTTGATTGGTTTATCGATAGCTGTTAACAATGACGATGATGAGTATGACGCTGATAATGATTGTAATATTAATACTGATGATGATGACGATGATGATGATGATGATGGTAGAAATGGTATAAGTGTTTCATCATTAACTAGATTACTTTTACATGTAAAATTGTCTGCCAGGTTTTTTCAATGGAATCACTATGAGAGGAATTTTAATTATTTTAAATTCTATCTATAATTATTTATATATTTATGTATGTATATATATATATATGTATGTATATAAACCGACTTAATTGTATATGGTGCCAACAGAATTTCTTTTAATTTCTTTGTATTAAAATGAAAAAGACTTCGAAATATGTACAATTATGCGTGTGTGTGTGTGTGTGCGCGCGCCTATATATATATAAGCTGTTGAGTCTATAGTATTAATTCATATTAAGTAATGTTGATTTGCGTAATGATAACTTAATGTAATGTCTCAACATTTCTTTGCTTAGTAACGCTGTAATGCCCTTGCGCTACGCACTAACTGAACTACGCTACGTTAACGTCTTCATGTTATCTTTCTTCTGTAAAGCGTTTACAAAATTAAAGATGGGTTTGTTGAGTATCTGAGTTAAATTTAACGCGGTAATTATCAGAGTTATTGATTTTGTTATTATTGGCTGTTGCTACTGGCGATATTATTTTACTATTATTGTTATGATTATTATAATCAATCTTATCATGAGTTTTAAAATCGAAAGATGATTCGTTACATTTCGATTTTTCTCTCTTGCTTGAGTTGTTTATTGAATGTTTGTTGAAAATTATTTATTTTTTCTCATTCTCTGGACGAGTTGTTGCTTGTTTTGCATGTATGTATGTATGTATGTTTGTATGTATGTTTGTTTAAATGTTTGTTGGTTTGTATGTCGGTTTGTTTGTTCTTTTATTTGTTTGTTGATAACTTCTACCTCTACCTTTGATATTTAAAATTTTCTTCAGTTTTTAGCATTTTCTCGCGACGTATCTTGTTTATTCCAATTATTTAACATATTATTATATTATATAATATAATTATAAGTCATATATATATATATATATATATGTGTGTGTGTGTGTGTGTGTGTGTGTGTGTGTGTGTGTATTTATATATGAAAGTTATATGTATGTACATATATTTATTACTTTTGTATGTCGTTTAGTCAGTGTAAAACTTGTACCACTATTTGAATCTTACGAAAGATTGCTATATTTATTGGTTTTTATGTTATTATTGTTATTTATTCATTTATTATTATTAATTATTATTATTTATTATCGTTATTGTTGTTAATGTTGTTGAATTGTCATTACAAACTTGCATTCCATATATATATTTTTTAAGATCGTTCTTCTTACTGTCGTTTTATTATGCATTTCATTCATTCATTCGTACATTTCACCTTTCTTTCATTCATTCACACTTATATTCTTTTATTTACTTTTGTGCCATCTTTCATTCACTCGTTTATATTTTTTGAAAATATCTATTTTATTCGTTCGTTAAACCAGAGTTCATTTTATTTTTACCGCTTTTTCATTTTTTTGTTTGAACAAATTAGGACATTCCGTTTTACTTTCACTTTCGCTTTTCATTTAAAATGATATTTCAATTTCGTTTTCAAGTTTCATTTTCTTAATCTTTTTTCATTTTGTTAGCCAGATGTCAAGAACGACTACAAAGCCGTCATGTAGTTATTAACGTTACATTAAATCATCGTAATTCCCAGAGATGTGTGTGTGTGTGCGTGTATGTGTTGATTGAGCGCTCTTGTGACAGAAACTTCGGCCAGCAACCGATGAATACAAAACACGTACAACAGCCACACATTCAAACAGGGTTCTACAGAAAATGTTGAAATTTGAAAAAAATACTAGCTTGGACTTGAACAGCATTTTATGAAATATAACTGGCTGGCGGAAGAAAGCATGGCCTATAAGTATAACCAATCATATTCAATAATCTCTACAGGATAAGAAGCACTGAGTGTTTAAAAACAACTGACCGTCATCTTTGTAAGAAGTATGGATATCGCAAATACATTTTTTGCTTCAGATTGGTCGGAACAAGATATACACATTTATAGTTTAAATAAATATTAATCATAACTTATATATAAATTTCAAGTGAGTCACGTTCATTGGTTTTTATTTTCCTTTAGAAACAAATCGATGAATGAATGAAAATATAAAAATCATCATCATAATAATTGCTGTTCATTATATATAATTATAATATATTATAATTATAATTAATCATAGAGCCTGAAAGATTTAAATTTTCTTCTTGAAATCCTTAAATTACTGACTACAAAAAATTCAATGTATCCAGAAATCAGCCACCCAATGTTAATTAAGTAGGCAGGTAGGTAGATGAAATTTATCAGCTGAACAAATTCAAACATCAACAACAACATCAACGGCATCAACAACCAATCACATTTATGGCAATTAAACATTTGTCTAATCATCAACCAATTGCATTCAAACATTTGTTAATTTATCAATCAGAGTAGAGTAGAGTAGAGATTAATTAAAGAATGGCGGTCGTTGTTGGAACTGTTGTTGTTGTTGCTGCTGCTGTTGTTGTTGCATTGGAAGAGAACTGTTTGGATTACTGTTGTTGGTTGCCATGGGCGGTCCACGAACTGTTACAACCTGCTGTTGAGGCAACAAAAATGCCGGTTGTTGTTGTGGTGTTATGTATGTTGATGGAAGCGTTTGTTGTTGTTGCTGTTGTTGTTGTTGCTGTTGAAATTGTAAATGTTGTTGTTGCTGGTTGAATGCTTGTTGCATGTGTTGTTGTTGTTGCTGCAAGTGTTGTTGCTGCTGCTGATGCTGCTTGTGGAAATCTTCATCTTGGATGGGCACTGTTATGAGATTGGTGGACCTCGAAGCCATGACAGCTGCATTCTGAGGAGATAATTGCTGTGGCTGTGGTTGTTGCTGCTGCTTATGATGTTGTGGCTGTGGCTGTTGCAGTCCAGGAATTGCATTTTGAATCATTATTTCTTTGGGTTGTTGTTGCATTTGTTGTTGTTGTTGCTGCTGTTGAATTTGTTGTTGCTGGATCATTACAGGCATTGATTGCATGTTGAAAATGCGGTTTTGTTGTGGCGGTGCAGCAAGCAGCAAATTTGGCTGTTGTTGTTGTTGCTGCTGCTGAAATTGTTGCTGCTGGAGTTGTTGTTGCTGCAGCTGCTGTTGAAGCTGCAAAGGTTGTTGTTGCTGTTGTTGTAGAGGTTGACCAGCCATTCGTTGTTGCATCATCAAACCACTATCAACATTTCTTGTTAAGTAGACAGAACCCTGTGGCAGGTAGTGTAAAGATGTCGGCTGAAGCTGTTGTTGCTGCTGCTGATGATGAAATTGCTGGATGTATTCAGGAGGAAGTGTTGTTGTTTGTGCAACTGGTGGCGGATGTAGAACATTGGGTTGCAACAGTAACTGTTGCTGTTGCAGATGTTGTTGTTGTATTAAATGTTGTTGCTGGTCATGTTGTTGTTGTTGTTGTTGCTGCTGCTGCTGTTGCAGTACACCACCAACAATCATTCCTCTTTGTGGTTGCTGCTGCTGCTGTAATTGTTGCTGCTGCTGTTGAAGGTGACGATGTTGTATATGGGATTGAAGATCTCGTTGTGATAGGTAGGTGCGATGGCAGCCCGAGACCCCGTGCTTGCTGCCACCCACCGTGCATACAAACACCGTTCCTAATGCTGCTGGCTCTATCCTCGTTACCGCTGTGTTGCATCTGCGCATGCGTGAGAGTAAATGTTGTTAAGTGTATGTGTGTGTGTGTGTGCCTGTGTGTGTGAGTGAGTTTCAGTGCTTATGTGTAGGTTTTGTTTTTCATGTTACTAAACAAGTTGGTATGTAAATCTGAATCAAAAAGAATGTAGAAGAAAGATGCGGGTAATAATGTTTATAACCAAGCATAGAATATGTATGAATACAAACATATTTACAAACAAACATTCGCACAACCATGTATACAAACATACATGCATACAAACAAATACCCCAAAAAATCTAAAAACACACAAACATAGATATTGAATAAGTTACCTCAAGCAAATCTTCTCGTTTTTCTTTGCACAAGAATAGCAAAAAGCATGGCGACACGGTTGCTGAAAACGTTATGAATTTTAAAAATTATAATGATTTACAAAATAATAATAATTTCAATAACTAGAAATAATAATGAACATAAATTATATTGTAAACTAAATTATAACCAAATGAATATAAACGGTGAACAAAGCAAACATGTAAATAACAACTCACCAATCTTCCATAAATTAAAATAGGCAGGTGGCATTTCTCACAACTGTGAATCAACGGGTCCAATACTTTTTCTCCAATTAGATTTATCTTTAATAATTTATTATACATCTATTTATTTAATTATTTCTATATAACGAATCAGGAATATAAATATAAAATAGACAACATCAGCAACAACATACAGGATGGCTCCATTTCAACTTTTTGTATCTCTGAATGAACTCTGAAGATACTGATGAAGATGATGATGACTTGCTATCTGTAATGTTTTAATTATTATTATTTAAAATTATTTACTATATTTAAAATTATTTACTAATAGTTTTATAATAGGACACTATAATAGTAACAGAGATCATTAATATAATTATAAGTTGATGCTTATTACTTATTAATACTTAAACTTAATTACTCCCTCATAATAAATTAAAAATAAAATCAAACTTCAAAGACTTAACCGAAGATATCATCAGCTTCCTCCCCAGCAACTTTTGTTCCAGCAGATTTTCTATCACTCTTCGACTTGTCACTAATCTGCGAGCTGGCCGTCACCGTAACGACGTTGGAGCTGCTAGATGTCACTGCGGTGGTGGAGCTCTGCTTCAATTTCAAGGAAATATTTTTCCTAATCGATTGATTAAGATTAGTATTAGTCGACCGATGGGTTGATTCGGAGTCCAAGCCTAATTCTAAATCTGGCGCTGATTCAAAATGAAATGTTAAATATAAAAAATTAGCATGAAAATTTTTAATTTAGAGTATTTAATTCAATATTTTGAACCGAACAAGTAAGTTTCCGACTAACACTCACCTTCCATTTTGAAAAACAGAATTATGGTTCGTCTAATATCTCAAAGCTTAAGCCCAAACTTTTAATTAAAACTGGTGTAGCGCTTATTTATATAAATTGAACAAAAAACAAATAACTACTTTAAAAAACACATTTTACAATTATTTTTAAAATTACAAAAAATATAAAATTTTAAAAATTAACTTTTCAAATAATGTCCAAAAAATATTAAAACCCTGACCCGTTACCATCACTTTTAAAAATACTTTTAAAAGCTGGAAGCGAGGGGCTCACGTTTTTTCTTACAAAAGTAACTTTTTTAGCTTAAAATCTACAAAATAATTAACAAATTTGCAATTAAAATTTAGTTTTTAATTCAAATTTGCAAGTTTTCTTTGCTGTCATCTGTTTAGTAAGTAGATTTTTTGAGTTTAATCTTGATTGCAGCTCTAGGAAACAAAGCACTTTTTACTTGGTTTTGAATTTTGATCAACCAAAAATAAAAATAATTTTTAAATTCACTAATTTGAATTTAAAATTTATTTTTAAAATATTTCGCTATTAAAGTTATCTATTTTACGATCGTTATTGGTTTTATTTTACTAAAAACAGTGAGTTTAGCTAGCATAACTAGCTAAAAAAATATTTAATTATTATATGATATATTTCTTTATCAATTTTTATTTGTTTCACTAAATCAGGTAAAATTAAACTGATGATGTCGACGATCACAACAGCTGATAAAAAGATTCTAATTAAGAAAGTGCAGATAACTGACCACGCACAACTCCCGTCTAATTACAGTGCAACCCCTGGTGGAACCATCTTCTCGACGACCCCAGGAGGTCCAGTGACACTTTTTCATTTTTTTATATCATAACTTTAATTTTTTTATTTGTCATAATAATTTTATCTTAGCAGAGTTAATTTTTATTGTAATTGTAGTTGATATAACGAAGAGTCAAAAATGAAATTTTATAATTCTTTATTTATATGAACTTTTGAACATTTTTTTATGAACTGAAATTTAGGTACTAGGATAGTCTATGAGAGGGATTTCTTACTTCAGTGTCGAAATTCCACACTTTCAATGACTCCACCCACCAACCTGCCAATAATTCCCGGTGTCACACGGCCCCAACCCCATCATCAGCAACATCATCAGGATGAGGGTAAGAAGAATAAAGCTGTTATTGAAGAGGAGGAATCTAAAAAGGCAGCTCATGGTTGGTTGGTTGGTTGGTTGGTTGGTTAACTGGCTGGTTCTCTGACTGGCTGGTTTATTTGGCTTGTTGGTTGATTAGATTTTTATTGGTTATTTGGTTTTCCAATTCATTGCCTAGTTCTTCAATTAGTTGATTGGTTTTTAGATTGTAGATTGGGCTACATGGTATTAATTTTTTATTTTTGGTTGTAAAAATAATTATATTTTGTTTTATATTTTGAAAAGTAATCAGTTTTTAATGAATAAAATTATTAATCAAGCATTTATTTTGAAAATTTAATAAACCATATAAACCATTGCTCAGATGATCAGCAGTTTCACATGGAAATCTGAACAGGGAAGATTGAAATCTTTAGGAACACTAGTTAATATGAGTAATAACGTCAACTTTCAAAGATTTTTTAAAATATTTTAGAAAATTATGAATATGTGAATATATAACCGGGTATATAAACAAAAAATATTATATATGATAGATGAACAAAACTATCTGAATGAAGTTTAATTTCATAGCAGTCTGTTTTCAACTTGACTTATTTTGTTTAAGATATTTCGTGTAACTTTTTATAATAAAGTTTCTCGCTTTCTGCATTATTTTCTTTTGTTTCAATTATAATAATCATGATTGATTGATTGATTTGTTGGTTGATTGATTGACAGATTGATTGATCGATTGATTGATTTGATTTGAATTGCAAACATATCCGAATTCCTCATCTGAAACTGCAAGCATTTGGTTGTGATAAATACATTTAACATTATTTCCGTCCGTTATTACAACTGCTTAATAATGATAATAGTGGATGTCACTTATAAAGCACCACTGCAAGCGATCGAGACGTCATCGAAATCAAGAAATTATTAAAAACGTCAAATTTTTAAAATTCGAATTTTAAACAAACAAATTCAACAAAATATCGACCGATAACAAATAATTATTATCCATTATTATTATTATTATTATACACACTCCTTAGTAGATCTCTGAGAATGATTTACGTAACAGTAACATTTAGTAAGAACAGTTCACAGCATATTATAATGACTAAATCAACATACCATTTTTAATTACTTTTATTTGGTATAAATTTAAAAAAAATAAAATCGACATTACCGAAAATAATTAAAGGTTGAAAAAATTGAGATTCTTTGCATATCCCTGCTCAATCCATACGAAAGTGTTGTATATTGGTAAATATAGGCCCCCCTTAAGGCAAGCAAGTTAAATAAACCGACCACCCGACTTTATAAATTTACTTTTAAAATATTTTATTTTTTTCCGTGCAAACGTAGGTATCGCAATTAAAAGCTTAAAAATTGTGAATTAGGAAAAACTGGTACCCAAAAGACTATTAAAAATTTGTTTTAGCTTATTGATTTTAAGAAAAAAATTGACAAACAAAGTAGAAATTTTAAAAATCGCGTTCACAACCTGTTTTCATTTCAACCACATCACAATACAATTCAATTGACTTTGTTTGAGTTTGACTAGCTCACTGGTTCAAAAGTTCACTAATTTACAGTTTACAACACTAATTAATAATTCAATTTATAATTCTGGATCATCTGATCTACGTATTTTTTAACCAGTGTCGTCAATTTCAATATCATCTCATCTCTAAGTCTAACTAGACGAAAATTTAAAATTAAATTAATTCAAAAGTTTTTACTTTGCTGGACTCAAAGACCATTCATTCATTTAAACAAAAATAATAATTTTGATTGGAATATTAATAAACTCAATCTAAAAATGTTCAAGAGTTTGTTGAAAAAAATAGAAAAAGAAGCACACACGTCTTCAACAACACCACCATCTCCACAACAACAACAGATCTCAACAAACAATGACAGGACCCAACAACTGCAAAAGAAAAATACTGATGTGCTGTTGTTGAATGATCCAAACACCCAGCCTACCATCCACCGATATGGAGGTAACTATTATTATTATTATTATATACATATTTACACGTAAATGTTTAAGATGTATGTCGGAAGGAGACCATATTAAACCTAATATTGTGTGAGCTCTACCAAATTGCCAACAATTATGTAGAATTCCTACAATGTACTGTAAATTGTGTATATGTCCGTTATATAGTGAATTAGTACAGAGAAAGACTTAACATTAATTAAACATTAAGAAATATGTCCTGTTGGTTATATGTTTCGTTGAATAGTTTGAAAATCATTTTATGCAGATCGACATGTTGCGTCCACAACATCAACAACGACCTCAGCATCTCGTAGACATTCCAGCAACATATCATCTGCAGACAGCAACAAAGAATCCATAACTAAAAAAGATTCTAAAAGCAGCTTGGTTTCTAGTAGCAGCGGCGGCAACGGCAAAGATCTGAAATACTTAAAAGATAACATTGCTTCTAATGACAACGAAGAGAAAAAAAATGAAAATGTAATTGAGGTTATAAATGAAGATAGGAAACAAGATGTTGAGGACATTATTGACGTCAGAACTCAAGCTCCCAACCAAGTAGATGTTGATGATGATTGTGTTGTTGATGGTATTAGCAATGATGCTGACGATGATGTAGATGGTGATGATGTAGATTATGATGAAGTAGGTGGTGATGATGGTGATTCTAGCCACAATGTTTATATTTTAATCTTTCCTCCAAACAGAAGTTCAACAGTGAATGTGATGACTGCAGAAATATACTCCAAAGACAGCAACAACAACAAGAGCAACCACTACTAATTCCATCGCAACATCAGCTTACATTGGCTGATAATTTAGAAACATCGTCATCATTGCCAGCAGCAGCAGCGATAAAAATGTTAGCAAAATTTGTAGTATTGCAATAGTTTTAGTAGTAGTAATATAAGAAACATTAGCAGCTGTGGTAGTAGTGGTAGCTTCAGTAGGTCTAGTGATCGTAGTGGTAGTAGCAAATTTGTCAATATTTTCAATAAATTAATTTGTTCAGCAGGCATTTAGAAGAGGAGCTGAGTGAATCTAGGTCAACTATTGTTCAATTGACCAATCACATTAAAAAGGTCGTTTCATGAATAAATTGAAATATACTTAGGAATAATTTTATTATTCTTCAAAAAAATAAATGATTAATAAGTTTATCAAAATAAATTGTTTTTTTTTTTGGAATAATTTTATAAATATGTTCATCAAATAAATAGCTATATATAAACTTTTATTCAGAATGTTTTCCATTTTATGTATTAGTTTTTTTATTTAAAAAAAATTTATTTTATTCAATTATAGATATCTTCAGTGAGAAAGAAAGCTAGTTATGATGATAATGATGGTGATGATTATGATTGGTTGGAGAGGCAAATAGAAAGTGAAAGTAAAATAAGTCAGCTGATGGAGGAGTTAATCAGCTGTAAGGTAATTCAATTTTGTTTTAATAATTCATTTATTCAATCAATTCAGCTAGTCAGTATATTAATTCATTTAATTAATCAATTCATCCAATCAGTCAACCATTCAATCAATCAACCATTTAATCAATCAATCAATCAACCAGTCAATCAATCAACCATTTCAACCGACCTCTCAGTCAATTTTGTCAAATTGAACTCAACATTCAGTAACGTTAATTCAATTAGTCAGTCAGTTCATTAAACGTTTATTTATTAATTAATTCAATCATTAATCTACCATCAATCAATCAACCAACCAACTAAAAAATGAACCAGAAAAACATATCTGAGCTTGAGAGTGAGAAGGAACATTTGAATGTGAATCTCAGGACAAAATCCGAAGAAAATGTTCAGTTTAATAAGCAGGTTAAAATGATGATGAATATGATGATCATTTTTTTGAGTGAATGTCTAAAAGTGAATTTCTAAATATGTTGACCTTTCAAAATGTATTTTGACTTTGTTTGACCATTTGAGACCAGATGAAAGGGAGGGTATATAAAGCATGTGTGAGAGCAGCGATGATATATGGTGGTGAAACTTGGGTGTTGAGGAGAGAGGAGGAAAGTGTACTGCAGAGGGCTGAAAGAGCTATGGTGAGGATGATGTGTGGGGTTAAAGTGAAGGATAGGAGGAGTAGTACAGAGCTGATGTCAATGATGGGACTGAATGAGGACATTGTGACATTGATAAGGAGATCGAGATTGCGGTGGTATGGACATGTGTTGAGAAGGGATGAAAGGGTCGGGATTAGGCGAGCGTTGGAGTTCGAGGTTGAAGGAGTGGTAGGAAGGGGTCGTCCGCGATTGGGATGGAGAGAGCAGGTGGAGAAGGACAGGGTGAAAGCGGGGTTGCGTGATACTGAGGCGAGTGACAGATGTGGATGGAGTCGAGGGGTATTTCGGTTTCATCATAGGTAGCCAAGCGGCAACCCCCGATCTCGGGGAAAATGCCGTCTAAACGTGTGTTTGTTTTGTTTGTTGACCATTTGAGAGTGAAACTTGCGCAATTTAAATTTGTATATTGATAAACCATTTTAAGGTTAATTTTTACCTTCAACTGTTTAAAAAAAGAACTATTAAAGTTAAAATTTAATTTCAGATCGCTATGCTGAAGACTGAACTTGAAGAGAAACGACGAATTTTGAAAGATATGGAGGAGGATTTGTTGATCAAAGAAAAACTCTTGAGCGATCTGGAAAGAAGTTTGTCGTTTTGTTATACTTCTCTTCCAATTATTGCAATTGTTATAACGATAATAACAATTAGTACCGTTAATATTTATTTTTCAATAATTATTTTTCTAGCTTGATTTGATTTTTTTACAAACAGGTAACAAAGAACTGAAAATAAGTATTGATAAGTTGCATTCAACGAACAAAGAATTTGAAAAACAAGAGCTGAACACACGTCAAGAAATAATTTTACTACAACAACGACTCGAAAGTGTGGCGCTACAAAATGACGTCATCGTTGAAGAATTGAATGAGAAGTTAGCTTCATACGAGTTAGAGTGCTCGAGATTGAAGGAAGAAGTGAAGTCAATCGAGGATGGAGTGACGGTACGGATGAATAAACAGGTGGAGGAAGTAAATGAACAACTGAAGGAAAAAATAAAGGTAGTGATGACGATGTTGATGATGGTGATGCTCACGATGATGGTTATGATGTTCGTAATGGTGATGACGATGGTGGAAAATTTCGCCCAACAGGTAATAAAAAAGCAAGAGCAGAAGTTGTTGGATTTGAAGAAAATGTTGCATCGAGAGATGACAACGAACAACGCAACAACAACGACAACAACGAACAACGCAACAACATCAGCAGCAACAACAACGACAACATCATCCAACATCAACAACAACATATCAACAAATTTAAACGTTGCGATTCATAAAAATCATAACATCTACAGCAACAACTATGACAACAACAACAGCGTTGAATATAGCACTGACAGTGATTATGATCAAAACTATAGAACTATCCCAACAGCAGCAGCAACAACCTCATCATCAAAGAAGAACAGCAAAAACGTCAAAAATAACAACAACGACAACAACAGCGCGAACGGAATTGTACAGGATGATTTAAACTTCAAATATTTGAAGCACGTTCTGTTGAAGTTTCTACTGAGTAGAGAACATGAGGTAGTTGATGTTGATGATGTTGTTTCTGATGACAGTAGATGATGATGTTGATGATGATGTTGGTTCGTTCTTTCAGAGAGGGGCCACTCTGACAAAGAGTTGGGGCACGAAGGGTCGGAACTATTCATAACCTAACAAGATGACTAATTTTGATATGCCTTGTTCAATGTTACTTGTTGAAATTCCTAGAACAGCTTCTAAATAAATATTTGTCTTACAGTTTGTTCCTTAGTTTTAACTTAATGATACTCATAATTGAACGTGTCGCGGGCAAAATCAGGGCTTGCGACTTGCATCTGTCAGATCACGCGGGCTGGATGTTGTTGATGATGGTTGCAGCTGTTTGCCACTTCCGTTGTTGTTTTTTACATCTCTCAAACCTGTTTCTGCATTGCATTTTATTATACTTTACCAACTATTTCACTTTGAATCATATCATCGTCACTCCAACATCATCATCAAAACCACCACCACTAGCATCATCATCACCTCACAGGCTCTCCAGCTGATAAAAGTCTTGTCGACCTTACTGAGGTTCGACTGCAATGAGGAGGAACTGTTGAGGGAGACGTTGAAATGGAAGACCAGCTGGTTCCGCTCGAGGCCAAACATTCCTGAAAAAGGCCAAACCGCCATCGTGTTGCCTGCTTCCACCTAATAAAAAATATAAATTTACTTTTAAAAACTTATTTGTTAATTAATTAATATATTTATGTGTCAGTTTATCTACCTTACTATTCCTATCTCTCTATCCTCCCTTGTATTTCTATCTGTCTTCATATTTCTACCTATCTAACTGTCCACCTATCTACCATCCATCTTTCTATATAACTGCTATTAGAATACTCATACGTCGAGTATATAAATAATACGCAAATACTCGGTCGAATTCAAAACTTAAATACTATTTAAACTGCAAATACTGCTGCTGGTACCTCGAATACAAATACTAACTACGAGTTAAAATTGTCTAAATACCTTGCAGCCTTCATTTGGTGCAAGTGGCACGGCTAGTTAAAGAATTTACGTGCTCAATAAACCGATCGTACATTACACAATTTTTCTTTTATTTCAGCAAGAAAGAACTGAGTGAATCAATCATAGATGGTGTTGGATCGAGTAGATTGCCTTCCGTGGGATACGATTTCTCTCCGAAATGCAAGTTGAAATTTTAAAGTTGTTTTATGTGGGTCTGCCTGTAGTTTCGATAAGTTGTTAGTCCATTGAGGAATGATCGTGTTGATTCATCTCTGGGTCCAAATGTTCGACGCAGGTCAAGGAGGGCGTGGAAAGTTCAGTGTCCTCGTTTAGTGAATGAGACGCATTTTAAAGTATTGTCAGGGCCAGACCTAAGGGTCAGGATCAGACCAGGGTTAGTGCTGAGCTGCTTCGCTAGTTGAAGAAATGATGTTTCAAGCAAGCCATTGCTCAACAATTCACGACTGATGTTAGTAATTAATGTCAACTTTTAAATCAATAAACTATTCTTATTACAATCACAGTATATGAGTATTCATGCAGGAAGGAATATTTCATTCCTCACTCCTACTACAACTCATAACCCCAACAGCAACTTATCACTCTTTCAACAACACTGCCTTCTTAAATCTCACCTACCTTGAAATATTGTTCCATGTTAACACATAATGAATGAAGAAAATGAATGTTAAAATTTAAAAAAAGAAAAGATTGATTGAGTAAAGCGAATGATTGATCGATTGATTGGTTGATGAGAAAGAATGACTGAATGAATGAACAAACAATTGTTTGACTGATTTATTAATGAATTAATTGGTTGAATGGATGTTAAAGAGGATGAATAAGCGAAAGAGTGAATGAAAGCTAGTAAATATTTATATACATACATATATATATATACATACGCATATACATACATACATACGTATATTATTTCATAAAATAAGTGTTGATCAAACTTTGTAAAAACAATTTCAACGCTTAAACATGAATCATGCTTTCAAATAATTTGGCAATCTAAAATTGAAAATGTTAATAACCTAAAAGAATAAATAACTGTAACGTCATATATATATATATATATATATATATATATATATATATATATATATATATATATATATATATATATATATATATCATAATTTCTTATCTGGAGTAGGTGAACTAAAGTGAATTAACATTGAAAATTTGTTGAAATGTACTTCTTACTGTGTGTGTCCGTTTGCATGTAGCCAAGCATTAGAGAGTGTAACAATGAAATAAATATATAAACACACACACACACACACACACACATATATATATATATATATATATATATATATATATATATATATATATACATGAAAAAATCGCATGAATGTATATATAACCAACATTTTACGGTTGAAAAAAATACTAATGATGATTGATTGTTTAAAAAAATGAGACTTAAAATATATAAAATTGAAAGTGAATGAGTAATTGGATGAGTGAAACAAATGAATGAGTGACAGATTGAATGAATGACTGAATGAATGTTTGGAAGAAAGAATGGTGGATGGAAGATATAGAAGGAATATAGGCAATGTTTTATTCATAAAGTATATAAAGTTACTGTAAGCAATGCAATATTAAGCTTACGTTAATAAATAATAAGAATAATAAGTTATAATAAAAATAATAATATTAATAACACCAAAAATAGCTGAAAATATATCCATATATATAATATTACGACAGTCATTAACGGTTGTTGAAAAAAGTTTAATATCATTCCGTGGTTCATATTATTCCAATTATTATAACCAGTACAAGTTGGAACACTGTTCCAGGCTGGAAAATTTGGAAACGTAAAACAAGAAATGAAACTGAATGATCGAATGAGTGGGTGAATGATTGATTGGATGAATGAGTGAATGATTAAATGAATGATTGAATATTGTACCAGATATAAGCAGCACTACTAAATTATTATTACCATTATTTCATTTAACGATTGTTATCCAAAAATGGCATACATTTTTTGTAATATTGGCATTAAACTTCGAAGAAAATTAATTAAAATCATTGATTTTATTTCTCGTCATAATAAACCGTTTATAATATATATTATATTATTTATATATGTATTTATACCTGTGTATATACATACATATATAATTTTTATATAAGTGCAACAATGGATAAATAATATAAATTCATTCACTCACTCATCTTGCCATTCATTCGCTCAATCATTCATTCATTTATACACTAATTTTTTCTATACTGAAAAGTTCGTTAATGTTTCCATTCGTTTATTAGTTAG
Organism: Helobdella robusta; assembly: GCF_000326865.2. Lineage (NCBI taxonomy): Eukaryota > Metazoa > Annelida > Clitellata > Rhynchobdellida > Glossiphoniidae > Helobdella > Helobdella robusta. The sequence goes on from NW_008705255.1 coordinate 1,235,927, forward strand.
TTTAATCATTCATTAGTTAGTTCAATCAAGAATTCACTCATTCCTTTTATGCAGCGTATGGCATGCAAGCTTGGTTAAATACTTTGCAATGATATTGATTAAAAAAAATAATCAGTCGTAACATACAATAATAATAAATAAATAAAAAATGTATAAATACTGTCGCTAATCGCTAAGGATTAAAATTATCCGACCAATCAAATCTCTAGATTAGAACTTACCAGTTCATCAAACGACCAATCAAAAACCATCTAATTAAACCAGTTAGAAATAAGAAGGACCAATCAAAGATACGAATTTGCCACTACCACTACATTTTTAATCAAATTTCAGGTCTCAAATTTCAATTGACCATCGGCGACGTCAGTGAAATTTTAAAATTCAAACCTGACTGGCTGCCCCGATTACCGAATTTGAAAAAATTTGAATCTTGATTGGCTGGCTGTTCGTTCAAAATTCAAAAACTCAAATCATGATTGGCTGGTTCTTTGTCTTTTCAATTACGAAATTGGTGAAATTTTTGAGGAATTTTGGAGCCTCCCTCTTGCAGATGGCCTGTATGACAGACGACGGCACCCACCCGCCTGGATTGACTGTCATGATGATGATGATGATGAGAAGGATGGTGATGATGATGATGAAAATGATGTTGATGTTGATCGGGACGTTGATGACGATGCTGATGCTGATATGGTGGTGATATTCAATCGATCAATCCATTAAACAATGAAACAAACCATTAGCGGAATACTGTATTCTGCAGGTCAGTGCATCTCTCACCATCGTCCCATCCCAATTGGCTGGAGGTTGAACTATTGTCTGAGCTGTCATTGGTCAATTAATTGAGGTAATGAATTTAATAGCATGTGATTGGTTAGTTTAGATTCCATAAAAAACAATAAATCATACCTCTATTAAGACAACATAGAAAACAAAACGAGAACTTAACAAAAACAAAAAAAAACATAGAAAGAAAGCAGAACCGAACGGACCAATCATGGCGACGTTAAACTGTAGCCTGATACATTTCGGCAAGTCAGGGGGCGATGGAAGATAATCGGTCGAATGATTGGCTACGATCCAATAATCAGGGGAGTCCTCATCCTCCGGTGGGCAGTGGCGGATGGTCGACCAAAACATCGAGTCCCTCTGAGCGGCGGGCCACACACGCTTCAGTACCTGCGGGCGTCAGTCAGTAAAAGGAAGGAATGAAGATTCAATGAAGAAATGAAAGCCACACAACCACAACAGTCAACCAACACAACACATCACGTAACCAAATAGCAACAACGTGAAGAAGAAGAAGAAGAAGAAGAGAAACCTGGCAAGTGATATGTGTATCTGAAGACAGCCATTCAATGACTTCTGTCGTTTCGAGAGTCGACTCCCACTCCAGACGGACACTCGGTTCCCAGAAGTAGTAGCATAATTCGTGCCCTGTTATGCCCTGTTCCCATGAGTGTGTTGTGTGTGTGTGTTTGTCTCTGCATGTGTGTGTGTGTGTGTGTGTTTGTCTCTGCATGTGTGTGTGTGTTTGTCTGTGTGTGTGTGCGGTGATCAAACCAGACCAAAGAACGAAACAACCGACAATGAAGATAATTTACGAACAAAATTGAAACGAAACCTTAACAGTGTGCACAGCTTTGAGGGGGTAGACGACCTCTCCCCCGTCATCCACCTCCCTCTTGTAAACCTTCATCTCACCCTCGGAGGCCACCAGGGTCCAGGTGTCGGCGACGTCGTTGGCCGACATGTCTGCGTGCTTTATGTGGTCATCTACGATTCTGTTGATCTGTACACGCACGTGTGTGTGTGTGTGTGTGCGTGTGTTTGCGTGTGCGTGTTTGTTTCTTTGTTCGTGTGTGTATGTGTTTGTTTTCATTCATCAACTCATTAGTTGATTTTCCTTTCTTCTTTCTTTCATTACTCATTCATCCATCCAGCAAACCTTCCATTCATTACTAATAACCATGACGTCATAGTCTCATGTGAGAATCCCAATAAATCTTAATCTCTGTGAGTCAGTGTGTACCTTCATGACCATGCATTAATTCTTTCGTTTCTCCATTCTTTCATTCAATCATTCCTTCATTCAATCATTCCTTCTTTCAATCATTCTTCCATTCACATATTTCAAGAAACCTCGCTATATAATGGATGCGTCGGCTCCAGACATGTTTGTGGCATTTTCGGTGGTGGAGACCTCAGTTCGATGGTTTGTAACTTCAGCTGCCAATCATTCATTCATTCATTCATTCATTCATTCATTCATTTATCTATCGAAGTACTCATTCATTCATCCATCTATTCATTCATTCATCTCAAAAACTTGAAAGCAACACGTGACCAGACCTTTTCCTCTTCCTCCTTCTCCATCTTGTCCAAGGTGGCATCGATGGCGTCGAAAAATTCCTCGTCATTAAGCATGCTGTGTGGTCCTTCCTATCACGTCAACAACAACAATAAGAACAACAATAATGATGATGATGATGATGATGATGATGTTGCAACTGGCAACCTCATAGTCTGGTCCTCCTTTGATGACGGGCTTCAACTTTTCAGTGAGGATATGCTTGTACCCATCCTCTAGTCTCTTGCGCTTCTCAATCTCCTAATCAACATAAGAATGGATTCTCAATCTCCTAATCAACATTTTCACGCGAGTAACAACGACTAACAAGGACAAAAAGAGACAGACAGGCAAACAGAAAGAGAGACATGAATGCATACAATTAGAGTGACTTACGCTTCTTTGTATGACATGCACTGATCAGTCAAAACAAAGAAGCATTTTTTGTATAAATTGCCAGCAACTACATCAAAATAATAAGAAATGAAAAAATTAACAAAAACGCATTTTAATAAACATAAGTATGTTATGTGTAAAATTAATTTCTTTTGTTAAATCACAGCTATATAAATTTATACAGGCAGACAGACAGACAGACAGAGAGACTCAGACAGACCCTTTCAAGTTTTTTCTTCCAAGCTTCTTCTCTCTGGGACATCAGCTCAATACAATGCGCCATGGTGGCCAATATACCTAATAGCAATGAATGAATGAGTGAATACTGGATGAATAAATAAAAGAATGAACAAACGAACGAACGAATGAACGAACGAACCATGAGCTGTGGATTTGAAGTTGATAGATTCACCTTTGAAATCAACCGCATGGGCTCCATGCTGCCTCAAAACACTCACTGTGTTTAAATGTACTTCAATGTTTATGAAGTCGTTTGTTTAGTTTTTTTGGTTTCATGTATTCATTCAAAAATTCTTACAATTATCCAATAATCTCATTAATTCCTTCATTAATTCATCCATTAATTCATTCATTAATTCATTCATTCATTTGAACATTTTTCAAAATCAGCTAACGTAAATCTTTCTCATTATCTTTATAGTGGATTAGTCCATTGGCAACACTATCAACATCATCATTGATGATGTTGTCATGGTTACGTAGTTGGTTGTTGTTGTTGTTGTTAGAGTTGGATGACGATGATGTTGTTGTTGTCGCTGATGATGATGGCGTTGTAGTTGTTGTTGTTGTAGTTGTCATGTTGTTGTAATCATCAACCACACCATCTATATCATCTTGTGTCACTATTGTGGCAATAATTCATTTATCATTGAGTCAACATTGATTTTTCATCCAAATCATCATCAGCAGCAACAACAACATCGTCATCATCAACAACGACAACAACATCACTAACAATCATGTACAGTGTATTGAGTGACAACTGAAGCACAGGCGTCGAAATAATTTTGAAGGTTGTCGACCTGCCTGTACAAGGTGTCCTTGAATGTCTCCATCTCGAGTAACTTCTCTTGCAAGCCCCTCCCACGCTGTTGTTCATTTGTCAGTTGTTGTTAACAACGTTACGTGATTGGTCGTTGAAAACGAATAGTTTTTCATGGCGGGTTGAGTATAATTTGGATCATTACGTGATTGGTCATTGAGATTACATGTGTTTTTGAATGTTCAGAGTAAAGTAAAACTGAAATTAAACAACTCCGACATGTAAAGATAGAAAGACGGTGCAAACCTTGAAAGAGGATGCGGAGGCAGTTGATAAGCTGGCTGTGGAAGCCAATGAGAGGTGAGAACCGTGGCGACGTAATGAATTCTCGCTGCCATAACCCGATTCCGCTTGCTGCAATTCGTTGAAGGGAAGACATATTTATTGTTATTATTAGTAGTAGTAGTAACATTTATGGCATTTATTTGATGAAACATTTAAAAAACTAGATGATGGTGATGATGATGATAATAATAATGGTGATGATGATGATGATGACAAATATTATAAACTTTTCTAGTAGAGAAAAAAAATTTGCATATCAGCATCATCACAATCATCATCACAATCATCATCTGAGGTGAATAAGCAGCTTTAAAATGAACTTTCAAATGTTATTCAAATTATCTAGATGCTCACATGTTACTTGACTGCAAACATTTGCAATCATCACCCTCATCGTCGCCATCATCATCATCATCATAATCCTTGTTTTTGTTGTCAACATAATCAAAAACATCATCATCATCATCAACAACAACATAATTGTTCTACATAGACACAATTAGCAAATGCACATAAACCAGGATATAGAGAGGCACACCAGAATGAAAACAATCCCAAAATAACATCACCCACACAAACATACTCACAAAAGTTGCACCTATGTATAATAAATCAAGCAGTATTAATTAACAATCACCCAGATGAATTAATATATGCGCATATATTAACATAATTACCCTAACCCCAACCTTATGCTTCTCGAGAACGGCCATCCACTTCAATCTTTCCTCTGATGATTGGGCGCGAAGGTACCACAAACAGTCATTTATGCCAACATCAAATCTGCAATCATCAAACTCATGGGCCTGGTGGGGATGATTATGGTGATGAAGATGATGAAGTTGATGATTATAGAAAATAACTTTATAGTCCTACATTAACAAATGAGCTTTGAAAATCAATTATGTAATTATGAAAGTAATTATCACCATCCTAACAAACTTTTCTACATCATCATCACCATCATCATCATCATCATCATCGTTATAACTATCACCATCATCACCATCAGAGTTCTTTGATATGCTTCATATAAAATTTTAAATTCAATGTTCAAATGTTTGTGTGGTGTGCTGGTTAATGTCTATTATAACTTTTATTTTAACAAAAAATAAAAAAATGTTGCTGGAAAAGGGACATAAAACTCAAACATTACTTTTATTACTCAATATTAAGTTACAAAACAATGAAAAACATGCAGATCACAAAAATTCAACCACAATAAATTGCCTTTCTTGAAATATTTTTTATTTAAATAAAATTATTTTAAATATTAACCAACAATAATAACCATAGCAAAATAATTTCTCCAATAACCAATTAATCAACCAACAATTGTTATAACAAAATAACAAAACATGCTTAAACTGAATTTAAAATAGCAGTCTATAATTTTTCAGCAGAAGCTTGCTCTCTAATAAAAGTATAAAACTAATAGCAGATTATTTGAGGACACAGAACATGGAATTCAATGATCATGCCATGAAACAAATAATAACATAGCATTACACTGAGTACTGTAACAATTACACACTCACATTACACTGTAATCGTAATGCTATGTTAAACTGTTACATTGAGCATTGTATAGATTACTACTACTACTAAACTAACAAAAGAAATGACATCTGGATAATAAAACCATACTAGAAATGACATGATAAAACCAGGCTAGGAATGACGTCACAAAACAAGCAAAAGCAAAGCAGGACTAGCCGAAATAACGGCCTTCGACAGACTGACAGTTCCTCTGCAGCCCACAGAAGCTTCTTCCTCTGATTTGTAGTAACTGATCGTCCCGTTCTTCACGACGATGAACCTATCCTGCCAGCCGTGAATGTAGTTCGTCCACTTGCTCAGCACCCCACAGAGTTCCGGCAGATGGGAAAACTCGTCCTCCACGTCAGCTTCATCGTCGTCGCTGCCGCTCAACGCGTCCCTGCTGCTTTCATCGGCCATCTTTTCCGTCCGGAAAATGCCAAGGATGGATTTAATCTTCATTGCTTTGCGACTTCTTAAAGTAGGAAAAGGAATTTATGTTAAAAAAATCAGCCGTAAATAAAAATTAAAAAGTGTCGCAGCTTATTTATAACATTTTTCGCGTAATTGTCACATAGCAAAAATGTAGATATCCATTTTTAAATTAATCACACACGGTGCGTTCGCTTTGTTGTTGTAAAGGTGTGATTCGTTTATAGAAACCTTCGCTATATAAAGTTAATTCTATTTCATGCGATCCCTAGCTAACTCTATTTCTAAGTATTTTATTTTGGTATTCCACTAATACGAGCAAAAATATTAAATCGTCATAAATGTAAATGTCTATGAATAAATGAATAGTAAAAATTTTATAAAATTGTATAATTTTATGTGGACAGCTTAAACAGTCTCAAGTTTATGAAACGATTTTAACTTTTAAGTACTCTTCTATTCCGGGTTCAAACCTTACCTCTCTAGTCCTAATAGTAAGGAAAAGAAAGATTAAAGGTCTATAGCATTTTCCCTAGGTTCAGCTTCACCCCAACCCAACAACAACAGCACAGACATCGTTCGTCAGCTGTATTGTTATTAAAAGAGAGTAAAACTCCGATTTTAGACACGAATAGTTATCATTATGAACCATGCACTATTATTCAATTATTTTTTGGAATGTGGCGCTGATATTGCGAATTAAGTTAGTAGTTTGTTACCCAGATTCATGTAGTACTTAATTTCCAGAGCCCAAAAACGTATAATTTGGTAATAGAAATACCGAAGTTTTTGCTTATATATCTTGAATGGACCGAATGGTTATCATTATGTATTAATATATTTCGATTTTTTGGAAGGTGACGCTGAAATAGTGAATTAAGCTGGTAGTTTGTTACAAAAATCATGTTGCACTCAATCTTTGGGCATGAAAATGTAAAATTTGATAATGAAAATCTCGACGTTTTTAATATAGTACCTAGAATAGCTACCATTGTGCATTAGTATTACGCACGATTTTTTTGTATAATGTGGCGCTGACATAATAAATTCATTTATCTTGATTCGACAATCCTCAAATAGTAAGAGATTTTCCAGTATTCCTAATTTTAAAATTATTTGCTTCTCTTTTGATTTGAATGGTTAAACACGAAAGATAATTTTTTTAGATGAATGAATCAACTGAATGGTTGTTTGAACGAGTTTTTATAAAGAGTGATAATTTGGCTTTTCATCTTTGGCAAAACGGACAAGATCTATGGCAACACTTCGCCATTTATAAATAATAGCTCTTTAAATCGGCTTTTAATTTCGACATTTTTGACAATACGAAAATGATTCCGTCATAAATGTTCGGTCATAATTTATGTTTAATTTTTAACGATTTTGGACGATGTCTCAAGATAATTTGATAAGATACAAGTCGGCAAGGTGTTTGTTTGGGCGTCCCAGTGAAACAGAAAACAACTCCCTACTAGCGATGGCCGAAATGATGAGTAGAGAGAAGGTCTTCGTCGATGCAGCCGAGAAGTGGGGGTATGATTACAGATCCGGCAGACCACTTGAGAACCATCCTCGTTGGGAGTTTACAAATAGTCAACAAAACCAGCCCGTTGCTGAAACCAATACTCTCATCTCTTCTTCTACATCCAGTTTAACTACCACCACATCAACGACCACCAGCGAATGAATATTAATTATTGCTTCTAGCTTTTTTGTTTCAATGTTTCATCTTGCTCTGTATCATAATTTAGAAATATCATTTCCGCAGTAAATATTTATTAAACAATCTGTGTCACAATGTGAAAATAGTTTGTTTTTTCATTTACTGGTTGAGAATGTCTTCTCTTACATTTTGAAACGTTGTCCTCATTAATGATTTACAATATATTTTCAGCTTAAGTTTTTGTCAAAATTGTAGCTTAATTATAATTTTACATATACATATTTAATCAAATATAAGCAGATAAAAATGTTTTTATATAATATGAATCAACACCTTAACTACCATCAATGCTTCTTAGATTATTTATTATTTATTCACCTATTTAACATTTATTTAATTAGTTAAGTTCCAGGCTGAACATAAGTTATTGTTATATTAATATATTGTAAAGCAGCAATCAACAACATCTCTTAACAAGTAGTCTTATAGACTTCACTTGTTTCATTTCTTATTTATATTCTATGTTTTGTTTTATTTTTCATTTTGTTGTTTTGTTCAGTTTTTCAGTTATTTTATACAATTTCTATTTATTAGCATATAATTGGATAAAAAAACAATATTTTTGTACAATATTTTCTGTTACGAATACTTCTGGAAAGGTTTTATTGTTCAGTTTATTGAGAACAAAATGTTGATTTTGTTAATTTAAATGTTCATCCAGACAGTTCTTATTAGGATGAAATGTTCTAGTTACATGATCCATGCTATTTATTTTGCTTCAGTTTATATTGAAATCATTTGTTTTGGTTTTTTCAAATTAACTGCATTATTTTTGTTTTCATCATTTTTTTTCATTTTTCAACAAAAGTTAAAACAGTGACCAAACACGAAATTTGTTCTGTATATTTATCTAATCAAAATCTGTATATGGTCAAGAATCTGCTTAAAAAAGTGATAGATAAAATGAGAGAAAGAAACGAATGAATGAATGAATGAATGAATAATAAAACAATCTGAATGTATTTATTAACAATTGGCAAATGTACCCTATTTAGTTGAAACAATGGCAGCATAACGAAGTTATCACCGTGCTTTAATATCATATTACATTACGTAGCATTACATTAATTATATACGTTTCAATATGTAAAAATTTCCATAACATAGAGTTGAAGTTTGTAAAGATGAAATGTATTGGATTGCAAAAGCGAATTTAACAAGTGGGCGGTCACCAGACAGACAGAGGCGAATTGATTTGTAATGGAGTTTAAAAATCTTTCCACAAAGGCACTGTGCACTGCAATTAATAAATAGATGAATGAAAGAGTAAATAATTGATTAATTAAATGAAAGATTGGATGAAAGAATGTACGAACGAATGAATCAATGAAAGATGAAGAGACATCTGCCAGTGTTAACGTATTGCTATCAAGTTCTTTTGTAATGAAAATAAAAGTGCAATGTCAGGTAGTGAATAATTGAATGAATGAATGAATGAATGAATGAATGAATGAATGAATGAATGAATGAATGAATGAAGGGTAGGTGGGAATAACTGAATGAACGAACGAATGGCAAAATCTAAAAAATAATTAAATTCATAAGTATCAAAATAGAAAGAAACAACGAGGCATGGTGGAGTATGTCAGGCACCTTAATACAAATTACGAGATAATTGTGTTCGCAAGTTTATAATAATTATATATATATTGTAAATATATATATATATATATATATATTTATATATATATTTATTTATTATTACTATATATATAATAATAAATATCTAAATAATATAAATAGTGTTTAAGACACACTAGCAAGCCATCACCCAAATATTTTGACGTTTCAACGGACTAAAACTACTTCAGCAGCTGACTAGCGCTTACTTAATAACTGAGGGATCATGAGAATAGAGAACAGCATTTGAGTGAAATATGATGGCAGGAATGCAAGAGGGAAACATTAAATAGGCACATTCTTACCTGTTCATGACCACCTATATATGTATATATAAATACAAATTAATAAAACGTATATATAAATAAAAACAAAAAACTCGCACACACACAAACACACACCACACATAGCTTGCTAATAATGCTAGTTCATTGATAGATTGAGGAGTAATTATAAAAACCCTTCCATACATCTATTCTATCCTGATATGCTATATACATGAGCAAATGAATGTAAGAAGTGAATGAATGAATGAACGAATGAACGAATGAATGAATAAATAAATGAATAAATGAATGAGTGAATGAATGAATGAAGTTGGTGCAGCAATGAAAGTGCGAGTGAATGCTGAAATGAAATTGATCGTCAATCAGGAAATATTGCAGTTTGAAATGAATAATTAACTGGGATATGAAGGAATGATGACGAAATGAACGAACGAACGAAATGAAAAACAGTCTTAATGCAGAAAAAATAACCGCACCATTTAGCTATTGATTTATGACTTTTCAATATTTACCGAGCTGATAAAAACAAAATGAGCAATCCTATATTAATGTTAAAATATTATTGATTAAAATCATTAAGATGTAAAAAAAAACCCAAAATAGAATGAATTTAGATAAAAAATTTTAAAAAGCTCGTTTGGCAAACAAATGTTCGGACTAATTAAGTTTACATATTGAATGTTTGCTCACTGTCAATAAGGTTGAACTGCACTGTCTATCATACGAGTAAATGAATGAATGAATGAGTGAATGAATGAATGAATGAATGAATGAATGAGTAAATGAATGAATGAATGAATGAATGAATGAATGAATGAATGAATGAGTAAATGAATGAATGAATGAGTAAATGAATGAATGAATGAATGAACAAGGAACGGGTATTCGTGCACGGCTTGTTAATGATATAAAGAAACGTGTTGAATTTATTGAACAATTTTTACAGCAGATGTTTCGCGTTGAAAAGTATAACATATGGATGAATGAATGAATGAATGAATGAATGAATGAATGAATGAATGAATGAATGAATATGAATGAATATGAATGAATGAATGTATGAGTGAATGAATGAATGAAAGAACGAATGAAATGAATTAATGAAAGAGTAAATTAACGAAAAAACAAATGGGTGAATTAATATTATCAAAAGCAAAAAATATCTACATAGCACATGAATCTGTATTATTGTGATCACGTTATTAACCACCACCACCACCACCATCAGCGTCAGCAGCACCACCACCATCAGCGTCATCGTCATCTTGATCACCTAGGACAATTATTGTCGCTGATATTTTGATTGAAGTGTTTGTTTCCAGGAATGAATTGATATGTCCCATGCATGTCTGGTGGGCTGATCTTTGAGTGCCTCCAAGAAGACCACCTTTAATTAATTAATTAATTAATTAATTAAAATATCAATTAAATAGTTAATTAGTAATTTAATAACATAGTTTCAAATTTGAAATTATAAATACAATTAATTACTCGCTTACTCACTCACTAACTCACTCAATTGCAAAAATTCATTGACCAACCAGAGGCCACTATCTTGCGGTGAAATACAGACGCCAGTTCCTCTCCACCAATCATCGAGCTTGTACCAGGACCTCGTGTTCGTGCTGGCCTGCTCGTGCAACATGCTACACAGACGACACCAGAACTTCGTGTCGATGAATTCGCCCGTGCCTTTCCATCTGAAGTAACTGGAGGTAGTTGTGTGCGAGTGTGTGGCGTTGTGATGAAACCAACCAACCAGCCAACCAACCAGCCAACCAACCAGCCAACCAACCAACCAGCCAACCAACCAGCCAACCAACCAGCCAACCAACCAACCAACCAACCAACCAACCAGCCAACCTGTTATAAAGATCATCATCTTTATCCAACTTGTGTAGATATTCAGCGAGATGTTCGGGCGATTCGAAGTCATCGACGTGAATGAAAGATTCGGGTGGGGCCAATCGTTTGTAGTCACTCGGTCGAGCCCCCATCACGATTGGCAGAACATTATTGCTGGTTGTCGTGGTGAAGCATCCATCAATCACAAGGTAGTAAGAACAGTAAGGAGGAACAGCCAGTCAAAATCATTTTCAACCAATCAAAAACAACCAATCAAAACTACCCAACCAATGAAATCCCTCACCCCAAAGCATTAAGAAAGAACTTCTCAGTGATGTAATCCTTACAATTTGAGTTCTCGAAACTCAGGTAGAACTTGTAATCTTTCTGAAGCATTTGGAAGCATTCCTGCTCTCTATGCCTGGTGCAAGAAAGCTGGCCACAAGAACCGTATATGTCAACGTCTGATGACGATGATGGTGGTGGCCATGATGATGAGGATGATGATGATGATGATGATGATGATGATGATAATGGTGGTGATGGTGGTGATGGTGGTGGTGGTGGGAGTGGTGGGAGTGGTGATAATAATGACGGTAGAGATAATGATGATGATGGAAAGATAAAAAAATAACACTTGATGTGATAAACAGATGAATAAATAATAATCAAACCACCGACCGATCAATCATTCGACCAACCAGCCAACCAACCAACCAGCCAACCTACTAACTTATATGTTGAGCAAGCTGTTCAGCGTATTTAAATCTACCATTGGCAGCTACACAGTTAGAAACGAACCAGGCAACTTTTTTTGTTTTACCTTCAAATTTTCTTCTCAATTACAAACATGGCGATAACGATGGTGACGACGACGATGATGAGAATGAAGATGTAGATGACGAATAAATAACTCAACAAAACAACTAACCAATCAATCAACCAAGCAACTAACCACCCAACCACCAACCGGCCAACCTTTGGCATAGTTCCTGTCAGGTTTGTCGGGTAGTTTAGTGAAGTTGCTGAATGGCGTGAACCGTTCGTAGGGAGCATTCAAGGTTGAGTCGGTTCTATAAGTGGCCGTCCAATTAACTACTTGATCCTGTGTGTGTGTGTGTGTGTGTGTGTCCGTTTGTTTTGTTTGTAAGTACGTTTCTGTAATGTTGTTTGTTTGTGTTCGAACGTGTAAATATTTGTTGTGAGTATAACTGTAAGAATGAATAGCCAGCTACATCGGCACCATCACAAACAGCAACAACAACAAGAAGATGAAGGAGACCAACCTTACGAAAAGTCATCGTATGCATTGGTGATTCCAACATGAAGAGCATTGTTAACTGATTGCTAGTGATGCACGGACTGCTACTACTGTTGCTGCTACTACCATTGTGGCTAGAATTACTACTACTACTACTACTGCCACCAACACCTTTAATAATATCACCACCGTAATCTATAATGACATCTCTGTAAAAAATGAGATCAGCTGATTTTTTGTAACGGTGGTCATCGGTCAACAGACACCAGTTAATAGGACATTGGTGGTCGAGAAACCTCTGCTGACCTTCAACCATGTCGGCGTCAAGGCCATTCGGCATGAAGATCACTTTCATTGGTCGGGCTATGGCAGGGATTGCGTGATTGATTGATTGATTGATTGATTGGTTGGTTGGTTGATTTTGATTGGTTGGTTGATAATTTTTGTTTGATTGTTTGTTTGTTTGATTTTTTGTTTGATTGATTGTTTGTTTGTTTGTTATTAATAGATGAAGCTACATGTTTGCTTACACGAAACAAAAATAAAGAAAATCATTGGGGAAACGTTCTTCGAATTCTTTCACGCATTCATCCGTCTTTTTTCATCCATTCCTTCGTTCATTAATCCATCCATCTATTCATTAAGTTACATGAAAAAAATTCAATACCTCATATCATGTAAACAACAACAATGGGATTGCATTTCTATTCATCCGAGTCGAATAACTCAACAAATACAAAGATACAAACATTTATCAACTTTTGGCACTCTGTGTATTTGATGGAGAATTCTATCTTCCTGGTCATTGATATGTGGCCACAGTCTTCTTGATGGTGTATCTTTGTATTTCAGATACAAACTCCAACCTTGACTGTGTATTTATGTACGTACGTGTTAGTATTTCGTGTATTTATACGTGTACAAATTTGTGTAGGTATATGTAAGTTATGTTGCGTATCATGTATGAATATTATAGCAAAAATATTCTCAATAAAACAATTACATAATTTCCTCGTTTATATAATTTTGTATAATTAAGATAACTTATCACTTATCATCTGGTAAAATAATTTTATTCACACACACACACACACACACACACACACACACGCACGCACGCACGCACGCACGCACGCACACACACTCATACAGACAGACAGATAGGCAAACACACATAATATTTAACACTGCATGCAAAACTATGGATGCAAATAATTCACAGAGCATCGGTGTCAAGGCCATTATTTTTATGAAAGGTGACTTGCGAGAGATATATATCGCAAGTTTTAAAGACGTCGATAAAAAATGTTGGCCCGTTAAACAGAAATCTCATAAAGCAATTGCATCAGAGTGTAACAAACCCACTGCGTTTTGCAGCCATGCAAATCAATTACATTGAAGGAAACGTAATCATTCTATGGTATTTTAGACACCAGTTTAGAAAAGCTTCAAGTACGAATGACTTTTTCACTAAAGTTATAAGACAGTTATAACTCTACAAAAGGTACATCAATATTTCCAAAATGAAATTTCCAGCAAGGCGCGTTCGGTACCACACATTTTTAGCATCAAAGACGATTGATTGCGTTTCGCCACACCCATGTATCTTCTAAGCAACGCCAGCTCAAGACATTATCTTTAGGCTAAAAAATAATGGAAACCATAGCATTCCAGCGATTCCCGTTCCCACGCTCACCTACTATGAAGCAAGTCATTTAGAATAGGCAACAGCAACGAAATTAAACACCAACAGATCAAAACGTGCTTGCTTGGTGCGATTGTTGCTTCGTGGCTCTTGCTTCACGTTCGGTTGTTTTGCGTCAATAATTCGACTTTTTTCTAATACCAAAACATTAAATAATAACAATAATAGCAGTAACAATAAAAAACATGGCCTCAGTTATAATTGATCGCAATGACAAGTACCCATTATGTTTCTCGTGCTGGTGGTCTGTGTGAGGAAGCATGGCTTTGAACTCATCTAACATCTTTTTCTTCAGCAGCGTTGCTTCATTGGTGTTGTTGTTGTTTGTAACGTGAAAAGAAATGCCTGCGTTGTTGTTGATATTGTTGTTGTTAGAGTTGTAGTTGTTGACAATGTTATTATTGCTTCCTACAGAGGAACCTTGTACGCGATCGAACACTGGCCTACTTCCTTGGGCTTGACCGTCATCAGGGTAGACAACGCCGTTTTGTTCATGTTGTTGCTGTTGTTTGTGATGTTGTTGCGGCTGGACCGGATAATGATGTTGTTGCGACTGACTGGCGTCGAAATACAACAGCATAAAGGATCTGTTGGTTGACGAAAAAAGCACAACGACAACATAACTGACCACCCAGATGAGGCCGGCGTACAAACAAAACCTGGTCTTTTTCATCGGTTCACAGGTTACTTAAGTCAGGGACGACGGTTACCAGGTCAAGTTCTATTACATATATATACATATATATGTCAGCAAGCACCTCCTGAAGAACTATTAAATAGAATAACGGAATGAAAGAACATACGAAGAAGAAGTAATTGAATGAAAGAATAATGGACGAAGGGAGCAGCGAATGAATGAATGAACGAACTATCAATAATATATGAACTAATGAAAGAATGGACAATACGAATGAATGATTGAGTGAAAAACAAACAGGTAAATGAACGAATGAATGAGTAAATGAACGTAATAAATGAACGATTGAACAATGAATAAAGATAGATCTTGACTATGACCTTATTAAACAAACAGCTAACAGCTATATGTAAAAAAAACCTATAAAATAATTGGTTTGTTAGTAAATTTTTATGATTAAGTTAATAATAATAATATCAAGATTTTATTTATGTGAATTGTATAATTATACAACTTATTACTGCTCAAATTAATAATTTTAAATATTATTATTATGATGATAATAATTATTGCTGCTTGTCATTTGGCACTACAAATTTAAAACAAACACATATTAAGATCATAGGACAAAGTACATATATATATATATATGTACAGATGTGCGTGATGTTTGCTTATGGATGAGCAAACGAACGAACAAATGAACGGACGAACGAACAAACCAAAAAACAAACAAAGACATAAAAACCGACTTACAACAACTGATGAATATAAAATAAAAATATTTATTCAATATTTATTCATTTAACCCGGCTGGTATAAATAATAACAATTTGTGTATTTATGCATTAGTATTTTTGTTTGTTTGTTTGTTTGTTTGTTTGTTTGTAGGCATGCATGTATGTATGTGTGTATGTATGAATGTTTGTATGTGTGTATGTAATACTATGTATAGTATATATGCATGGAATACTAATTTAAATAAATTTACGTTTTTAACATCCAGTCATCAAAAAATTTAGAAAATGTATGCGGATGAGTGTGTGCGTGTGTTTGTGCCTAAGTGAATTTTTTGATGTGACATTTCAAAGTGAGTTGATGGTACTGATGATGTATCAGCCATCATGTATCATCATAGTCATACTTTAAATCATCATAAATATATGGCATTGTCTTCATCACTATCACCATGAATATGAAAAAAAAATTGGGTATAATTTTTAGCATAATGGCTGATGTTGGGAGAAATATGATACATTTGAATAAATCAATAGCCAACAATACAACTAACAATATACTGCATTTGTCTGTTTGTATGTAGGTATCTATGTATTTCGTTTCGTGTGCGTGTATGTATGTTTGTATGTATGTATGCATGCATTGGTGTACAAATACATGCACACATGTTACTAAGTATGCATGCATACGTACATACATCCATACATTTAAACATACATACAGCTGAATGCATATTACATTTTTTAAATTTTTATTTCAGTGCATGCACAAAAAATTGTTTGAAGCGTAGCCGATGACGACGAAGATGATGATGACGACGAAGATGATGATGACGACGAAGATGATGATGTTGATGATGAAAACTATTGAAAAACGTCCACAGGTGAACGGAAATTTAATGTCACCCCATTGTTTCCTACATTTTTTTATTTCATGTTTTCTTAAACATGCACTCGTAAAAAAGTGCGTCCGTGTGTGTGTGTGTGTGTGTGTGTGTGTGTGTGTGTGTGTGTGCATTTCTGGGTATGTGTGTGTGGTGTGTCTATCTAATATCTGAACAAATATAATTTTTCCGCTTTTATTTAACCTTTTTGTTTGTTTAGTTCGGCGAATTCGCACATACTTTCAGACATACACACGTACAAGCATACATATGTACGTATATACATACAAACAACAAGCATACATACATAAACACATACAGACATACACACATACATGCAGACATATGCATGCGCTTATACACTCGAGTTTATTAATACATACTACATAATCTAGATGATACTCAAGATAATTCACTGTCTTCTTATTATTACTAATAATAACATTATTATTATTATTATTATTTTACATCTGGAAATTTAGAATCAAGCACTGCTAAAAACAAAAAAATAGACGGCAGAGGAAATGAATGAACGAATGAATGAATGAATGAATGAAAGAACAACTGAATGAATGAATGAAATGAATAAATGATGGCATGAAGAAAAGATTGAGTATATGGATCAATAGAAGAGAAAATTAAGCCTAAATTTGGCAACAGCATTAGTAGTAGCAGCCGCAGTAGTAGTAGTAGTAACAGCAGGAATAGTAGTAGTAGTAGTAGTAGTAGTAGTAGTAGTAGTAGTAGTAGTAGCAGCAGCAGGAGTAGTAGTAGTAGTAGTAGTAGCGTTCATTTTAGAAGTAGTAGTAATAGTAATAGATGTTTTATAGTTGCAGGTGTTTAGAAATTTTTGTGATGAATTTTCAAAGACCTCAAAAAAAGTCAATAGGACCTATGTAAGCCTGCAATCAATAATGAATAGATGAAATAAATGAATGAATGAGTGAGAGGAAGAACACAAATGAATTATCGAATGAAAGAATCAACGAATGAATGAATGAACGAATGAAAAAACGTACGACTGACTTGATTGTACACCAACTTCGCAGTCTAAAAATTTATTGTCGCAATTAATATTATCTATATATCTCGTTGTTATGATTTAGTTTTTTTTTATCGTGGTGTCCATCTGGTTAAAATTAGCAGTTGAAAATAATTGCTGGGCTGAAACTGACGATGCTGCTCATTAGGATGACGATCAAAATGATAAAGACGATTACAAAGTAGCAACAATAGTTGGACGTTGAAACAATAACAACCACAGCAATAAACAACTGACACCTTTCAGGGATCCAAAAATGTTTGCCTCGCTTACAAAAGTAAAACTGCCTTCGTCAGCGTTCTAAATATCGCTATTTGTTGGTATATTATTTTGATCTTAATTATTACTATTATTAATACGCTGTCAACTACATAACTCAAAAGAGGCTCTTCATCGAGATATGATTAGATAAGTACTTTATATATACAAACAAACACACACACAAACAAGCACATAAACACACACACATACATAAAAATAGATGTCACGTATAATATACCTGTGCAGTAGTAAGAACGTTTTTCGTTATTGTATTTCTTCATATTTATTGTTTCACCATTTACTTTTGTAGTGATGCTAGCGAGATGCTTTTAAATTAAATGACTTGCTGTTGTTGGCTTGATTCTTGCATGTCTAAGTGCTTAACGCACCAACCAATGAATGAATGTATGAATGAACGAACGAACGAACGAACGAATGAACGAACTAACGAATGTGTAAAAGAATGAATGGGAAGATGGATGGAGTGATAAACGACCAACTGGTGCACCAGAGAATGAATGAATAAATACAAATAGAAACATTGGATAAATTAACAAAGATAAATGTATTTAAAAACCGTTAATGATAAGCAAATAATTGAAAGCTATCACTTGTAACAATATTTCTTTATCTACATTAACATATACATAAACAAATTTTAAATAACAATACATGGTAGATAATAAATTGAACATATATGGATGGATGGATGGATAGATGGATGGATAGGCAGATAGATAGATAGGTAGAGATAGAAGATAGATAGATGGATGGATGATTAGATATATATATATATATATATATATATATATATATATATATATATATATATATCCAATCAACCAACTAACTTATTATTAACAGAGCAAGAATGTCCTGTCTTCTCTTTCAACTGCCTGCCAAATACTGATGGTTAATGTTATTGTATGCTAACATTCATTTGGTAGATCTTGAAAGTTTCATTTATATACAAATAGCTTATATATACACACATGCACATATACATACATACAGACATTGTTATTGTATATACATACATACATACATTATATTGTTGATAATCATAGAAATTAAAATGGGTATATGGCACATATAACATAGAGGACTTACCAGTGATCCTATAATTACCTAGTATAAACAAATTTTAAAATAAATAAATATATTATGTGTGTGTGTGTTAATGTATGTGTTTATTTTATTGTATCAAATAATAAATAAAAAACACAAATCCAGCCTGCCTTCAAATATGGGATTGGAATGACTAGTGTTAACTGCTAAGAAAGACTAACTGCATGCACATAATGATCTCATCTGATCAACATCGACTTCTGCTAGCTTTCCAGTTCATTCAGACTTTTGGTTAATTTTTTTATTTATAGATATATGTAGAGATACATAGAGATGGATTCATAAAGATACAAATACCCACAGACTACATTTTTAATACATTTACCATTTACATACAAGAGTAGAGTATCAGTATATAAAAAATAAAAAGATACATACATGCTTAAAAATATTAATATACATCGATCATATCAATAAAATTATAGAACGGCACATCAGACACCTGAAGAATCGCCATCACACATCCAACTTATTACTTATCTAATCAATCAACTTTTCCCAAAAAATAAAAGTTGAGATTGTTGAAAGAATAAAAAAGCACCAAAACCAAAAAACAAAAACATACCTCATGATGCCTTTTATATGGCTTTTTTATGTAGTAGTGAGAGACCAAATCTTAGTTAAAAATTAAATGCTGAAAAATTTATTTAATTATTTTAAAAAATATTTGACCATTTAAAAAAATATTTATTTCAGGAAAAGAAAAAAAATTCATACATATTTATTAACTATTCTTTCATATTTAAACGCAAACGCGGAGCTGTTTAAAAGTTGACGCAAATTTATTTTAAACCCACTGAAAAAATATTTGGGGTTGCATTTCAACATCAACCAAAGACGAGACGCACCAGCCCGAAACTCTTTTGAATTAAAACAATTTACCAAAAAAAAACCCATCAAAATTCAACAAATTCATAAATGTTGAAGTTGAACAACTTTAAGCAATACATTTACTTCGAAAATAATGAAGTTTAGGTTGAAGAATGATTGAAACATCGAATTTTTAATCATAAATACAACTACAAATAAAAACCGACCAGATGATTTAAAGAATGAAACATCAAAACAGCGAACAGAGGGAATAATAAATCAATAAAATGTTTGTAGAAATAGTAATTTCTCAATAATCTGAAACTGAATTAAAGTAATAACTAGATTTTGTCAAAAATACAAAACTCATAAAAGTTTAAATTTATATTAACTCATTAATTATTAATTGATGATGACGATGACGTTGAACGAAGAACAGCTAAACATTATAGCAAATAAATGAACAAACAAACAAACAAACAAACAGGCAAACACTTAATCATTGGAATCAATCAGACCACCAACAGTGATAATAAGTTACAACGTAAAAATTGAGAAAAACACATCAAGAACTAAAAAGTGTAGAATGACATTTCAGTCAATTAGAATTGAAATGAGTAACAATGATTATAAATTAAATGCCCAATGTACGTGTGTGTGTGTGTGTGTGTGTGTGTTTGTGTGTGTGTGTGAAGTTATAATTTAATGTAATTCCCGTAAAAAGCTTCTTTCAAAATCAACTCTATATAAAAAGCCATAATAATATCAATGCAATCTATCAAGGTAACAAAAATTCAACTTGAAGTCATTTCACAGATACTAAAATACCATTGAGAATACTGTTAGGAATAATTAAATACGTGACTATGTAGACAGACGCAACACACACGCACACATACACACACACGCACACACACACATACACACATATATATTTCAAGATCATTAGTTGGTTAGGCAAGTTAACAGAATAAAATGGACAGTCTGACTAATAACAAACAAAAAACTAGGAGCAAATACAGTTAAAAATAATATGGCAAACATTGTTGATAACAGAGCAAAGCACTTTATACGGTAAGCACGTACATGTATGTATATTAAATCTATTAAATATTAAATATTAAATCTTTTTATAAATGAGTTAACTACTTGTAACGGCGCGAAGAATTAGCTTAAATGACGTCCATAATGAATATTTCACACAATATTTCAATCACATCCATTCTAACATCCAATAAAATAACCTGACGAAAAATAATATTAACGAATAAATAATTAAATAAATAAGATTTTCAAATGGAAAATAGGTCGCTAAAAAACACATAATCAATTGAAAAGGGTGACATATGAAAAGCAAGGATATGTAAAAAGAAACATGATATAGCATGTATATATATTATTATATATAAATAAAGATATGTGTGTGTGTTGTTGTTGTGTGTGTGTGTATGTGTGTGTGTTTGCGAGAGGCACCAGCTGCATTGGAAGACGAATGTCGTTGTTGAATGGCTGATCTTTGACAAATTTGAAACCTCCACCACTTTAATCAGCCCCATTTATCATCGTCACGATCGTCAGCAGTCGTCGCCATCTTCACCATCACCATCATATTGCCCAACATTTTGTTCCCCAATCAGTTCTTCATTTCGCTGTTTATGGAAATTTCCGACGTTGTTGTTGTTGTTATTATTATTACTATTATGCTGCTGCTGCTGTTTTACGTGATCTGATTGGCTAGCTGATGACGTCACAACACTTGGTTGGTTGGCCGATGGTGACGTCACCGCATCAATCATCTTAACAGTCTTCAAGAGGGCAGTCACATTGTTCACCATGACCTGTATCACAATTTCAACATTAACAAGGAAGAATAAATAAGATAAAGAGAAAAAAACGAATTAAAAAAGTACTTTTCGATACCAAGTCAACCAACCTTTGCAGAGTTCCTAAGAGCCTCCATACATTTCCCATCACAATCAGCACCACCAGCGGTATCATCATCACCACCAGCACCACCTTTGCAATCATTACCAGAATTTGTTTGTTTGCTGTTGTAGTTGGAAGCATTTTTTGTGACTTCAATTAAGTTGGACAAGGAAACCGCTACGTCACGAATTGCGTTGATTAGTAAAACCTACGTGATAATGATGATGATGGTGATGATGATGGTGGTGATGATGATGATGGTGATGGTGATGATGGTAGTGGTGATGATGATGGTGATGATGGTGAATACAGAAATGCTGACGATGAAAACGACGTTGATAAAAAAAATAATTTCTAGAAAGCATTTCCTAATAATTTCTAGCTCTAGCATGTATCATCATTCACATCACTCATATCATCATCATCATCATCCTCATCTGCACTCATATCATCATCATCATCGTCATCATCATCAAGACCACCTTTTGCTGGGTGTACCTCCCACCCAAACAAGCCACACCCCCCTTCACGCACTCAGCAAGTTGGGTCATTGTCAGGACGGATGATTCCGCAGCTCCTTTCATTTAGTGTTTGTGTGTGTGTCTGTGTGTATTTGTATGTCTGTGTGTGTGTTTGTTTGTGTGTTGGTTTGTTTGTGTGTGTTTGTGTATGTATGTTTGGGTGTGAATGCATGAATGTACATTTCGCATTATTATAATAAAATTAAATTATAAACACAATTATAAAAACAAAATTATAATATTATTATAATAACAATGTTTTATGTTATTATGAAATAATTTATACTGCCAATTAAGAATTTTTCAAGAGCGCCATCACAAAACTTTATATAAAACTTCAAATGAAATAAAAACAAAAACCGAAAAAGCATCACAATGCAAAATCAAATAAAAATGAAAAATTTTCAATAGCATCAATCAATCAATTAGTTTATAAAGCGCTATTTCCGCGATGTTCAACAGCGCTCCTCAATAAATTTTGCAAACAGATGGGTCTTGAGATCCGATCTGAACTTCGCGAGTGATGGAGAAGTAGTCAGAGGAGGAGGTAGAGAGTTCCAGAGAAAAGAACCAGAAAATCAAATGCAGATTTAGCAAAAGAGTGTTTAACACGAGTTAAGAAGTAGTGAGAACAAGAAGACGATCGTAAACCGGCGCTTTTTAGTTCAATTAATATATCTGATAAGTACTTAGCAATAATTTAGATTAAGACTTATACATAAATGTGCAAATTTTAAAAATTATTTTATATTCTATAGGTAGCCAGTGCAAGAGAACAAGATGTAAAGATATATAAAAAAAGAAAGGGGCACGAGCAACTAGACGAGTAGCAGAGTTAAAAGCTTTACTTAAAAATAGAGTGTAGAATCATGAAGACCATAGTAGAGCGAGTTACAATAATCAATCCTAGATAAGACTAACGAAGTAACAAGAAGGAGAAGAAAAGGATCGTCAAGAAAAGGCAAAAGTTTTTTTTATTCTACGTAGATGAAAGTAAGAACTTCTAGCAACACTATTAATCTGAGAAGAGACATGCTAGAATCAAAGATAAAACCTAGACTACGAAACTTGTGAGAAACATCAAGAGTTTTAGAATCAGAAAAGGAATAGTAATAAGGTGCTTAGATTTATTGAAACGAATTAATTCAAATTTAAAAAGATTAAGTGTGAAAAACATAGAGCGGGCGACAATTGAAGAAAGACAAAGAGATAGGTTATTTAGAAAAATATTGAGATTGGATGGAGAAAAAGAAATATATATATAAGAATAATCAGCTTATAGTTGACTAGTGAAAGAAAAATTATTAATAACACGACTTCTGCTCGAAACAACGCAAACAAGTCATTTCAATCCTGGCGACTTTTGAAAAGCTGTTATAATAAAAGCACCTTCTCAAATGCAGCTGCACCATCTAACTTGTACACTGGCAGATATAGAAACGAAACAAACAGACACACATACACACAGACAAACACACGAACACAAAAGCATACCAACCGGTAGTAACTTGTTGGCTGTTGCAAGCGACAGATGAAACTAAATGCTTTGTATTCTCAACCAACGTCTTTGCCGTCCTTAATATTATCTCTCTGTACGAAATTATTGTGCATGTGTGCGTATGTGTGTGTTTGTGTGTATATGTGAGTGGTGTGTGTGTGTTTGTGTGTGTGTGCTAGCGGTTGTGTGATGATGAAATAATTATTAATTCAATGATAGAGAGATGAGAAGAACAACACAAGGACGGCAACCCAATATTCCTGACAACAGCAAGTAGGTACACACCTGTGCTGAGGAAAAGACTTTACAGTAGTACCACGTGATGTTGATGGTGGTGGTGATGATGATGGTGGTGGTGATGATGGTGATGGTGGTGATGATGGTGGTGGTGGTGCGGGTGCGTTCTGAAGGGCGATGGAAGCATCCAGATCAGTGATGATTTGTGAAACTTTCGAAGACGCTTGCACATAAGCCCGTGTGTACGATGATGATGATGATGATGGTGGTGGTGGTGAGAAAGATGGTGATGATAATGATGATGAGCGAGGTGGTGGTGATAATGATGTTGATGATTTAGGAAGTGGAATGGGTGGTTGTGGTTTGACCGGCGTCAGAGGTGATGATAACGATGACGATGATGATTGGATGTGATGAAGAAGTTGCTGGTGAGATTGACCGATGGTTTCCTTCAATTCATCCAGTGATTCCTTCAGTTCATCATGGGCTTCCATTAACTGTGACGATGATGACGACGACGACGACGCGAAAATCTGTGTGATTCAATTGCCACGAACACCAATACCATCAGCAAGTGAATGATGCAACTGCTACCATCATTCATAATTCACATCATAATTCACATCATAATTCACATCATAATTCACATCATCATTCACATCATAATTCATTCTCCACATCACCTCCTTCACAGCAGACAAAAAGTTCTGCATAGCTTCCACCACAGTTTTCGTTTGTTGCAGGAGCAGCATTTTCGTCTCGTGCTTCACCAGACTTCTCGTGTAAGCTGTTTGAGGTCATCATCGTCCTCTCCGTCATCATCATCATCGTCGTCGTCAACAACAACCACATCATCACCATCATCATCATCATCATCCTCACATATTAACTGATGAGTTGATTAACTAACATATTGAAGAAACGATCAACTCGTCCAAAGTATCTGAGAACGGCGAAACCTGGTTGTCATGGTGATGACGAAGATAATGCTGATGATGATGGTGGTGGCGTGGTGATGATGATGATGGGGGTTGGGGTGGTGGTGACGATGATGATGACAATCTCCACAAAGACCAACCAATCTACCGAGTACTTCCTCCTTCCATCCATCCATCATCTTCCTCTCACTTCCCATCACCACCTCTACTTGTTCTACAATTTTTCCAATAGACTCATTCATCACCTCCATCAAATGTGATGATGAAGACGACGACGATGGCGTTTCACCATGTTGTTGTTGTTGTTGTTTGTCATCATTCATTGTTAGGCAGGCCTGATCTGAAATCGGAAAGATGAAAGTAAATAATGTAGTAAAAAATCTATTTTTATCAACCAGTGAGATGAGCCGACCTATTTTATTGACCCAGATATCCGCCCTCCTGATGACGTCACTGCATTGCTTACATCCGGGCATGTTGTCTCGCAGGAGTAGTAGTAATGATTTTATCGATTCAGAAAGATGGTGAGAATTTTGAGAGTAATCTGTGAACGATGGTGACGACGACGACGATAATAAGGACGACGATAAAGATTCTAAAAACGGTAAAATCGAAGATAATAAATATGAAGTAACCTTGGAAATATGCATGATCTTTGGATGGGGATGTTAATTTAACGGCGGATGTAAACAAATTGCAAGCATTATCAATCATTGAGTGTCCCACTTTTAAGAGGACATCCTGTTTGAAAGTTCATCATCATCATCGCCACCTCTATCATCATCGTCGTCGTCTTCCCCATCATTTTCCTTTTCGTCATCACCATCATCATCTTCGTCATCATCATTAATATAAATACCATCATCATCATTACCGCATCCTTATCATGTGACTACTAACACGGCCGCCATGTTGGTACGACTGAACATAGATAATTAATTCCTGCAAAGACTGCAACAGCAGAACTGCTTCTCTGTTACATTTGTCCATGTTCGTTTCTGTTTTGTCAGCATCTAATATCTTTGGTGATGGTGATGATGGTGATGATTGTTATGTTGAAGATTATGACAGAAGACATTATAATGAAATGATGGTAGCAACGATGATGATGATGAGGAGGAGGAGATGGAACGACCTTGAAAACTAACCTTGATAGCTCTGACTAGTGCGGCCGTGTTGTTGGCAACATTCCTGGCATGTTGCACCAACAACTTCTTGGCCACAGGGTCTTCCGTGGAGGTTGAAGTCAGCCGACAGATGTTGCAGACCGCGGACGTGTGGCGAGCTATCAACGATGCTGATGACAAGATCTGTTGTTGTCGCGTGTGTAAGTTTTGCCTGAGTTATTTTCCTCTCTCTCTCTCTCTCTCTCTCTCTCTCTCTCTCTCTCTCTCTCTCTCTCTCTCTCTCTCTCTCTCTCTCATACACACTTTTTCTCTACTCTTTCCAACTTAAATATTTATTATCAAACAAAGTTTCACCATTTCATCATCAATCTTTCCGACCTGCTGTTGTGTATTGTTAAGGTTTTGAAGCGTACTGCAAGCTGATTGGATAGCCTGCTGTGAGGTCACGAGTTGGGATTGGTCAATGTGCAAAGGAGGAAGAGGAGGCTGTTGAGCGTCAGGATACATTCTCAGCCTATCAGCAGCCTGCATTTAAATGTCATGACCATTATTATTACCATTATCATTGTCACCATCACCATCATCTTTTCGACCTCACCATCATCATTATCGTCATCACCACTAACCCCGGTCACGTGACAAACAATGGAGATGATGTTGTGAGTGAAGTTGATGATGGACCGACGAAATGATGAAAGATCATTATCATTTGCACTCCGACTCAAAGCTGTTATGTCCTGTGCTAGAGACTGCATGGTTCAAGATGTATTTTATATCTATTTAACCATCGCCATCTACGTCTCTTTCGTCATCATCATCATCATTGATGTCTTCATAATCATTCTCATCGCCATCGTAATCGTTACCATGATTTTAATAATAAGGAAAGCAACCTTTGATATCACAACAACACCACTGACACACATTCCATATGTGGCTGTTGCAGTAGCATCCGAGATGTTGGTTGTGGCTGTCGTCATTGTTGTTGTTGCTGCTGCTGCATTCATCTTCTCATGCAGAATCTTCTTCATGGACTGCAGGAGAGATGCAAACAAAAAGCAGTCTCTAGCTCATCCTCCCAGCAAACATTTCAAAACTTTTGAAAATTTCAACAGCACAACAAACAACAACCACAACGAAATCGACTCATTACGGTCGTCAGCAACAACCGCACTACTATCATTATTATTATTACCATGAGGACGTCATAATGAACACAACAACAACAAACAGCAACATCGTCAGTTGAACATGCCTCCATTCTAGAAAACATTTCACTGAACTCCTCCGGTCTTCCTTTAATATTCTCTCCATCGTCATCTTCATCCTCTCCATCACCATCGTCGTCGTCACCATGGTTACCGAGTTGTTTGTCTTCCATGTTGCTGACCAGTTGATGCACGCTTTCGTTTACAGCTCTGTTTTTGAGGAATAATATAAAATTTTTACGCATGCATCGCGTTCGAGAGCTACGATTAGCTACAAGCTGAACGCCCCTTCTGAAGAGCAAAGTAGAACAACCCACCTGATTGCCTGCATCAGTTGATCATTCGACTGGGAGGTGGATGGATCGACGATCAATGATTTTATTGCGATGAGGAATCTTGACGACGCCTGCTTTATTCCTGGCAGGTTGATGTTATTATCGTCATCTACCGACATCAAAACATTTCTCCTTCGTGCTGCAGCTCTGACAGACACGCAACTGCTCACACGCTGCACTTGTCTTAAACTATCCAGTCACACAAAAGATCTTACCGTTCACACCACACACGACACCACACACGACGACACGACACCACACCCAACGACATCACACCACACCCGACACGTCGCCACACGACACCACACCACACCACACGACGACACACCACACGACACCACACCACACGTCACGACACCACACCACACGACGCCACACCACACTCGACGACACCACACCATACGTCACGACGCTACACTACACCACACCCGACGACACGACGCCACACCACATCCGACGACACGACACGACACCACACGTCACGACGCTACACCACACCACACGTCACGACACGACGCCACACCACACCATTCGTAATAATGACACCACACACACCACCACACGACACCACACCCACCAGACGACACCATACGACACGTCACGACGCCACACGACACGACACTACACCACACCACATCAGACGACACCACACGACACAACACCACACCCACCAGACAACACCACACCACACGTCACGACGCCACACGACACCACACCACACGACTCCACACGACACCACATCACATCACACGACATCACACCAAACCCATGCAAGCGCAAGCACCGCGTCATACAATTTAATACAGAATAAGTTATTAATAATTGTAAAAATAAACCACCTTTTAAATCCCCCTCATCAACAATAGCTCCCTTATTCCTTGTGGCTGCTCCTACGATCAGTTGTTCGTAGGTAGTGCTGAATCGGTTCATTGCTGCAGCTACTTTGCTGCTTGAAGACGTGGCAGCTGCTACAACATCATTGGCTGCTGAATTGAAATCAACAGCCGAGCTGCTCAGCTGATGTTTTGACTGGCCCCCTCGTTTTCTGGTAGGCAGAGTCTGTAAAGTAAATGACAGAATCTTGTTGGCTGGTATCTATTATTTCGAAAATTATTGAAAAGTTTGTTCACATACGTTTAGTCAATTTTTTGAATAAAAAAACAATACTTTAATCGATTGCCAATATGGGTATAAAAAACGGTTTTTGATATGACTAGTTGCGTTATTAGTAATTTGGAATCAAAAATTCATACTGTACGCGTATTTATTGATTTTAGAAAAGCATTTGACAGTCTAAACCACAATATCTTAATTCTTAAACTAAGTCATTATGGATGGAGTACGAGGGACCCCTCTAGCTTGGTTAAAAGTTATTTGACAGGCAGATTTCAATTTGTTTCGATTGATGGTTTATCATCTGCTACCCATTAGGATGGGCGTCCCTCGGAGGTCAATTGTGGGTCCACTTTTGTTTAATTTGTTTCAAAATGACATTACCACTTCATCTTCCACTGCCAAATTTTTTCTTAACGCTGATGGCACAAGTATTTTGCTTGAAAGTCCTTGTTTAATGGATCTTGAAGAAGTAATTAATCACGAGTTAGTTGGATGCTATTTTTGATTAAAGTCGTGTTTAATAATGTGCTTATTATTTTTAATAAAACATTGTTCTTAGTATTTGTCCCTAAAATAACCACACACCTATTTAACTTTGACATATAAATTGGCGATAATATTATTAATAGGGTTCACTCGATAAAATTTTTAGGCGCCACTACAAGCTCTGATTTTGCATGGTCAGACCACACAACGCATATATCTTTAAATATCTCGAAAACGTCAGGAATTTTAAATAAATTAAGAAACATATATCCTTTTGCTGTAACTAAAATGCTCTACGATTCATTAATATATCCTATATCCTACTGGATATATTGCCTACCAATTTGGAGCAACAGTCCGTATCGTCACTTATCATTAATAGTTAAATGTCGGAGACATTTTCTGAGAATTCTCTATAACCTAAAAAAATTTGACCGTGTTTCTCATTTATAATTACTACTTTATATAAATTTTATTTACCTGTATTTTTTTTTTATAAATTATACATAAATAATGTTTCGCCCAATGCTAAAAGTCGTTTTGAGTTTTAAATCTAACAAGAGTGGGCATTTTAGAAACAATAATGAATTTAATTTGCCAGTTTTAAGAACTAAATTATTGAAAAATAGCACCCTAATATCTGGCCTTAGTTTGTGGAATAAGTTACCACTAGATATTCAGCAAATTACCTGTTTTTCAAAATTCAAGTCCAGTGTCCGCTCCCTGTCTATTTCCATATCTCTTTAATCTTTTGTCTTACATACTTTTTTCATCCTCTTAAAATTTAACGATTTAATAACTTTGTTATTATTTAATGTTTCTCAACAATGACCTAATTGTTTTCATAATTCTCAGTATGTTAATATTTAACATTTAATATTTTAAATATGTTAATTATATTGTTATAGTAATTTTGACATTTAATTTTTGCTTGAACCATTTTTAATTTTGTAGATATATTAGTTACCTTACAGACTCTGCTGAATACGGGTTTCTGGTTTACTTAATAAATATTGGTTTAATGGAAGACTCGTGTGATCGTAATTATTAATTACTACAATTCTATCGACCTGCTGGTGTATAGTTACATTATAATTGCTGATGTATCTGATGACGTCATCGACTTGTTTGACGCCTGGCACGCAGCTGATCAGCTGACTGAGAGCATGTGACAATGATTTGGCCACCTGTTCAATTTCAACATTTTTAAATATGAACAATTCATTTTAATTATTTATTTAACACAGTTGAATTAATTCTACACATAATAAGAGTAACTTAACAACAAGTTGACCGAAACGAGTTTCGTTTGTCGATCCGTCCCGGCACATTCCTTCAGAGCCAACTTTGCTTCAATAATTAAATTTTTTGACTTTTCCAGTACATCACTGCCCAGGTCCATCACTGCTTCCTGTAATGTGACGTCATGAGGGGAACATTCTACGATGCCTTTGACGGAATTAGTTAGTGAAATTAGGGAGGAGATTGATTCATCAGTCGACTGGTGGGTCTCTGAGGTTCGTCCCTGTGTGTGTGCGTGTGTGTGCGTGCGTGTGTATTTTGTTTGCTCACTAACGCATTTAACTGACTAAATATTATTAAATTTAAATTAACTACTATCAATTGACTTAAAAATGAATAAATAAATCAATCAACATGACATGAATGAATGAATGAGTGAATGAATGAATGAAGGAACGAATGAATGAAACAAATGAAACGATTGAAAAGAAAGCACCGACCAGCCAGCTAACCCGTAAACAGACAAGCAAACCTGAATAGCATGAGTTAGCATCCTGGCCATACATGAGCCCACATTTTTTGATGAGGTGCCCAACTTATTAAACCACACCTGCCTTTCTCTCTTCATTTCCTCACTATCTCTCTCCTCCTTCTCACCATCACAATCTTTTTCCACCTCAAATGCTCTCAAACATGATTTGAAAGTTCGAAGTTCATGTTGGGCTTGGTTGATGGTTTGAAGGTACAAGTCCATCGGATCAGAGGTCAATGAAAGAATCGAACTACATCTGTTCATTATTATTATTACTATTATTATTATTATTATTATTAAATAGCTGTTGTCATCATCATTAAGAAGTTGTTGAATGATTTAAATTTAATGAATGGTTGAAGGTAGATTAAAATTGATTTCATTACAATATGAATGAATGAATAATTGATTGATGGATGACACAAACTTCTCGACATCCTCTTTCAAAAGTTGCATAGCTTCAGTCAGCTGATCAGCCGAGCAGCTGAGATGATGAACAGCTGATTCCTCCATAATTGTAGCAGCTGTTGCTAAAGCAGCTGACAGCAGCTGTTCGCAGGGCTAGAAAATTGTTTTTTATCGAAAGACTTTTAAAAGTTATACCAAATCAGAAAATAAACAATAATTACCGATAAAGCTTTACACTGAGTGCAAGAATTAACATCAAACAAATCAATAAACTCTCACATTAAGCATGCACTTGGAAGTGTTCACCAGGTCTGCTAAGATTGCTTGTTGCGTTTCTACTTCATCTACGTTGTTGCAGCAGCTGCTGCTGATGTTGTTGATGGTGACCACCGAAGTTCTTAGCGACTGAACTGCTTGCAGTATGTTGTTGCTGGATATCTGTAAGCGATTATCATGATGACATCAATTACAACAAAGACCTCATTAAAACAACATCATCATTAAAACAACATCATCAAGAAGAATAACGACAACAAACCATCTTGCAAATGTTGAGCAGTTGTTGCTGCATACGAACATCCCTATTATATCTTCCTATTCCAGCACACGTGTTCATCATTTGTGTCGTTCGAGTTGTCAATCTTCTCAATGAAATCTGTTGTAATTGGTTGACTGGTGGTTAGCTGGATGCTGATTTGTTTAAATGACCAAATGTCCAATCAATCATCAAACAAACTACCAGCCAATCAACATATCAATCAATAAACTGTCAATAGTCAATCAACCAATCAACCATCTGACCTGCAAGCACCATATGTGATCAGCTGTGCTATCTTTAGATGAAGCAATCTGATTGGTCAGAATTTTGAGGTTCTCGGCAGCTTTCTTGAGGTTGTCATGTTTCGATGGCTCATTTGGAGTTATGGCACATCCCTAAATTTTGAGAGAAGTGGGACCAACTCTAATCAATCAATCAAACTGAAGAAAAAATTCAACTAAATAAAATATTTTTGTACTTCTAAATATCATCCACGCCACCATCATCACCATCATCATCAGCAGCAGCCACTTAATAAACGATAAAAACCTTGGCAGCTTCAACCATCTTGGTGGTAGCATCAGCAAGCTCTTTGGCAGCAGTGAGGAGCTTGTGATGTTCCTCCGAGTTCTTTCTCTTCATCTTTTCCTCCTCCTCTGCTTCTAATTTCAAAGCATTAACCAGCTGTGATGTCGCCTGTGAGTGTGTGTGTGTTTGTTTGTTTGTGTGTGTGTGTGTTTGTGTGTGCGTGTGTGAAATGTGTGAGAACCAAATGAAAATTTCGTTTCGTTTCGAATGTACAGTGAGTGAGGTATGAACTGACCATGGCGAGCAGTCTTGCTTGTTGAATCATCACCTGCGTGTTGTTGATGTTCATGCAAAGTTCATCTGTTGTCCTAACAATCACTGCTACTTTGTTCGCCTGTTTCAAAAAACAGAACCATCCATAAACATCGTCACCATAGCAATCGAAATCAAAACATCATTATCATCATTCTCTTTGACACTAACTTTATCAAACGCTTTATTAGTATAATGCTGACGACAACGAAGTGACGATGTAGTAACGTGGTCGATCAGCTGTTGCACGCACAACATCACCTGATTGGCCGCTTCGTCCAGCTCGTGTTTCGTTACGTCATTCATCGCACAAGATTCCTGCTCGTTGATTGGTCAGTTCATTAGCAATTACACTCACCCATTAACTAAATTTATTCATGTTTGTAGTAATCAATTAATGCCTTCATCAACATTCTACCATCATTCAGTATTATCAAATATACAACCGCCATCTTCGTCGCAATCATAAACACCTGAATATCTCGGACAGATCGCGAAACTCGATTGGCTGCCTGAATGATTTCGCCTTGACATTCATCATTTGATTGGATGATAGGAGCTACAACCTGACGACAAGCAACCGATCAAATTAAACCCTCAGCAACAAACAAAACACAATAAATAAATTAATTAATAACAAATTTAAAACTAATTAACAAATAAGAAGTGACCAGGAGAATGTAATAAATTGCTGAAAAATAAATTTCAAACCGAAAATATCACCCTACCCAACTCTAAAAAAAAAACGGAAATCTTTCACTACAAAAATCTCTGATACTAGTTCCATTCCATTTCCTCTTATTTCATTCTACTAAATATAAACATTACCAATTTGTTATTGATTCTCAGTGAATAGTTCGTGATGGGAGGTGATGAAAAGCAATCCTACCAACGCATGTTGTTTCACTGAGGTTGAGATTTATTCGTGAAATTTCAGTTACTGCGCGCAATGAATTTATTTTAGAATTCTATTTTTTGGTCACCCTGCTTACTTATTTACAATTTTTAGTTAATTTTGAAGGAGCAAAAGAAAATTAATTTCTTTTCAGCCAGCCAACCTTAGCACAAGCAACTAGCTGTGATGTACGGTGGGCACAGTTTGTGGCACAGCTGATTATATCTCTCTGCTCCGATTGGTTGGTTCTCTCGCAAGCCACACCCTTTACTTTCATCATCAGCACGTTTGTGGCCATGGCGACAGCTTGTGAGAGGTTGAGCAAGGTGTTCTGAGTGTGGCGACGATGGAGTCGAAGATGATCGAGAAGACGACGACGATGATGATGAACATGATGGGAAAATAAAAGACCCATCACTGCCATCAACTCATCAAAAGCATCATAACCATCAACAACATCTTCAACACGATCATCATCATCACCTTGTAAGAATCATCAATGCCAGCAGCGTCAGCAGCCACGTGACTTCGTTCGATCAATGAGATGAGTTTTTCACTGGTCTCCCCGATTTGACTGGCGAAATTCAGCATGTCGTGCTTCGACTGAGTGGTGGTGGTGGTAGGCAGAATGTGATTTGATTGCCTTAACATTCAACCAACTTATCAGTGCTTATTCATTCATTCGTCTCTTCCCTTATTCATTCACTCACTCATTCATCCATCCATCCATTAAAAAGGGCACATCCAGGGAGGCACCTGATCACAATGAGGTTGTAGGTTGGAGAGGAGAGCGTTGAAGGCATCCACAAGTTTCCGAGCAGCTTCCAACAACTTGCTCCCGTCCTCAACTTCATCCCCGCTCATAGAGGCGGCCAACTCGTGAATGTGACGCGAGAACCCGCAGATGTTCGACGATCTTTCGATTAGGGAGAAATATTGAATTGGGGGAAACTTTTTAAATTTGTATTGATGTAATGTAGGTATTATGTGGTCAACTTTAAATGTTCCAATCTGATTCTGTAATAAAATGACCACCAACATCATCATCATCGTCACAGCCCACTAACATGGCCTGGATGGCTGACCCGACAGCCACACAATCAAGGCTGCTATCACGGTCGACATCCTCGCCAGCCTCCACAGGACGGTAATGATGATGAGGAGGAGGAGTATGAGGGTGACGTGATGGCGACGTCATGAGATTGATGATGCGAGCCACCGCCTGATTCATGGCGGACATTTGAGAGCGCATGTTCTGCAGACTCACATCTCCAACCGCCTCAGATCTTCTGGCATCCTTAGGCTCATCGGAAGTAAGCTTCAAATGATCATCACCACCACCACCGTCATCATCACTACTACCATCATCATCATCACTACCACCACCATCATCATCACTACCACCACCATCATTTTCACAATTAAAACAACAATTATTTAGTTTGCAGTTTCAAAAATCAACAAAAGTCACTGGAAAATGAATCACATTGAACTTGGGATTAATACAAGTAATGAAACAGTAGACGATGCTTTTACAAATAGACGACAATCGTCGATAAGCTGAAAAATAAATGAACATTTAACACTTTTAAACATTTATGGAAAGTATCTCAAGATCCCAGGACAACAGATAAGAAGGATTAGGAAAAATGTATTTTTTGTTTACGAAAATAAAATAGAGGGTGACGGAGATAGATTGGTGATGTGATTGTACACAGAAAAGAGCAGAAATTCAATTGAGACGACATAGTGAGGATAAAATATGAAGTTATTTGCGGTTTGGCAAACTTAGTTGTTCAAAATATTTTGCAATACGCTCATTTAATAAGAATTTTTAGGAAGAAATTTTGATTTTAATCTTAGATTTTGATCTTAGGAAGATAATTCTGAAGAAATATAAAGTTAAAGCAAGGAGGTTAGTCTTGCAGATTATACCCCATGTAAAGATGCAATAAGTTAGATAAGACGAAATAAATGAATTATATAAGGTGAGTAAATCATAAATTAGAAAATCTATCTTGTAATGATCAATTAAACCTAAAAAATATACATTTTCTTAGAAATGAATTGAATATAATCAGACTCGAATAGCGTAGAATTAATATTAACGCCCAAAGGTTTTATTGAGTCAGCTAGCTTAATTTTAACATCATTTAACAGCAAATTTAAATTGAAGACACAAGTACGAATTTATTTCAAGCTCATCTAACATAAAACATGTTTCATCATTATCACCATCATGTTAACAACCACCACCACCGTCAGCGTCATCAGTACCATCATCCTTGATTCATCCAACACGTTCAGACCGTCAGTGATTACAGACAGGAAAGCTCTTTGCCTTCTGGCTGATAAAGAATTCTGTTTGTGATAACGCGAAGAATGACGAGTTTGATTTTGTTAAAGATATAACACAATTTATGTTTAATAAAAAATGTAAGCAGAATCGTAAAGTGAATTAAAATAAAAAAAGAGAAATTTATTTTCAAAAAAAATTTAACACCGAGTCACAAAGAAATTATCTTGGAAAATAAAAATTGGAAAATTTGAGAAAGCTGAAATTTGATAATTTCGACGAAGAAGATGTGAGTATCATTAACAGTCAGCCACTAACATCACACTGATCATCTCCATTCATGAAAGCTCTGTCCCGATTGGCCGACGATTGATGGGAATTTAAGTCAACCTCGTCATCATTGGTTGCTCGCATAGCAACAGATTGGTGGATCATGTTCGCCTGACCTACTTTTGACGTCTGGTGCTGAATTATCGTTGCTCTGGTGGGTAGGTCATGATGTTATGGAGATTAATTACGTTGTGGTTGAAATCATAATACTGATAATGATAATGACATGACGTGACGATGACATCATCTAACTTGGCGGGAGCAACGCTGTCTTCATACATAGTTGACTCCTCCTCCAGACTGCCTGACTGGTAATCCTTTGATAGTTTCTGTTGTTGTTGGTGGCGACGATGATGATGATGCTATCAACAACAACAACGACGACAACAACAACAACAACGACGACAACCTTCTTGAGAATTATATCAATGTAGCCAGCGATCAACCTGGACATCTGCTCACCTTCCATTGTCTGTACTGAATAATATGCGTCTGCATAATCTCCAAAGTCCTACATTATAATTATTATAATTATTAATAATATAATTATTTATTTGTTTATTCTTATGTGTATCATAAACTTTTCGTTAATTGGCGCGGTCGTTGAATTTTTTTCATTTGTTCATTGCCTCATTCAATCAGCCACTCATTCAATCGCTCATTTATCCAAATATTTCTTCATTCCTTCGTTCGTTCGTTCGTTTATTCGTTCATTCATTCAATCGTTCATTCATAATCCATTCTTTCTTTCATTCCACGGACCAGTGTGAATGTATTTGGGGAGGCGGCCCATCTTCTGACTGTTGTCAGCGGCCACGTCTTCAATATCTGACGACGACGACGATGATGATGGTGGTGATGATGACGAAGATGATGGTGATGACGATGATCGTGGTGTTGATGATGACGATGGTGATGGTGATGATGGTGTTGATGATGAAGATGGTGGTTATAAAAATGAAAAACAAGATAAAGATTTAGAAGATGACATGGATGAAGATGGCGTTATTTGAAAGATTACAATGGGAATATTTTGTATCATCGTTCATCGCCATCGTCGTCGTCACCTCTTTAGTTTTCTCATCAACTCTGACGACGCTGTCCTTTGTAATGCCTAGCAAACGAGGTACTAACTTATTCTTACCTTTCAATTTTTCCTGTTTGTTTATATGTACGTATGTGTGTGTGTTCCTGTATGTTTATATGAACGTATGTGTGTATGTGTGTATGTGTGTGTGCGTGTGTGTGTAACCTTAACAAGAAAGAAAGCGATTCCATAAGTTTTTAATGATCTGGCAAGAGTGTTGTATGCAACCTTGCAGTCCACCTCGTTAATGCCTGCGTGTTTCTTGTGCTCCTGTTGTATGTGTGTATTTGTGTGTGTGTGTTTGTGTGTGTATCTATGTGTGCGTGACTGTGTGTGTGTGGGACACGAAACTTCTCACTGTAAAAATCTTCTTTTCAATTCCTTTCACTTTTGAATATTCTTTTGGCAAGAACTCTTTCAGTCTAAAGATGATGATGACAATGATGATGCTGATAATGATGGTAGCAATGAGAATAATGAATTCGGTGGTGACGATGATGATAACTACAACAAAAAAATGACCAACTCAAGAAATCCAGGTTTATGCTTGTTTGGGTCATAATCCGAGAACTGAATGTGACATTGCAGGCCAGCAAATTGAATGGCCTCTTCTAATTGGATGGGATGAGCACCATTCAAAATGGCGTCTCTTGTCTGGTTGGTTGATTAAATAGAAAATAGGAAGAGTTTGCAGTTTTTTATTATCAATTCTAACCAGTCATCAAAACCGAAAATTAAACTATAAACAACCAACCAACCAGCCAACTGACCAACCAACCAACCGACCTGCACATAGAGCAGATTCAACTGTATAGGATCACGTGCATCAACATTCTGATCAGAGAAAAAATATTTCCTCATCAGCAATAACGTTTCATTGGCCTCAACAGATTGTTCTCTCAAGGTTTTTGTGTGGTCCAACCAATTCACTATTGTGTGGTTGGTCGATTGATTCATTGCAGGGTTGGTTGGTTGGTTAGTAGTTTGGATGGTCGAACAATGGAAGATTGTTAGATTGATTTAATTGCTGAATAAGTAGTTGTTAATGTTGTATGTGATTGTAACATTTCAACATTACAAACATTCATCATCGGTATGAAGTTTCCTCTTTAACTCATCCAGTTTCTTCTGGTTCTTAGCAATGGACCTACCTCTCCGCATCGTCATCGTCACCTCCTTCTCCACATCCGTCAGTTCGTGTACCAATGAATACTCTTCGTGGTTTGATATACCTGCGTGTGTGCGTGCGTGCGTGTGTGCGTGCGTGCGTGTTAGAAACAAAACATGCAAATAATTATAAAACAAAAAGCTTAAGAACACAAAATTAACAACGGTGACAATGGCGAACCAATCTTGGCACAGATGGTGATCATGAGTTGTTCAACAGTGCTGCTGTCATCCAGTTGTAAAGTCTTCACCGTCCCATCCAACATTCGGACTTTCATCAGCCTCAGTTTACTTTTAAACTCCAACAGGTCCTAATTTCAGTGTCGTGTGTGTGCATGTGTGCGCATGCGTGTGTCAGTACAGAGAAATTATTTCAACTATTTTCTCCAACCAAAATTAGCTTATGCATTGATAACCAGGATTTAAAAGAACAAAATAAAGTTAGGCAGATGTTGTCTATATGTATACATACACATTTTACTTACTCCGTTTCTTAGTAGATAATACTCAAGGGTCCTTCCAGGTTCCAACCAAATACCTTTTTTAGGATCGTCGTCAGTTAGGTAGAGGCCATATTGACTGCTTGCTAATTTCAATGTTCATTTTATTTTATTTATCAGGTCATCATCATCATATGGTCAGCTCATTCAACTAAGATAATTCTTGCATAATAACATTTTGTCATTTCATTTTGAAACACAGCTAGCTAATAATTATTATCATCATCAACATTAACATCAGCATCATCACCATCAAATTAATCTTACAGTTGTTAGCATCGTCAGTTACGCTTTCACTGTTGTTGTTGTTGTTAATGATGAGCATCCTAGCTTCCGGAAGTTTCTGCTTGATGATGGTGCAAGCGTCGAATGCAATGGTGGACGGATGGAACTGCATGGTGCGAATGACACCTCCACCCTCAACCAACACTTTCAATGTTAAGTTGGCCATATTGATGTTGTTGTTGTTGCTGTTGGAGTATAAGCAGTTCTACATAGCAGAAACCAAGCAAGTAGCAGACTGTGATGATGGTGGAGCCTAATTGGAAACATTTCAAAAATTTAACCAAATAGAAACAAATAAACACACACACACACACACACACACACACACACACACACACACACACACACACATAATATTCATATATTCATACACAATTGACTGATTAACATTAAATATTAAATGACTCAATAAATGATAAAATGAAAAAATAATTATTTGATAAAATAAATGAAATAAACAAATAAGTGAACAAACAAAAAACATTCAAATGAAAACAGTTAAGATGATAAGATAGCTAGCTAGATGGATATTCATATGGCATGAAACAACATTTGATTAAATGTTTGCATGTGCCTATGATTGTCTGTATATGAATATATGTATGCATGTATTTATGTGTATGAATGTATATATATATATATATATATATATGTATATATATATCCATTTTTTAAATGTTGTTATTTATGTACAAACATGTGTGTCATGTGAGTGTTTACATGCATATGCATATATATAGTATATATTATATACGAACACATTAATCTGTTTGAGTACAGACCGGTTTTTCATAAATAAAAAGATCATTCACCAAGATAATTTAAATTTTAAATGGAAACATTTAGTTAGATATATATATTTTTTATATAATTACGAACTTTCTAATCTAATAGAAATATATATTTATAATGATTATAATTTATAATCATAATGTTATTTATATTAACTAACTTACTAATTTATTTGCTTAATAACCCATCAAATTTTAGTTATTTCCATCAAATTTGCAATTAATAACGCCCAGTTAATCCAAAATTAGTTTTTTACTCAAAATTTTAAAAATATTTTCTGAACTCAAACAAATCAATCAATTCAATGCAATTAACACACTTTAATTTAATTAATTTAAAT
Organism: Helobdella robusta; assembly: GCF_000326865.2. Taxonomy (NCBI): domain Eukaryota; kingdom Metazoa; phylum Annelida; class Clitellata; order Rhynchobdellida; family Glossiphoniidae; genus Helobdella; species Helobdella robusta. The sequence continues at coordinate 1,276,576 of NW_008705255.1, forward strand.
TTTAAAACTTTTTAATCCAAATAAAATGTGAAATACAATAATCTAACTAAAAGTAACACTAATTAAAAGCCCAACTCTCTAACCTTATTTTTATTTTATTTATCAATCAAACTTTAAAAGAAAGGTAGTCTCAAAGTATGCATTTATTAACCAAAACAAGATATAAAAAGGATTAAGTTAAAATAAAAATAGTTTAAATTAAACATTTTGGAACTTTTCATTTTGAAAACTTCATCCCGAAATATAAAACTAAAAAAATTTGGATGATGAGAAAACGAAAACAAAACTCGAATGGCGGAGGTGCCTATGCATATTTCACATTCGACTTTCTTGGATTGCTGTCTTAATGGTTTACTTATGAACCATTTATATATACATTTGTGTAAATGTTGGTAATAGACCATAATTTTTACAATATTCTATAAATTCTACCGAACATTCGGTAGAATTTATAGAATATTTAAATACATTTGTGTATATATACATATGTATATATATATATTATTATTATGATTGTTATTAACGGGGTTTAAAGTGGTTCAGAAGACTATGGTCTGTGTAAAAACTACTACTAATTAGATCTCCTAATATCCTATCTGTCCGAGTTTGGCTTTGAAGCTGTTGAGTGAAATCGCAGAGACTGCATCATCGCTTAGCTCGTTCCAGGCGTTGACCACTCTACTGCTGAAGAATCTGCTCTTTATTTTTCCATCCGAGTTTTTGATAATCTTAAATCTGTGTCCTCGTAGTTTATCACTGTTTACTAGCCTGAAAAATCTCGAGTATGGTGTTGTTTCCCTATTCGTGATCAATTTATATGTTTGGATTAGATCTCCTCTACATCTTCTTTTTTCCAATGATGTCAAGTCGCATTTTTTCAATCTCTCATCGTATTCCATTTTCCGATTCCTCTAATCATTCTTGTAGCTCTACGCTGTACTTTTTCCAAAACTTCCTTATCTTTCTGCATATATGGGCTCCATGCTTGAACACAGTACTCCAGATGAGGTCTGACCAGGGTTTTATACAGTTTCAGTAAAATATGCTTCTCTCTGCTGACCATTGTTCTTCTTATAAATCCAAGATCGTATTGGCTCTGGCCAATACGATCTTGATCGTATTGGCTCTGGCCAATACGATCTTGGCCAGAAAATATATATATGAGAAGAAATTATAATTGGCGGTAAATATAAATATTTGATTTGATTATATATATATATATATATATATATATATATATATATATATATATATATATAGTTGGATGTGTAATTATGTAGTAATCTATTTAATTCTATTATATTTTAAAATTATTTTGTCATTCTGAATACAAAAATTACTGTTGGCCAGGTGAAGTACAGTACCTTACTGAAGCCAAAGGTGGCTTACTAGGATTAAACTATTGTATATCTACGTAAAATAAAAAAACTTTTGCCTTTTCTTGACAATCCTACTCTTCTCCTTCGTCTTATCTAGGATTGATGATTGTAACTCGCTCTACTATGGTCTTCCTGATTCTACGTTTCTAACATGGAGTACTTCAAGAATATCATCTATAACATTTGTGCCTTGCTATCGGTTTGTTTGCATGGCATGTGTGTTTGCATGGTGTGTTGGTTTGTTTGTCTGGTTGTCTGTATGTTTAGTTGTCTGTCTGTCTGCCATCATCATCATCTTAGTTTGATTGCTACCAATTTTTTTTATATATACAATACTATGAGATCAATCAATCAATCAATCAACCAATCAATCAATCAACCAACCAATCAATTAACCAACCATCCAACCAACCAATCAACCAACCAATCAATAAACCATTCATTCAATCAACTAATCAACCAACCAATCGACCAATCAATGAACCAAATTGAAAGAACCAAATGAACGAAAAAAAAAATTAATAAAAAAAATTATTTGCAAGGCTTGTTCAAACTCGAACAAACACTTAACTGTACAGATCTACAAGCAATTTCGAGATTTTAGTAAAGAAAAAAAACACAATAGTTGCTTTTATTTGAAATCATTCAAAAATGAAAAGTGACGGTGAATTAAAATTTTAAAAACGTCAATTTTTTTTAAACAAACGTGTTTTAAACAAACAAATATAACAAAATATCGACCGATAAAAAATATTACCAAACAGAAATTATTTATACATGCATATATACAAAGTTAATCAAGGAATATCCAAAAATATATAATCAAATTAAAAAAAAACTAGAAACAAGTCAACATTTAATAAATAAATAGACATTATTAAAAAGATTAAAAGGTAAAATTTAAGGCGACGACGAGAATAAAATGTAGTTTGTTTTGTTGGTGTGGTGCTGTGAAGCGAAAACAAACAAACACATTACACAAACTAGTAAGAAGTTGCAAGAATGGTAGTCAGTCACTTACCTACAATTAAATTACTCTCAGGGCCCTAGCTTACTTATAATCATTAACTCAACTCACTTACCTACAAATTTGAATTTCTACATTTTAGGTATTTTATTCAACATATTTTAGCTTTTTTTATTTTTTTTTAAACTTTTCAACTAATGTTAAGCCCGAGCCTACCTACGATTGTTCAACTCATCTCAATCCCTAACTTACCTATGAATTAAATTAAGTTCGGTAAAGAAAATAGAAAGTTGAAGAGAAACATAACAACAACGACACCGAATGAATGAATGTTGTGTATGTGTGTGTTGTATTGATGTGTGTGTGTAAATGTGCGGGCGTGTTCTCTCCAGAAACTTCATCACTCACTACGGACGAACCTCCATTGCACCGATCATCATCTGACACGCATCGATGGAATGAATTTGACCGGATACTGAATAACACTAAATTGGAAAAAAATTAATTCATTAAAATAAAAAAAACAAACCATTAGAAAAATTAGGCAATTTATCTTATTTAATGATATAATGAATGAATACAATGAATCAATGAATCAATTAATGAAGGAATAATTTGAAAGATAGTGATAAAATGAATGCCCACCACTGCCCACCTCTCATCATTCTGTAAACAAGTTTTTTTTAATTAGTGAAGTAGTAAATCAAGGAACAAAGGAACGAACAAATAAATGATTAACTGAATGATTGGTTGAATGAATTAATTAACTAATTAGTTAATCAATCAATGATTTAGTGAATGAATAGAATGAATCAATTAATTAATGGAGGAATAATTTGAAGGATTTGAAAGAATGAATGAATGAATGAGAAAATAAAAAAAAGAAACTAAGCCATACTTCAAAAAACGTCGTTGTTGTTTTCTTCAAATTGTCATCGGAACGATCATCATGAGACCATCATCTGAAACGTGCTGACGCCCACCACAGCCCACCTCTTATCATTCTGTAGAAAAGTTATTTTTATTAGCTTAGTAGTAAATCAAGGAACAAAGGAACGAACGAATAAATGATTAACTGAATGATTAAATAATTAGTTAAAAGAATGAATAGAATGAATTAACGTCAATTAATGGAAGAATAATTTGATAGATCGAGTGAAAAAAAGAATGAATGAGAAAAATAAAAAAAAAAAGCTAAACCTTACTTCAAAAATCGTCGTTACTGTACTCCATTGCACCGACCACCACAATCAGGTCGGCACACAAGATTTCATCCAAACTTCTGAGTGTCAGTCGAACAGCCAACTCGCTGATTCTTCCTACACCACCATCACCATACGTAAATCATCATGAGATCAGTATCTGAAACGTGCTGACTCCCACCACTGCCCACCTCTCACCATTCTGTAGACAATTTTTTTATTAGCGTAGTAGTAAATGAATGTTAGAATCTTAGAAGCGAAAAATTGAAAAAATGGAAATAATGACAAATAAATAATATCTGAAAATAATAAAGAGATTAAAATGAAAAAAAAATTACCGTCGTCCATGCTTTCAGGTTCCTACGTTGTCCTCCAAAACTGGTGCCACTCCTCCTCGAGATTGTTGTTGAAACACAGCCCGTGTTGATGGAGAAAGTGAAAATTCTCATCAGAAAGCTTAGCGGTGCTTGCATCTCAAATTGCTTAATAAAAATAATCCTATCTACCTATTCAATTACCTTAACTAATCTATATTAAATTGATAATGGTACGATAGTCGAAAGTCCCCCTTCATTCTCCCTCCTTGCACAGAGGTTCACCGACAGCCAGGGCACCGGATAGTAAACCATTGCCGTGCGGATAGTAGACTATTGCCGTGCGGATAGTAAACCATTTGCCGTCCGGAAGCCGTGCGGGTAGTAGACTATGGCCATGCCGCATAGTAAATCATTACCGTGCAGATAGTAAACCATTGCCGTCCGGATAGTAAACCATTGCCGGTTCACCACTGGCCACCAAGGCTTACCTCTGACAAGAGACTTCGAAATTCAGAGTCTATCGGTTATCGTACCCTCAACTTACCTATTCATTACAATTAAGCCCTAGCTTACCTAAAATTACAAAACTCAAGAGCCCAATTCATTGGCCAATCGGCACCCACCCCACCACCTACGTAATGCCTTGGGCTCCAACTTAGTAATAATAATATAAAACTTAAACCCTAAACCTGTTAATGAGTATGTTACAACGTAGCCTTAACCTACCTATTCATTACATTAGGGCCCTAGCTTACCTAAAATTACAAAACTCAAGAGCCCAATTCATTGGCCTTTCGGCACCCACCCCACCACCTACGTAATGCCTTGGGCTCCAACCTAATAATAATAATGTAAAACTTATAATTAACCTACCTTTCGATACACTTACAGCGTTTTATTTTACATTACAAGATTGTTCCTAGAATTACATTATTGCCCTTAACTACCTATGAAATTAAATTACTCTCAACCTTAGTAATAATAAATTAGAATGTGCAATGAAAATAAAATTACGCTCAGATACTAACATATGTGTTTATTTATGTATTTGTGTGTGTGTGTGTAATACGCTGATGCGTGTAATGTGGGTGCAAGAAAAAATAGAAGCGATAAACTTACGCGCCTACCTATTCAACTACATTAGTGTTGGATGCTTCCTATCTATCCTACCTACAATTAAAATTATGCCTATCTAATCTACCTATATAGCTACGTAATGTAATTGTGTGTGAGTGTGTGTGCGTGAGCATTCTTACTTAATGTTAAATTACAGAGAAAAAAGAATAAAACGTATTCCAGCCAGGCGTGTTTTCTTTTCCACTGAGTGAACGAACGTAGCTTGACATCTTCCATGATGAACTCCTCTAGAAGCTTCAACCTGAATTGAATGAATAAAATGAAAAAATCTTATTTATTTAATTAATTTAAATGAAAAAAGATAAACGAGCCGCGGTGAAACCCGCCAGCCGGAAAAGCCAGCCAACTGGCAAAAAAATGAACCGCAAAGAAACCGT
>NW_008705255.1:1284762-1311653 GCF_000326865.2 Helobdella robusta
TTTTTAATTTTATTTTCGTCTTTGTCGAGTGAATTAAAGTTAGGGATGGGTCGAAGAAGTAGATCCCGCAGTCGAAGTTACAGAAGCGAAGACGACTACGAAGAAGATCGGAACGGAACGAGATTGCACATCGCCGACATTTCGCCAGATTGCAACAAACGAGATTTGGAACGGGAGTTTGAGAAGTTTGGGGAGATGTACGAACTTTGGCTGGCCAGGACGCCGCCATGTTTTGGGTTCGCTGTCTACAGGAGGCGGGCTGACGCTTATGAAGCTATGGACGCTCTCAATGGAAAGTAATTCAATTCTAATTGAAAATTTTAGATTGCAGGCTTCATTGTATTTATAAAATAAATAATATTGTTTTTAATCTTAATCACATCGTTGTTGGGTTTGTTTATTTATGTTAATTGTTAACGATTCATTAATGCGGTCAGGAAAGAACTTTCTTTTGTTAAAAAAAATCATTAATCAGTGTTGTTAATAATTAGATTAGAGATTTCCAATTTTATTGCTTTTGTTATAATTTAAAAAGAAATTAACTTATCTTATTTTTGTATGCAAAACAGAGTAATTGGCAACAGTAGATTGAAAATAACGTTGGCGCTACCGAGAGCTAGAGAACGATCAAATCGTCGAACAGGATTTGATTCCAGTTTGAGGTGCTATCAATGTGGGGAGAGAGGACATTTTGCCAGGGATTGTGAGAGAGTGGGAAGGAATCGGAGTCGATTCAGTCCCGATTCCAGAAGGTTTTTATTTCCACTTTTGATATTTTTATTATATTCGGGCTGAACTTAGTATTTGAATTCGTTATTATATAAAACCTTTCAATTTGTTTATACATTTGTTTGTTATTTTGTACCGACGGTCATTGTTATAAAAGTATATATAACTCAGTTAAAAGAGAGTAGAATAATGTTTGGTAGAATGTTTAAAGAAATCTTACATGAATAAATTGTCTGATTGTATTACTTTGAATATACTGATGCTAATGTAACAATTACAACTTTATTTCAATTATTATTTTTGGTTTATAAATTTATGTTCTAAAAAGTTGCAAGCAGGTTTTATAAAAATAATGAAAATGAATAAAATTAAAAACCCATCATAATCCAATCCTCAGCAGGCTGTTGTGTAATGGTTTTGTGTTGTAGAGTTGTTAATGGTATAAAGGCAACTGTGGTTAAGATGGTGATGGTGATGGTGAGGCTGATCTCATATAAGTTGGTGAGATGAGTGTATAATTGCAAGGGAAGGCAAAGATGATGATGATGTATGTTTTAATTTTGTATGTTGTTGAACATTTCTTTTTTAATAATGTTTGCATTGTGATTGTCAACAAACAACATTGTAATCATTGTTTTTTTCTTTAAGTTATTTGAAAAGTGATGATGTGGAAAATCACCAAACAATGTTGAGTGGTGTTGACACATTTGAATGTGATGCATGCTATCTCTGGTGGATTGGGATGTTTCGTGTTGCACATTCATCTCCCAGCATCATGTATCACGCTTTCATTCCCTCAATTCATCAGGTCCAGTGGCAGATACAGACGTGACGACGACTACGATGATGACGGCAGTCGGAGGAGGAGGAGAAGGAGCCGACAAAGAAGTAGATCAAGGTCACGAAACAGGAGCAGGTCAAGATCGCGGGACAGAAAACGAGGCAGAAGTGGGTCATCGAGGGACAGGCGAGGCAGAAGTGGGTCATCGAGAGACAGACAAGAAAAAAGAAGGAGAGATAATTCTGGATCACCTTCTTCAAGGAAGAACTCGAGGTAGGGTTAGAGTCAGATTGATTGAACATTTAAAACAGCAGCATGATGATTAAAGCTGGTGGGCTTTTTGAATCTACTTATGAGCAAAAAATAGCTCTAGCCATGTTCATGTTTTGGTGCTTAATAATTGAAATGAATGTTTACAGTAATTTCAACAAACAATTGAATAGATCACAATCTCATGAGAAGATAGACAGATCGTCTTCAAAAAGAAAGAATGACAACAACGATCGTGACATGCCAAAGAAACCTGATGATGATAATGATGAGGTCGGGGCAGAGTATGAAAATAATGGGGGTGTTCCCTGTAAAAGTAGTAATGATGAGGAGGTTGCCAGTGAAATGGATGCTCGTGAGGCAGCAAACAACGCAAGTCCCTGATGCCATGATGATAGTGCTGCTGCTGGTCGTGGTTATGTGCTTTATTAGGGAGAGGAGGATTGCAAGGATGGTGATTACGGTAATCTTTAATACGCCTGTTAATGATGAAGATGGTATTGATTAGATTGGAAATGATAGCGAATCTAAGGGTAGTGGTGAGGTTCGATTGATAATTTTTTTAAATTGTGCATCAGAATTGATATCTCGAAGACACGACATGATGCCACAATAATGTGATGCGATCCAGATGTTATTAATGGACAAACAGATGTCATATCCTACTTATCTGAGCTTGTTCTGTTTGATATTATTTAATTTATAAGTTATATTAACGCCAATGCTTCCTCAGTCATCCAATTTGTGCAGGCAATCATCAGCAGTTTAACAATGTTATGCGTATTATATTGCTGTTGGTGTATTATATTTAACTTCAATAAATGTTGATCGACCGTGTCTTTTGTTAATTTTTTGTTTGTTGGTTTTCAATTAATATATGCTCTAGATTTCGTGTAAATTCTGCTGCCGAAGGTATGTTGTAGTTCATTAAATGATAGATTGAGTGGTGGGTTTATTGATAGATTGGTCGGTATATTGATATAAACTTAAATCGTAGCTATTTTAATGAATGTTTCTAGTATATTTCCTTCATGCCTCGTGTTTCTTATACCAATATAAGGCCTGCATTGAGGAATAATTAATGTGTTTTTTTATGGTACTATGTTTTATTTTCTCTTAAACGTCATCTTTTAATTAACGTAATTGCAAGCTATCTTATCAACAAATTTTTTTAAATGTTTTCATTTTTAATTCAACTCGTTAATATTTAATACGGACGGATTTGTTATAATTTGTATTTAAATCATTCAACACCGCTTTCGTTAACGTAATAGCTATGGGATCGTTAGGCTCGTATAGTGTTGAGTTTGGTCTGTGGCAATCAAGATGCTTCTGAAATTAGAATTTTGAATATTATTTTATTCGTGTTAGTAATAAGTTGTTTTTGAAAAAGTTTAGAAAGAAGAGTGGAAAGGAATTAAAAGGACAAGTTTCTACGTTAGTAACGTTTTCTTACTAATTTCAGTTTGCACCTTTTGTTCATTACAACACTTTAAAATATTTCAAGTGCTCTTTCTAATTGCTTGAACGAATTTTAAAGTAAGGTAGGGCGGCCGACTTATGTCAACGTTTGGACCGACAAAAATGGATTTGAACCAGTCTTTGTTTGCCAAGTGTCCCGCTGATTGCAGATCGTCATCGACGAAGATGGCGAACCAAGAAAATTTCGACCCGTCATTCGGCTATCATCAAACGATGAATAAATTGTGCAGCGACAACAACATGCCAACTAATTACATACCAAATGGAGATTTTATTCCTCAGAATGTGGAACCAATATTTATTGAACAGCAGCAGCAACAACAATTAAGGATGTCTTCTAATAGATACATAAACGCCAACGGAACCTACCAATATAATACCAATGCTCCGTTAAAAGAAGCAAATCAAAACATGTGGAAAAATTTTGCAATGTACACAGACAAAAATGAATTTAAAAACCACGGTGATATGGTTGCAAAGCACCTCGTTCCAACTGCAGCTCAAAGATCTTCTTCCAGTAACAGAGTTTTAGAAAAGGCACACGCCAGGTTCGACGCGCTGTTTCTCGGTCTGGCTAACAAGACTCCAGTTTTAGATGTGCATCTTGCTAAAAAAATTCAAAAATCCAATGCAAATGACGAGTATGCGTTGAAACAAGTTTCCAGCATAAGCAGCAACAGTCAACTGAGCATCACTAGGCCGACGAAAAGAAATATTCCGCCAACCCGAATGATGGCATTTAACTCCAAGAATAAAGTTTCCTCCAGAGATACTGTATCAGAACGTCGTTCAAATAAGAAATTATCGATGAGTGCATTTGTTCCAGGTGTGAGATACCAAAGACCACCGTCAGTCGAAAGTGGTGTCTGCTACAGAGTGTCTTACCAAGATCAACAGCATAAGCATAAAAAGAGGGTTAAATCTTTAAAAGATAAGACTCCTAGGTCGTTAACTTTAGAGATGTTTGAAGTTGATGAAAAAGTCAAAGTTGACTCACCAATTAAACAACCTGAAGAAGAAATGTCCATTCTAGGTTTGAAAACTCACTCTCAAAGTCAATTCAACACAAACAATTGCATGAGTGATGAAGAGAAAATGAAGTCTCCTAAAAATAAGAAGCAATCAAATATAAAACCTTATAGCATATTAAGTTCATCAGGACAAGAAAAAACCGATGAAATAAAGTTTCATTCTTTTTACAACAGCACTTACAGCGAAGGGTCCGATGATTCTGACGAATGTGTAACTAATGAGAATTACAAAAAAATGTCTCAATTCAATAACAATTCAATTCCTAAAGGAACGTCTTTCGTATCGTTGGCCAAAGAAATGTTGAAGAAGAACGGCCAATCCAGCACTGTGTCGACCGTGAAACATCAAAAACCCTTCCTGAATATGTATCCTTATTTGAAAGAAACAGAACTAAGTCGAGTTTTGGTTAGTGTTTCCAATGAAGATCTTGACGATGAAATGTATGATGGGCCAAAGAATCTTGAGAGAATGAAGTCGACAATAAAAGAAAGTGACAAAATGGCGAAAATGAAAATGAGCCGCAGTAGCCTCAATACTATTCGCACCTTCTCATCTAAAAGACCAAATAATATAGATAAAGTTCAAATATATTCGATGCCTGCTGAGCCATCACTGAGGTCTGGTAATAAGAAGTCTCGTATGTATGTTACGTCAAATTTACCGATGAAACGATTGTACGAACCAATCGGCGTAGTAAATTATTTGATTGAAAAATACAAAGATAGGCAGCCAAAATTATCAGAAAGCGGTCTCGGCTACGATCAAACTGTCAAAAATGTTGTAAAAATTTTGCACGATTCCTGGTTAGAACAAACTCAATGCGATGTAGCAATCGTAACGAAAGACGGCGAAATAATGGCACATCAAGCAGTACTCAGCAGTTTTAGTTCTTCCTTAGCATACCAGTTCAAGGCCAACAAGCCTCAGTGCGACACCAATGATGGATCGCAAGAAAATTTTCAACAAATCGCAGTTATTGATTTATCCAAATTTCCTAGAGACGTGATAGCCGATACGCTTCATTTTCTATACACGACAGACATTCAACTGGATAGTAACAACGTCACATACTTCATCCTCGTAGCAAAACGTCTGGATCTGCTCGTGCTGCTAAAGATGTGCGAAGAATATCTGCTTACTTCCAGCAACTTGGACAACATCATGCTTCATTTTCTGATAGCCAACAACTGTGAGATGACCAAAATTATTGAAGAAATGCAGCAGAGAATCGCGAAAAATTTTGATATAATATGGAACAAGAAACATGTCGTAAAACTTTCCAAGAATCTTTTAGTTAATCTGTTAACCCACAAAGATTTGAACATGACTGAAGAGAATAAACTACAAGTAGTGGCCAAGTGGATCGACTACAACCGGCCAGAACGATTGAAGTACATCCCTGATTTGATGAAACTTGTAAATTTTGAAAAGTTCGAGTTGGAATCGTTAATGTCTCGTGTGCAACACCTCGATTGGATGTTTACTGATCAAGTTATGAGAATCAAGCTATTGAGCGCATACAAGTGAAATTTTTTGTTTATAATTTTATAATTTTTATATTAAAGCCGTCAATATTTTAAAATGTTTAATCTTGGTTTTAAATAATTAGAAGACATAACCTACGTTTATTCATTAAACTATTGTAGATACCATTCACAAGTTTCGAATAACGCCAACTCAAATCAAACGAAGATTGAATCATCCAACCGCCTTTCTATCCAAACAAGCCAGCAATGCAAACAGACACAACCTTCTCTATCACAGCCACAAACGTTCCAATCGGTTCCATCCACGCCAATCACAAACAGTCAGAGATCGCACACGCCTGCATTATTAAAAACTCAGTCACCAATATCTCTACCTGTTCCTCCGATTTCTTCCCATCAACTTTCACAAGTCCCAAAAAGTTCTCCCACGCCTATAGCAAAATGTTTTACCCCCATTCGTCAGAAAGAAAATTTTCAACAAATTTCGTCGCCACATTTGAAACAGCTGAAGAGGTTGTCTCCGAGCCTTGCCAGTCCAAAAATATTAACAAAAGAAATAACGCAAAAAATGCCGGCTGATGATTTGGACGGTTAGATGAATTGTTTTTATATTTAACTTTGTGATTTGTTTGAAAAAATTCGAATCTAAAATAAATAATTATCTAAATTTTCATTAATTTGATGTGCGCATAGTTTTTAGTTGATGCGTTATTCTTAATTCTTGTTTAATTTTTGTTTCAGAAAATGTATCGTCAACGCGGTCGAAAAGTTTGGTAGCACTACGCTACCAACAATCACTGCACGCGCAACAACAGCAACAGTATCAGCAACAACAAAAACTAGACAATTCTTCATACAACTACCTACAACTCTCACAACAAACCATGACCAATCCGTCGAACACCCAGTTCAGCTGCGCTACACAAACAATAGAAACTAACGAGGCAGCCAGGTACAAAAATGACGCATTCAATAACTGTCGCCATAACAAGCACAGTAACTATGAACCAGCAAATGAGCCGCAGAAGTCTTTCATCGACAATTTTTCACCAAATCAGCAACAACAACATCGCGCCCAACAAGCGGCTGATTCTAAATTCCTTCAACAATTTTCTGAGGTTCAACAAAAGAAGCAACAGGCGCAACATCAGCCAACACATCAACCAACGCATTATCCATTGCAAACCTTCAACTACCAGCATCAACAACATCAACAACAACTTAACCATGGGGATTACTTTAAATCGCCTAGAAATTACGGAAAATCCCAGCAGCAACAACCACAACAGCAAGCATTTACAAAGCGCATGGAATCTAAATGCTATCAAACAGATCCTCAACCCCCCGTTAAAAGCCACAAAACTTTTAACAACGGAGTGACGCAATCAAGCAACTTCAGTTCAAACGCCACCACCCAGAAGAACCAGCCCACCCACTACATCAGCATCGGGACTTCCATGACTCCTAACATTTCACAGAACGCCAACGACATGATGGCCTCCAACACTTCACAGCTTGCTTCAAAACAGACTTTTGGCAAGACCGAACGAGAGGTCGACAGTACAACCAGCAGTAACGAAGATAAAAATAATTGGAATAAATCGCAGGGTCTCGTTTCAGTTTATTCGCCCAATTACAGACCACCCCCGAATAAACAATACCAACTGACCAGCAACTCCACGTCCGTTCGATATGTTGAGCTCTGATCTCTTCTGGCGGATGCATCCGAGGCAAGTCTCACATTGAAAAAATTAAAAACTTTCTCGCTAAAAACGATGAAAAAAATTAATGAACATATGCAGGTATAATAATTAAACTATAAATTCAAATGTTTAATTACACCGATAATGTCACTTCAATAAGTTTTTAAAGTAAATTCAAATGTTAATTTTGTGAAAAGTTTGACTGGTGACAAACATCCATTTTTATAAGGACTCTTCCATCAAATTTTATTCAAATAATTCATTTAATAAAACAATTTAAAAAAATTGGCTCAACATTCTTCATACATTTATTTTTTATTAATTGTTGACCGAATAGTTACATTATTTGCTTATGTATATGTGTATAATCATAGGTGCAAGGCTAACCGCATGAGCTTCATCGCGAAAATAGTTCGTGTAATTTATTGCCTCTAATACTTTAGCCACGTGGGCTAGAGTGCCAAAAATTATTTCTAAGTTTCAATTTTGTTTCAAACTGCTTCGATCAACCTGACAGAGACTCAGATAGGTAGAAGAATTTTTTAAAGCGTGGCAAGAGATTGGCTGTCATCATCACATCACTACATTGCAATCATCATCATTATCATCATGGACATTATCGTCAAAAAGGAAATTGCACATTCACACACCACGCACGCACACATGTATAAAAAAGACAAAAATTTTCAGACCGTATGCGGTAAAGTTAACATGACAGTGATGGAAGGTCAGTTGGAACCCTGCTGGGACTTTTTTGTCTTACCTTGTTTCTATTTATTATCTTTGTTAACGTCATGTCGACAGCATGACAGAACAGGCACTTCCTTTTAAAATAATTTTCCTGATTTTTTAAAATTTTAATTTAAAAAACATTATTAAATATACAAACGTATAGACGGGCACTTAGATTGCATCTACAAAACTACGCACAAGCATATACACAGACAGACAGAAACACAAAAAACAAACATATAAACAATCCCACGAATTATAAGTGAAATGGCTACAAGTAAAACTGTAAAAGTAAACTAAAATAATAAAATGAACGTAAGCAGGCGTTGAATCATCATAGCACACTTTCTATGGCGACAATAACTAACATTGCCTTGCCAACAACGTTAAAAATAGTGCCAAATTTGTTCTTTACGATTTATTCCAAATGAATAAGCTGTATTAAGTTGTACTGTTGTTGTTTTGGTGTTCGTTGTTGTTGTTGTTGTTGTTGTTGTGGTTGCACTTTAAAAATGTTTGTGCATTCTCATGTATCGTATATGTTATCTTCGAATTCTTTGAGTATCTTTGAGTTCTAATTTAGGTCATCATCGTCAGCGTAATGGTGAGCTGATGAATAATTCATTAACTAGTTTAATCATTTTCAATCTGCACGCAATTCAAACCTAATTCCAATTTCATCAGGCAGACACATGTGAGCGCTGAAACAACGCATTGTATACATTTATATTAGAGCGGGCGGATGTATGCGTAAGCATGTACGTATGAATGCATGTATGTATGGGAGAGCATATATATTGGGAAATATGAAACAAGTGTGACCGTTTTAAATTTCAGTTGCGTCGATAAAAATTAGTTCTATATTTTTTTTATCAACTAAAATATAATCTCGGAAGATAAACACATCATTAGCGTCACAAGCAGCGTCACTATCTTTGATTGTTTTTATTTCTTCAAAGGTAATACAATAACATCTTTTCCACATGAATTTATACACTAGAATGATTATTTAATTAGAAGTTTAAAAGGTTAAAGGTCATTCTCCCTCTGGCACTTGCCTCTGACGTGTCTGAATACGCGGGAAGAGCAGGCATGACACGATTGCGTGTGTTTGTATTCGAATCCTGCCACTGCAGCAGGGAGGCCAGGGACTTCAACCATTGATTCATCACGACGCACAATTTATTAATATTATAACTGTCGAAGGAATATTTATTGTTTTGCTTGTTTAATTGTTATTAATTAATTTATTCGTTTTTTAATTGACTAAAATTAATAAATTTATTTATCACTAATGTAAGTCTTAAGTATGCGTAAAGCCATCTCAACATAGCATCAATAACAACAACATCAAAAATATATATACAATCACGAAGAGAGGAGGAAAAATAAGTAAAGTTAAACGGACGACTTGTGAACGGAGCACATCATATCTTCTTATTAAATCGTCTTGACTTCAACGGATTTCCCTATTCATCTAACTTAACTTTCAACATTCTACCACTGAAGCTCAAGTCCAGCGAAACAAACAAAAAAACGAACGAACAAACGAACGAACGAACGAACGAACAAGCAAACAAACGAATGAATAAAGGAACAAACTTTTTCAGAATTTGAGATACAAAAAACTATTTACATTTTAAAATTTCCAGATGCGTTTACCTTAGATTTTACCCAATAATTAATTTTTTATGTAATTAATTAATAATTTACCAACCAATCAATAAACTAACTAATCAACCAATCAATCAATTAGTTTGTAAAGCGCTATTTCGGCGATTTTCAACAGCGCTCATCAGCAAACTTTGCAAACAGATGGGTCTTGAGATCTGCTCTGATCTTCGTATGTGATGGAGAAGTAGTCAGAGAAAGTGGTAGATAGTTCCAGGAAAAAGGGCCAGAAAAAGCAAAAGCAGATTTAGCAAAGAAATGTTTAACAGGAGTTAAGATGACGTGAGAACGAGAAGACGATAGTATACAGGGGCGTTTAGGTTCAATTAATATTTTTGATAAGTACCTACTTAGAGAAAAATTTAAGTTGAGACTTAAACATTAAAGTGCAAATTTTAATAATTATTCTATTTTTTATAGGTAGCCAGGGCTAGAGAACAAGATATGGAGATATTTGAGAAAAAAAAATTGGCACGAGAAACTAGACGAGCACCAGAGTTAAAAGCTTTACTTAAAGGACATGCTAGAATCAAAGATAAAGCCTAGACTACAAAACTTATGAGAAGCGTCAAGAGTTAGAGAATCAGGCAAGATAACAGAAGAAATAGTAATAGAGTGTATAGATTTATTAGAACAAATTAATTCAAATTTAGGAGGATTAAATGTAAAACACACAGAGTCAAACCAAGCGATAATTGAGAAAAGACATAGAGATAGATTATTAAGAAAAATATTGAGATTCATATTGAGATTCAGATTGAGATTGAAAAGAAGTATAAATATAAGTATAAATATAATATATTATATTATATTTATTATATATAAATATAATATAAAAAATAAAATATATATATTATATAAAATATAATATAAATATAAGAATCATCAACGAGGAATCATCAGAAGTATAGAGTATAAATAGAAGAGGGTCAAGGATAGAACCAGAGGTACCCCAAAAGTAAGGGTAGTTATTCAGAAGTAGAATTATTAAGAACCACGGAGGAAAAACGATTACAGAAATAAGAAAAACCCAAGATTGACAAGAATCTGTAATATTAAAAATATCATCTAGCAGCCTCAATAAAATAGTATGATCAACTGTATCAAAGGCAAAGTGTTTGTTGGTCTTTTTTGCCGCTGATATTTCTTTCTATAATATATATTGCATAATTTCAAAACTGACTACTGAATGAAAGAAAGAGAGAGAGAGAGAGAGAGAGAGAGAGAGAGAGATAAAGAGAGAAAATGATTGATATTTGTTCATGTAAGTCACCATTGTCAGTGTTAATTGATTGATGAGCCTGTTGGACAAATAAATGAAAGAGTAAACTTGTATGAACGAATTAACAGTACAAACGAATGAACAGTATGAACCAATGAACATAAAAGAACGAATAAACATGTGCGAACGAACGATCCCAAAACCACAAATTCAATTTAACTTCATTACTTTTTAAATGTAAGATTTTTTCTCGATATAAAAGTTATTTGTTTTTAAATGTTTCCATTATAACGATTTTGAATGTTTTCAAGCTTAAATTATACCTTCAAAATAAATTTATTCTCACGCAGCTACTGACCTAGTTCTCAGAAGAAGGGATCAGATTTCTCGGTCAGCGCCAGTGTCATCGTTCAACATCAAACGCGATGCAACACCACACTGCATTCATAATCACAGTTATTTGGACTCTGTAATATCTTCAATATCATTTCATAACAAGAATTGCAAACATCTGCATCATCATTATTTTTTCATCATCTTCCTCTTATCCTTGATAAAGTAAACGCATAAAAGATTGTCATCATCGTCTTCATCTTCATCTTAGTAAATATTAAGGGCAGTTCAAACAAAAATTCGAAAATGTTTCTGAAATATTTGCTCCTCTTGATACTTTTTTTCAGTTTTGATAACAGCAGCATCATCGCTTCATCCATTCTTCCGCCTCATCAGCAGCATCTTCGTACTTCTAATGCCGTTTATTACGAACATAACAACGATGGTGGCGGCGATAACAACAGCAACAACTACAGCAATAATAATAACTATTATGACCTGGAACAGGAAAGCATGGAAATCAAGAGCCAGCCAGGACATACGTTCAGTGAGCTTTCAAATAGAATTGGTCATCGCACCAAGTTAGCTTTCTTGAACGATCATTTGATTCGAAGAGCTAGGAGTGGTAATGAAAAAAGAAAAAATAACTGGGCGCAAGGAAATATGGCAGTTTGGGGTTGAATTTTGGCGAAGTTATGAACAACTTTTAAATATATTTTATCAACTTCTAACTAGATTTATTAAAATTGTAGTAAAATGATTTAGCATTTCACTAAAACAAATTGTTTCAATCATTTTTAGAATAAAATATAAATAATGATTTTTAAATACATAGAAAGTTAAAATGTTATATAATGCATATATATATATATATATATATATATATATATATATATATATATATATATAACATCTTCATAAATATTAAATAAATAAATAAATTGCTTCTTCGTGTAGCTCATCGTCGTTCATTTTGTGCTTGTTGTTTTAGCCGATGTTATTTCAATTATTAAATAAGAAATTTTATAAATTGAAAGATAGATGTCTTCTCAGCAGATTATCTGCTGTCTGATTATAATCATATTGTAAATAAATTGCTTTCTAGTGTTGCTACCTTCTAATTTTAAGCATGAGATTAAGAGGTTTGTTAGAATGGCGTGGCAAGGGTGCTGCGGACTGTAGCATAATAGTAGTATTGAGAGGAGAGAAGGTCTGAATGCTCTCTCACGGAGAGCTGCTGGTACTCGGAGAGCAGATGTCGTTCTGAAGCAATGTTGTGGCAGCCAGTGATCACTCGTAATGCTGTGGCCGTTGTAATTGACAGATTGATGTTGGAGTCTGTGGACAAGCGTACTGTATGATTGGGGCAGCCAATGGCTTTGTAGATTTGCAAATGAATTTCCTATCCGTTCTAAAATCGTTCCACTGAGTGCTTTAATTAAAGATGTTGTTGCGTTTGGAGGCCTTAGATGCAGTCAACTTATGGTTAAGTGAGAAAGAGGGCACCGTGTGAAATAATATACTTAGTCTATATACATTACTGCAACTATGTTATAATAAATTCGTGAGTTGGTACTTTATAAAACGCTAGAAAAAGGACATTAAAGTATGATAATATGATAATTGCATTGAAATAAAGGTCTATGCAGTTGAACTAAGATGGTAGACGTTTGTGAACTTCGTGGTTCGTTTGAACTTTCTTGAAATTAAACAAAGCCACTTGTTTCATTTAAAAAATTTAGTACAAATATTGCACAAATATTTAAAATATAACGTTCTGTCGAAAATAATTAAATAATATAAATGTTTCCTTTCAAAACCTGCATTTATTCACTTCTTATGTATGGCTCTGAACTTTCCAAGTTATTTATTGGCTTCAAGTCCTCCGGGTTTTGAGCTGTTATCCGACCGCTGGTTGGAGTCTAGATCATCGAGATCAAACAGTTATCGCTCATCATTCACATCTTCAACTCAAACCGAATCTTTAACAAACTCAAGAAGTGATAGGAAGAAGACGGCCTCATCAGCAGAAGATCTGAATAACAGCAGCCTGCATGTTGGATACGAATACAAAGATGCTAGGTTGGAAACTAATCGAGACAAAGAGAAAGACAAGATTCGAATTTCAGAGTGGGAGCAATCCTACAATTGGGACCTTAGTGAACTTGCCTTAAATTTAGAAGATGTGGACAATAAAATTGATATCAAAATACCTAGAAAAATATCATTTGCTGATGAGTTAGGTAAAGAATTGACAGAAGTGAAGATGGCTGCAGAACCTTCTGATGTTCCTCCAGTATTAAGTCCTGAAACAATTCAAAAGATCCAGCAGACACTATCAGATGCTTTCATAGATGATGATGACACATCAACAACTTCAAGTCCTACAAGCTGGGAACCAGAATATAAATTAATTTTAGTTAATTTTGAGGAGCCTCACTTGAATCTGCTGGCACTTCACAATCATATTGAACAGATGAATGTATCTCTAGCCAGCATAAAAACCCAAGTAGGTAAACTCATTTGTGGGACGGTTGAGACAAAATGCTGTCCAGGAAATGTGAGAAGTGCTAAGGAAGTGGTGCTGAGGTATACATTAGATGGCTGGAAGACTAGCATGGATGTTCAGTGCAACTTCGTTAGTGCTGTCGGAGGAACTAATCATGAACTGTTTTCTTTTCAGTTCCCACTCAACAACAACATGAATGTGCAATCGAGTGGTGATAATTCTTCTAAAGATTCTATTGTCATTGAGTTTGCTATTTGTTACAGAACTGAGTCTGGTAATGAGTTTTGGGACAATAATTCAAATCTTAATTACAAGATAAGTTGTAAGCTGATAGAGTCTAATAACAACATGCATAATACTTGTACTAAATCAGATGTTTTTAATGGTTCAAGAATTCTTCACAATCAAGTCGTCCCCAGCCAAAAGAGTCTCGACGTTGTCTTTAGAAATCCTCTTGATTTTGATAATGATTTTGGACATCCTTATTGGTAAACAAATAGTTATCAGGATTAGTTTTCCTACTTTTTTCTTTTGTGATCATCTGGTTTGAATGGCTGTAGCAAAGTTATTTATTGAAATTAATTTATAAGATCTAGATGTTTGTTACTATTGCTGTTTCTGCTGGTTTAATATTGGACATGTACATGTGTGGTGAAAATGCTCTGTGTGATACTAAATGCTTATTTGATTTTTGTACAAAAACACTAATGACAACATAAACACATACACTAGCACAAATATATTATGCAAATTAATGCACATTTACAATGCATGTATGTATATAAGTAAACAAATGAATTATATATTGTGTGTGCTTGTGTGTGTGTGTGTGTGTGTGTGTGTGTGTGTGTGTGTGTGTGTGTGTGTGTGTGTGTGTGTGTGTGTGTGTGTGTGTGTGTGTGTGTGTGTGTGTGTGTGTGTGTGTGTGTGTGTGTAAGTAGTTTAGTGTGTGCAATTTAAAAACTGAATTAACAGTCATGATTTGAAAAATTTGAACTTATCAATATAAATTTTTAGAATAATATGTTATGAATTGAATTGGACGATAAATTTATGCATGAAAGGTGTAACAAAATTGAAGCCAATGAGTAATTTGAATGAATTGATTGGTGAGTTGTTATCTAAATTCTTGAAACTCTTGTAATGTTTGTGTATGCCTTGCCATATATACTTGAAATTGTACATATTTTCAATTCTATCCCAATGATTTTAATTTATATATATATACATAATATAAAAATTTTTAGTCCAAATGTTTATGGTGTTAAATATATTTGACGACTTATTAATATGTACATAATGCTGATTAATATAATTGTTTGATTTGTTTTTTATTTCTTGTTTAAATTTTCACTTTTGGTTATGAAAAAGTTTGATTTAATAAATTATGTATCTTTTAACTGCTCTTAAGGTTATATCTGCATTTGATGATATAACTAGGTATTTCTACTTAAAATTAATTCAAATGCATAATATTTGAAAATGTAATTGTACATTAAAACAATAGTTAATATGAATTAACTATTGACATATTTAATTAAATAGGCACACAAATATGTGTTTACACATATCTGTACTGTATATATATATATATATATATATATATATTGGTTGATTAACTAATTTAAAGTTAGTCTTCTCAGTCTTTTCCCCCTCTATACAACTGATCGCCTAATTTGGCGCAAAAAATTTGATGGCAAAGGAAACAACGTCCTACCTCGGGGAAAACTGGGTCTGGACGCTAAACGAAGATTGATTGATTTTCAGTTGGATAATGGTAATATATATAGGTCCAAATAGTTGACTATATAGGGTGCAAATAGTTGATTTGTCATCAGATACATGCATACATATATATATATGTGTGTGTGTGTGTGGGTTTGTGTTTGTAAGAATGAACAAATAAATGCGTAGTCAATAGTTTCATTTATGCTCATATTTAATGATATTACAAGAGTTCTGAGTTTAAAGACATTTGTTAATTCTCTATATATATTTATATGTATACATATACGATTCCTGAATTTTCATGAGTCAAGAACATAGATAAAAATTGTGTTATTTAAAATCCATTTTTAAATGTTGTAATCTTTTATTTTTCACAACTTTTTATCGCTAATGTTTGTGCATGTCCGTTTCTTTTATGATTATTTAATTAATTTACACAAAATAAATTTTTTTAAATATTTGGCGTTTTAATTCACACTGATTCAAAACTTTTTACAAAGATAAATCTATTTTCTACTTATATGATCGATCTAAAATTAAAATTTAAAAGTAAAAATCTAAAAAGAAAAACTAAAAGTTTTTATTTTAATTATATTATATTATTATATGGTACAGAGGTATACATTTATTTTATTTTATTTTATTAGTCAAGCCTCTAGCATTTACTTTAGATTCATTCAATTTTCATATCATGTCCATCAATTAAATATAATTAAATTAAATTAATAAAATACCATGCCTGAATTGAAGTTGAATGAAATCATTTTTTATTAAAGTTTATTTAAAATCTTCTATAATTACATCAAAATATCACTTAAATGCAGAAGAAGTTGACGTTCATTAAAAATTTAAATTTCAGTAATTAAGAAATATTTGGAAATAAAAGACAGCTAAAAGTGATTTTAATTTTTTTTATGAATGTTGTTTTTAGTTGTTTTGCACTTTTTATAATACCTAGTTGCATCTGTATGTTTAGAATTAATGATTATCAAATTGAAATTCATTTTAGTTGAACTTCTCTTTAAATTTTGTGATTTAAATGGTCAAATTTGTTACAAGATGTCATCAGTCTGTAAGAATTGTGGTAGCACAGATATTGACAGAGACCAAACTCGGGGGAATGCAGTTTGCACTCAGTGTGGTGTTGTGGTTGAGGATCAAATCATCGTGTCAGAGATTCAATTCCAGGAGAATGCAACAGGGGGAGCTTCTGTCATTGGCCAGTTTGTCAGCTTTGAAAGTTAGTTAGGAATGTCAAACGTGCTTTGGCAAATGAATCTTTAATAAGTTATTAATATTGAACTGAAATTGTGATGTTGGATAATACTTGGAAGTGTTCTGTGCTGAATGAAAATTGTCATTATTTTGAGCACAGGCAGACACAACAGCGCTGGTGGTTCGCGAAACTATGGCAGAGATTCAAGACATGTCACCCTTCAAAATGGTTTCACTCTTTTCTCAAATTATTTCTTATTATAAATCATTTCAATACCACTTTTTATTTATTTCAATGTTATTGTTGCTCTATTGTATTATTATTATTATTGTTCAGTTTAGTATTCTATTGTATTATATTGACATACTGACTGAGTTAAATGGTTTTTCATAGTAGCTTAATTTTTTTCTTTCTTCACAATATAATTCATATCATTTCTTATTTACAATTGTTTGCATGTTGATTAAATTTAGTTGCTTAATTATTTCATAAGGAAAGAATCGAATTCAGAAACTGGCTTCAAATTTGAATTTGAGTTCCCATTGTGCGGACATGGCATACAACTTCTTTAAGCTGGCAGTAAGTAAGAGTCTGACTAAAGGTCGAAGGTCAATTCACGTTGCCGCTGCTTGCCTTTACATCGCCTGCAGGACAGAAAAAAAGCCTTGTTAGCTCGATGAATGTTAATAAGGGCGTGTATGAATATTAATTCAAAATACATATTTATGAACATACATACGAATAAATTTTCTTGCTGTCTGACCATTATTAATCCAAACAAGCATATTAAATCAATAAAATTTATTCTTGTTTCAGTGATGCTGCTAGACTTCAGCGATAAACTTGGTGTAAGTTTAAATGAATGAATGAATGATTGTTTATAAAGGTGCATAAATCTTATAAAATAAAATATTTAATAAACTAATAAACATAAATAAAATAATAATAAAGTTTTATTTCTTAGTAATTTTGGAACCTAAGTTTCATTTTCTTGATCATTTTCTTACTATAATTATGTGTCTAAATCTAAATTAAACTTTAAGCCTTGAACTTACGGTTTTTTGTTGTATATAGGTATTGTAATTTATGGTATATAGAATTATTATAATATTAAATTAATGTATTGGTGTAATAATGTAATTGTAAGTTGTAATGTAGTTTATTTTGTGTTTTGTATACATACATGTACATATTCATGTTTATGTCTGAAAGATGTGTAATGTAAGTGAATGCCATATTCAAGTTAAATTGTCATTTGCTCAATTTTGTCTATTCTTTTTTCATATTAATTACTTAAGTTATTTACTAACTCATTAACTAGTCTATTAATTAATTAATTCTTTTATTTGTTTGTCTTTTTAAACCATTACTTTAGTTTATTTTTAATACTTTTCATGCTTAAACATATTTTCTCCGTTATTTATTTTTCGCTTTCATTATGTGTGTGTATGTGTTGTTTGTGTATGTGTTGGTGTTTATAAATAAATCAATAATTTAATTAATATATATTCACATTGTATTTATTTGTGTGTTTGTTTATAAATGATGAAATAATGAATAATAAACAAATGAATATATCTATATATGTTAATGTATTGCACAAATTTGTGTTTGAACAACAGACAGATGTTTACACATTGGGTCACACCTACCTCCAACTATCAAAAGATTTGTACATCGCTATACCAGCCATCGGTTAGCAAGCAATTAGTTCTTAAACTTTGATTAAAAAGACGTAGAAGGATTGCTGTATTAGAAATACTACTTAAGTATTTGCATTGTGTTTACGACAGTTATCTTATCATCTGATATCCAAGTCGAAATGTAGATGAGCATGAATGGTAATAACTTATTTGGTGTTCATGTTTTATTTGACAAAATCTAATGTAGAGGAAGAAGAAAAGGATAGAAGATGCAACTGAATGACGATGTTTATTAAGAAAAGTTTCAGTTTTTGAAAATATATATATAAAAATTACATAACAAATAAACCCAGGCTCATTCACACACACACACACACACACACACACACACACACACACACACACACACAATGACACCATTCTATAACAATATCACGTCAATCAATTTTCTGTTCGGCTAAATAGGTCGCCTTGCTTATAGTGTGGGAGAAATTAATTCTTAAATTAAAAAGTTCTCAATTAAATTATTATTTATCATCCGATCCAAGTTTGTAACATCGAGAGTATGCTTTCAAGTTGCAATTTGCCCGAGAAGACCTTGGAAGTTGCCGGACTGCTAACAAGGTCTTCTGGCTGACGATGATGACGATTATTTAAATTTTTTAAAATGCTAACATTTCTAAGGATCAATTTTTCACATCAGGTTGGTCGGTCGGATGAGTCGTGATTGGATGGTGCAAGGCAGGAGACCGTCAGGCATCTGTGGAGCAGGTTTCGTTTCTATTTTTCGAACGAACGAAAGAATGAATGAGAAAGAGGTGAATGAGCAAATGAATGAATGAGCAAGCAAGCAAATGAATGAATGATAATCATGAAATTGGCATGCAGCACTGCTGGTGGCAGCTCGCATTTTTGATTTCAATCGAACTATCAAGGACATGATGAAAGTTGTCAGGATTGGCGAGCAGACCATTAAAAAGAGGTGGGTGCTTGTTGCTGACCAATCATATTTCATAACCATCGACTCACAATTGTGAGCAGATGTTCAGTGTTATGAAATCATCAACCAATCAGATTGCTTGAATTTGAGAAAACCCCGTCAAGTAAGCTGACAGTTGAAGAGTTTCACACGATAAATTTGGAAGAGACCATGGACCCACCGTGCTTCACAGAGGGCAAGAAGAAGGCGAAATTACTTGAGGTTTGGTTGACTGAACACTAAATGGTTGCCGTCATTATATTTACTCTATAGTTTAGCTTGATGCTGGACGTCTGTATCAGATGCATTCTTTTTGAAAGGAACCTCACATTTGTCTTGTGAAATTTTCTGTTTGATTAAAATTGATTGATTGATTGATTGATTGTTTGATTGATTGATTGATTGATTGATTGATTGATTGATTGATTGATTGATTGATTGATTGATTGATTGATTGATTGATTGATTGATTGATTGATTGATTGATTGATTGATTGATTGATTGATTGATTGACAGCTGGAAGAGAATGGTGTCCTTCCTGAATTGTTAGAAGAAGCGGAAGAACTAAGGATTCAGTTGGATGCAGCCATTCAAGAAATGATCAGCCGAAAAAATATAAAGTACAGAAAGTTCAAGAACAGCTTTCATAAGGGAGCCGAGGATGATGTTGACGTTGCCTACGACGATGACGATAGCAAGGGTGAGGGATGGTGTTGATGATGATGATGATGACAGTTTAATGGTAGGGTTAGGGTTGTATGTTAGCATTAACACTGCCTGCAATGTGAGATGTGGATGTCGCAGTGATTTGTATCCGCTGTCAGCTGTTTATACATGTTGCAATAATGATGGTGAAAATGGTGATAACAAAAATAATAAATAGCAGTAGACTGGTGCACCGATGCCCCTTCTACAAACGAACTTGATGAAGAACTTGCTCACTACCAGAATCTGCTCGGTGACGATACAGCTACTCCAGCTACTACAACTACTACAGCTGCTACTACAGCCACTAATGAGAGTTTTGGTGAGTTTTTCGACTTTGTAAAAATTATAATCCAACAAACACGAAATTTGTTTCTGCATGCTAGCGTTAATATTTGGTGCATTGATGAGTTACATTTTTATTGTACCTACGCTGATTAAAAATATTTAATATTTAGTCCATGAGCTAATGTTGCATGTTTCAAAGTATTACTATAAACAAGTCGATTTTTCAAATATTTGAAATTTAGTAGAACCCAGAACATATAAATTTATTTTAATTTTAAAACTATTTAATCTACATTTGAGGGATTTTCCATTGAAAATATAAATAAAAATTTTCACCATACACTAAATTGTTCATCTTCATTTACAACAGATATAGTAGACCAAGACATCGACAGTCTGATGGCCGCCGAGTTAGACCAAATATTAGGCAACAACTACAGCAGCAATATTAACGACAGCAGCAGCAGCTATAACAACGTCGAGACGAATGACGCTAGGAATAACCTGCAGTACCACACAAGCCTTGGTCTGAAGGAGTCCATTGATGAATGTCTACAGAGGAGCAAGAAAGATGATGATAATGACGAGGGAGGTGCTGACTCGAAAAATAACATCGGTATCTCTAACTTGCTTCTCGTCGATCTCTGTTTGTTCTTCAGACTAAAGCAAATAATTTACTTCCTTACATCGGTCCATCTCTTCATTCACCCATTCATCTTTCCACCATTTCGTTCATTTATTTGTTCGCTCACTCTCTCATTTTTTTTTAGAACTGGAAAACAATGGGGAGTTAGATCTGACCGGTCTCGATGATGATGAACTTGATGAAGTCAGTGAATGAATGAGTGAATGAATTAACAAACATGTGAATGAAGGATGGATAGAAAAATTAAAAAATTATAAAAGATCTGAAAGTTGTATTAAAGAGAAAGATTCAATTAGCAAGTTGAATCATCTCATGTGGACCTCATAAGCTAGGAAATAAATGCGATTTAACAAATTTTCGTAGACTAGCTAATTTCTGTTATAATTGTTGATAAAGGATAGAATTATTTATAAGAAACACACATTTGAACACAGTTTAAGATGCGTTAGTATGATGAATATCGTGAATATTTTATTTCAAACATGAACAAAGATGATCCTAAACAGTGATGAGGTGCGAATTAAAACTGCCATCTGGATGAGAGAAAATGCTGATTTCTTGAAAGAAATGAAAGGTTGCTCGGTCATCATCTCATTATTTACATTCAATTTTTCATTCATTTGCTCATTCATTCATTCATTTGTCATCCACTCACTCTTGTTAATTCATTTGTTCATTCATTCATTCATTAGTTTATTCTCACATTTTTCTGTTTTGATGGTGCTTGAAAAATTAATGATTTTGTACAATTTTCAATGATTTATGTTCACATGCCATTTATGACGAAGGATTAATTAATAATTAATTACGTGATGAATTACTTGAATCACACGAAACCTACACCTCTAGAGAAAGAAGAGAGGAAGGCCAAAGAACTGCTTGAAAATCCTGAACCTCTCAAGAAGGTTTTTACTTTTACATATATATTTATAGTATGCTCATATATATATATATATATATATATATATATATATATATATATATATATATATATATATATATATATATATATATTTATAATTTTATATATATGTGTGTATGTATGTACGTGGTATGTTTTCTTGAATACGTATTTTGTTGAACTCGATCAAATTTAGCGGGTTTTTTATTATCACTTTCAAGTTTACTAATTACATAACTCTTTAAATATATTTAGAGACGGAAATCTCGAAAATGCAAATCAAAAGTGCAAGCTCTGACAGCAAAGGAGGCCATAGAAAAAATTGTCCATGAAAAGAAGTTATCGAACAAAATCAACTACGACGTCCTCATGGACTTCAACCTATGTAAGATGGAGAGGAAGCCGAACGTAAATGCAATGGACGCTGGACGAGGTGACGACGGAGTTCGACTGCAAAGCGAGAATGTTATCGTCCTCGATAATGACGATGCCGATTGCGCCTGCAAGGCTAAAAAACTAAAACTTGAAGAGACCAAGAAAGTAGATGAAGTTGTTAAACTTCTTTATATTCGAATATATTTTTAACTATTTTAAAAATAAAATTAGTCTTTTCATGTAAATGGGAAACTTAACTAGTGTAACACTAAGTCATTTCATAGTGAAATTTTGAGACATTTCTTTGTCATTCGAATTGTTCTATTTCTATAATTCATTTCTACTGTTCTAATCTATTTAAACTTCTATATAGTTTTTAAATGCAAGCCATTATAATATGTATGCAGGCACCAGCGAAAAAGGATGGTGGTAGTGATTTGCCAGTGCAGGAATTCAAATCTAATAATATATCAGGTCATTTTTTTAATTTAATTCATTAAAAATTAATGTAAGAATTAACGTCTGTGTTGTTAGCGATAATATCACTTTCGTGGCGAAGTGCATCGAAGTTGAAATAAATATATCCAAGCAAAGTTATCTGAAGTATTTTCTTCAGATGATTTTGTAAAATATATAATACTCAATTATTAATAATAACAATAATTATTATTAATGTCATTAAAATAAAGTTAAATATTTTTATGCCGTTGCAGACGGGGAAATGGATAATGACGAGTTTTTCTTTGATAATGAAATAGAACACGCAACAAGTGAACAACAAAATGCGTGTAAGGTGCTTTTATGTGTAGTACATTTAATGCATTTATGCCCTGCTAGTTAATAGTTTGTTGTTTTTCTGTTTGTTTCTTCTGTTGTTAACAATTTAAGGCTTTTTAATATTTAAAACAATTTATTCAATTAATCGACCAGACGTGTTGGTATGCGCGGTTATGTTTATAGTTTTATTAATATATTATAAATTCTCATTTTTCTTTTATCACACAGCCGCTTTGGTTTACGATGTGGAGAACGATGATGACTACTACGACTCCGATTAATTCAACTCTTTCTATTACACCTTCTCTCTTTCTTTCTTTCTATCTCTACTCTCTTCTCTTCCATAGCACTTTATTATCTCTAAAATTTCCATGTGTACATTTTAGTGTAAATTTTTTGCTTTCAAATGAATTTTAATCGAAAAATAAAAGACGGTTTTAGCCGTTAGAATGCCGTGATGTCTGCGTGCTATTAATTTTACGCATGCGAGCCAGGCTGCCAAGTCATTCGTGTTACGAATGTAAAACCGAACAGTGAATGAATGTTCGAACGATGGAACCAACGAATAAATGATTGGTTGAATGATTAAGTGAATAAATGAATTAATTAATCAATCAATCAATTAACGAATGAATATAATGAATAAATTAATGGATGAATACTTTGAAAGATTGAGTGATAAAATGAATGAATGAGAAAAATAAAAAAACGATACTAGACCTTACTTGAAAAATCGTCATTACTGCAATCCATTGCACCGACGACCACCATCAACAACGAATACAAACAAACGTGTGTGTGCGTGTGTGTGTGTGCGTGTGTGTGTGTGCTAACTCTATGAAAGATACACTAATCTAGGAATAACAAGTAACGTATTCGTCAGGAAATAATATACAACATAACTAAAATAAGATAACGAAACTTAACTAAAATATAACGAAAATAATATTGTGTTGATTGTTGTGTTTGATTGCTGCTGTTGATGTTGTGTTGAACAAAAAAACAAAACAACACAACTAAACTAAACTAGAACGTAAGAAGAAAGAATAGAGTCCATAACTTACCTATGTTCACTTTTATTTAACTTTAGCCAAGGCTCACCCATTTTACTCCTACCTAAACCAATAAACAGTTAGTAAGTATTAAAAGAAGAGAACAAGAAATATAACTGCTAATAAATGCTTGTTTGTAAGTATGCATTTGTATGTTTGTGTGTGTTATACATATAACATACATGCAAATGCTGTGGTAACCCATGTTTTAAAGTATTTGCGCTAGAAAATAGAACCAAGAAGATGATAGAGAATCGCATTTTTATGAAAACAAACAAGTGAAGGAGGAGAAGCACAAACTTGAACGGCATTTAGTGAGAAGCCCCCTCGCCACGTCAAGGCAGCCGTTCATGAGGGGGTTAATAATAAAACGACAGTCTAGAAATAATAAGTAACGAAGGTCTAGAAATAATATACAACTTAACTAAAATATAACGAAAGTAATATTGTGTTGATTGTTGTGTTTGATTGCTGTTGTTTATGTTGTGTTGAACAAAATACAATACAAATAAACTAGAACGTAAGAAAGAATAGAGTCCCTAACTTACCTATGTTTACTAAATTAACTCACCTACCTATGTTCAATTAGCTCAACTTACGAATTAATCCTACCTATTTGTACAATTACGAAGAAAAAAGTAAGGAAAAGAGAATAAAACATCAAGCAAACAAAACAACGAATATATGTATGTATGTATGTATATATGTATGTAGTTGTGTGTGTATGTGTGTGTGTATGTATGACCGCGCAATAATAATAACAATAAAATAAACGAACAAATCTAGAATTAATAAGTAACCAATAAAATAAACGAACAAATCTAGTAATAATAAGTAACGAATGGTCTAGAAATAATAAACAACTTAACTAGACTTAACTAAAATATATCGAAAATAATATTATGATGATTGTTGTGTTTGATTGTTACTGTTGGTGTTGTGTTGAACAAAACAATACAATACAATACAAATAAACTAGAACGTAAGAAAGAAAGAAAGAATAGAATCCCTAACTTACCTATGTTCACTAAATTAACTCACCTACCTATGTTCAATTAGCTCAACTTACGAATTAATCCTACCTATTTGTACAATTACGAAGAAAAAAGTAAGAAAAAGAGAATAAAACATCAAGCAAACAAAACAACGAATATATGTATGTATGTATGTGTGTGTGTGTGTGTATGTGTGGGTGTATGTATGACCGCGCAATAATAATAACAATAAAATAAACGAACAAATTTAGAAATGATAAGTAACGAATAAAATAAAAGAATAAATCTAGAAATAATAAGTAACGAATAAAATAAACAAACAAATCTAGTAATAATAAGTAACAAATGGTCTAGAAATAATAAACAACTTAACTAGACTTAACTAAAATATAACGAAAATAATATTATGATGATTGTTGTGTTTGATTGCTACTGTTGGTGTTGTGTTGAACAAAACAATACAATACAATACAAATAAACTAGAACGTAAGAAAGAAAGAAAGAATAGAGTCCCTAACTTACCTATGTTCACTAAATTAACTCACCTACCTATGTTTAATTAGCTCAACTTACGAATTAATCCTACCTATTTGTACAATTACGAAGAAAAAAGTAAGAAAAAGAGAATAAAACATCAAGCAAACAAAACAACGAATATATGTATGTATGTATGTATGTATGTGTGTGTGTGTGTATGTGTGGGTGTATGTATGACCGCGCAATAATAATAACAATAAAATAAACGAACAAATCTAGAAATAATAAGTAACCAATGAAATAAACGAATAAATCTAGAAAATATAAGTTACGAATGAAATAAACGAATAAATCTAGAAATAATAAGTAACGAATAAAATAAACGAATAAATCTAGAAATAATAAGTAACGAATAAAATAAACGAACAAATCTAGTAATAATAAGTAACGAATGCGTCTAGTATAATAAACAACTTAACTAAAAAATAAAATAAGGAAATAAAAAAAGGGACCAGGCGCTAAGGGAATGCCACAAAGCGCCTGGTCGGATTTCAACGCATTTTCGGCTCCTATTTATACCAGTTCCATTCATATATTCTTATCATTTCAATCATTGACATCATTAAAAAACTTTATTTAATGTATAGGAAACATTATTATAAGTGTTTAACAACAGTATATTAACTATACTAAAATGAATTCAACGACTGCCTACGAACTTCCTGATGGGAAGGTTCGCGTGTGTATATACGTTTAGCTAGTTGAATTCAAATTTAATGGAGATCACTCCTTTTTTACATAAAAATGAAAAAATGTATTTCTTTTACTTCATTTCCTTTATATATTATACTTACAATCAATTCAATCATTAACATCTGTAACAATTTTATTGTTTCAATGTTATTGATTTTTGATTTTATGTAATTCACTAATATACATTCTTGACAACAGAGCTACTCAAACTTCGAAACATTCTGATTGATTGACTGGTTGGAACTGCTGTATTTCTTTTTAGGTAAACATATAATCTTGGTAATTATTTGTATACATGAATTCTAAATTCTTTATATATTTTTTTTATATAACTTCCTTATAAAACCAACAGAAATCAATATTATGTTACATGTGTATGTACGCGCGCGGTCAAATCAAATATC
>NW_008705255.1:1311703-1312541 GCF_000326865.2 Helobdella robusta
AAAAAAAATAAATAAATACGCATATGCACGTGTTTTTGAGTGTGTAAGTGTATAGCCTGCCTGATATACATATGAAATGAAACAAATGAATAAAGTTTTGATTTAATTTAAATCAGATAAAAATGTAATTAAATAATAAACAAACAGGCAAACAAACAAACAATGAAACAAACAAACTAACAAATCGACAAACAATACAAACAAACCAGCAGACAGACAAAAACAGACTAACAAGAAAAAAATTAGTGTTTGTGTATGTGTGTGTGTGTGTGTGTGTGTGTGTGTGTGTGGTGTGTGTGATATAGACACAGGAAATGATGAAATGAAAGGAATAAAATAAACCAAAATTTTATTTAAAACCATCCGGTTAAAAATATATTTAAATAATTAACTCCAACACTAAGCTTATCTATGGAAACTGTGTGAATGACTGGATGGATGAACGAACGAACGAACGAATGAATGAATGAATGGTTGAACGAACGAACGAATGAATGAACGTACAAACGACCAAATGAATGAATGAATGAACGAATAAATGAATGAGCGAACGAATGAATGAATAAATGAATGAGTATATAAATATATATAGACATACACAAACATTTACATGTACATATATAAATTTTAAAATTGTTCAACTAAGGAGCGGTGGCAAGTAAATTTGGAATTCATAACGACAAATATGTACATACACAGGCATACAAATATCTAAAATAATTTTTTAAATAATAAATCTATTTAATAATTAAATAAAAATATTATTAATTGCGTGTGTACGTTATCCGGTTTTCAAACCAAACGAGCCAATCAGGAAGTTAGGGTGGCGTCCTTAATT
>NW_008705255.1:1316612-1318909 GCF_000326865.2 Helobdella robusta
GAACTGATTACTAGTACTGTATGGGCAAAACTTTACATTAGTGCCTCAAGGCAAACAAAATATTGAGATAGTGATGTAAATGGAGGGTATTGAATACTAGGTGTAAAAGTAAATTTATGTTAACGCTAAACGGCTAAATAAATGAATTAGAGTGAATTTATATTAATAACGCTAAATAAACAAATTGTTCTTTATGTTTAACTTTTTTTTATTAATTATTGTTTTAGATAAATATATAAACTAAATTAGAATTTTTTATTTCAAAAATGTAATGTTAGGACATAACTTTTCAAAATTGATTGGCTTATTTAAAATTGAATATGATAAAATTGTAAAACTCTTCTGAACGAAGTTTACTTGCTAAGTATGGCTTGAAAAAATATAATTTTAAACATTAAGCATATGATAAAATAAGATCTTACTACCTAAACGCTTTTATTCAAATATTGTCAGTTGATTTTAGTGCCCACGTGTCACGATGCATGGAAGTATACATTAATGCCTACGTGGTGAATTGTTTTTTAAATGCTTGCAAAAAATGCATGGAACTTTATTTCAATACCTACTAGTTAATTTACATGCTAAAACACTTTCAAATAACTGCATGGAAGTTTATTTTAATGCCTACCGTACGAAAGCATGCAACAATATGCATTTACTTTAATGCCTACAATGTATATAAACTTCTCCCTAAAAAAGCATACCGAAATTGCGGTTTTAAACCTACAAAGTTATTAAATAATTGAGAAAGTTAAAAATATGTTTTAATTATATATTTTTAAAACTTATTTTCAGTATTTCATTTCAAATCATCAATATTTTTATAAATCTAATAATAATTAACAGTACTAATATACATGTTAAAATACATGCAAATAAAGGCATGGAAGTTTATTTTAATGCCTACATGTTAAGTTTTACAACAACAACACACGTTTAGACGACATTTTCCCTGAGATCGGGGGTTGCCGTTTGGCTACCTATGATGAAACCATTGTCACTTCTGTCATCATAAGTAATTTATTTGGCTAATTTTTACGCAGGACGCCCTTCCTTACGCAACCAGTTATAAGCGGTGGGCCTAGCCTTTGATGATCCAACATCACTCACAAGGCAGTGAGGGTCAGTTTAATGTCATAACCAGGACAGCTACATGTTAAGTTGAATTTTAACTTATAAAACTACATGTTAAGTTTTATAAGTTAAAATTCATGCAAATATATGCTTAAAAGTTTATTTTAATGCCTCGTTAAGTTTTATATGTTAAAATTTGTGCAAATAAATGCATGAAAGTTTATTTTAATGCCAACTGCACATAACCATGCAAGCATGTGAGTTCACTTCAATGTAAAAACTTTCTCTTTAAAAGCATACAAAAATTATGATTTTAACGCTACAAAGTTATTAAATAATTGGTGACTGTTAAAAAGATGTTTTATTTTTACTATATTTACAAATTATTTCCAGTTTTTCACTTTAAATCATAAATAATTTTATAAATCTAATAATTAATAGTCTTAACATCAATTCACTTTTAGACATATTTACGCTTTAACCTACTCTCACTTCCACTTATTATCTCCAATTTCGTTTGCACTGAGGCGCTAATGTAAAGTTTTGCCCATGCATGTATAATTGTATACACACAGGTTTTTTTTTTATAAGGGTATGGTTTTAATTTATAATACTTCTACCTTAAAAAGGGTCAGCTTGTTGGGGAAACAAATTTTTTGTAGGTTTTAGAGCTGGAATTTGTCTGAGATTTTTGGGTATGGCAAAGTACAAGGAAATGACTTCCATTAGAAACTAATAATACTTGGATAAATCAATCAATCAATTAGTCAATTAGTTTCTAAAGTGCCATTCCACAATGTTCAACAGTGCTTCTCGATGAATTTCACAAATTTCAATCAGATGGGTCTTGAGATCTGCTTTTAAATATGGAAGTGATGAAGAAGTGATTAGAATTGAAGGTAGAGAGTTCCAGAGAAAAGGATCAGAAATAGCAAACGCAGATTTAGCATAAGATAAGAATGTCTTTTAACAGGAAATAAGAAGTGAGAACGAGAAGCTTACCTTTCAAAACTGGGTTGTTTTTTGAGAGGGGAAGGTGGAATTTTTTTAAGTTGAGGTTGAAAAATTAAACTACCAATTTAGCATTTTATTAGCTGCAAATTTGATAGAATTATTGTTTTCTTGTATTGTAGATAACATTTACTTACATGTTTAAAATTTGCTTCACCTTCAAAAATGTTAGCTAAATGTGTGAAGAGGTGCAATTTTTACATAAAAATTCG
>NW_008705255.1:1323554-1324502 GCF_000326865.2 Helobdella robusta
TAATTTAGAATTAATTTAATTTATTATAATAATTTAATAGTTAAATTTAATATAGAAACAGTCGGTTGCGGTACTAAGTTGCTTTTGATAAGTTTTAAATTTAAGCTTTAATAGAGTCTTATGTAGTTTCATAAGGTTAGTGAAGTGTTTGAAAGATAGTTGCTGAAGAATGTGCCATTGTTTCGGAAAAGAAGTTGTAATTTTATTTTGATGAGTTTGAAATATAGATATCGAATATGACATTGTTCTTAATAGTTTGATATTTATTTACAGTTGCTGACGAGTGAACCATTGTTTAGAAAGATCGCTTGCTGTTGTTCCTTAGGAAATTGAAATATCATTGCAACGAAAATAGTTGCTGAAGGGCTTGATGAGAAAATTGTTTCTGAAGAGTTTCAAAGTTAGTTTCTGAAGTGTTTTGTATAATGTTGAAGATAAAATTGTTTCTGGAAAGTTTGAAAAATATTAAACTCTATAAAAATTTATAATACTCAATACAACTCTGCAGAACTCACTCTGCTTGAAATATAGTTGTCGAATATGACATTGTTTCTCAAAAGTATTACAGTTATTATATTTATAGTTGCTTACGAACAAACTCGCTCTAACAAACTCGATAAATCCTATAGAACTCTGTATAACTATGAAATTCTATAAAATGAATACTATGAACCTTGTAAAGCCCCTAAGGGTTAAAGTAGTACCCTCAAGAGTTAGGGTAGAACAATGTGAAGCTGTAAAACTCAATTTTACAGTGTTTTAAAGACTTATACAATGTTTTACAGTGTTTTATCGAGTTTTGAAGTTTAGCAATTTTTTTATCGAGTTTTAAAGTTTAGCAATTTTTACTTGAAATTATAATGTTTTTTAATATTTTGTTACCAGAATTATATCTTATTTTTAGATATCAGAATNTCTAGCGTTCTTATGTAAGTCTCTTAACATTCA
>NW_008705255.1:1325977-1327128 GCF_000326865.2 Helobdella robusta
GTTTCTGAAAGTTTCGAAAGATAGTTGCTGAGTTTGCCATAGTCTCTAAAGTATTTGGAATATCAACGTGTCGAAATTCAGCCTCTGTGTCCATTTAAAGAGTTTGACAAATATAAGGCGTTGAACTGTAGCGCGTGGCGTGATTTTTTAGTGAACTACAATTAGTAAACACGTTTTAAAGAAGGATTGTCAAAAATTGTATACTTCCTACAAACTAACAGCATTATGGCGTGATTTTTCGTTTCAAACCAATCAGCGTTAGAAGGAGGTCTTAAAATATGTATTCATAGTTTTTCATTATTTAATTAATGACTTGGCATATACGCTGATGAGAATGTATGGAAAGAAGCCTATAAATACAGACTGAAAAGCTCTAGTTTTAGTCGTTTATGATTTTGTTTTAAGTTTAGTTTAAATTTAGTTTTTAATTTAATATTAATTTAATTTATTATAATAGTTTAATTTCTGAAGTGTTTTGTATAATGTTGAAGATAAAATTGTTTCTGGAAAGTTTGAAAAATATTAAAAATATTACATCGTTCTTAATAGTTTGATATTTATTTACAGTTGCTGACGAGTGAACCATTGTTAGGAAGTATCGCTTGCTGTTGTTCCTAAGGAAATTGAAATATCATTGCAATGAAAATAGTTGCTGAAGGGCTTGATGAGAAAATTGTTTCTGAAGAGTTTCAAAGTTAGTTTCTGAAGTGTTTTGTATAATGTTGAAGATAAAATTGTTTCTGGAAAGTTTGAAAAATATTAAACTCTATAAAAATTTATAATACTCAATACAACTCGCTCTAACAAACTCGATAAATCCTATAGAACTCTGTATAACTCTATGAAATTCTATAAAATGTACATTTCTATGAACCCTGTAAAGCCCCTAAGGGTTAGGGTAAAACACTGTGAAGCTGTAAAACTCAATTTTACAGTGTTTTATAAACTTATACAATGTTTTACAGTGTTTTATCGAGTTTTGAAGAGTTTTATAAAGTTTAGCAATTTTCACTTGAAATTATAATGTTTTTTAATATTTTGTTACCAGAATTATATCTTATTTTTAGATATCAGAATTTCTAGCGTTCTTATGTAAGTCTCTTAACATTCAACTTTGTCAATGGCTGATCGTCCTTTCGTACTTCCAGTTT
>NW_008705255.1:1327178-1328410 GCF_000326865.2 Helobdella robusta
TAGGGCCCTAGCTTACCTAAAATTACAAAACTCAAGAGCCCAATTCATTGGCCTTTCGGCACCCACCCCACCACCTACGTAATGCCTTGGGCTCCAACCTAATAATAATAATGTAAAACTTATAATTAACCTACCTTTCGATACACTTACAGCGTTTTATTTTACATTACAAGATTGTTCCTAGAATTACATTATTGCCCTTAACTACCTATGAAATTAAATTACTCTCAACCTTAGTAATAATAAATTAGAATGTGCAATGAAAATAAAATTACGCTCAGATACTAACATATGTGTTTATTTATGTATTTGTGTGTGTGTGTGTAATACGCTGATGCGTGTAATGTGGGTGCAAGAAAAAATAGAAGCGATAAACTTACGCGCCTACCTATTCAACTACATTAGTGTTGGATGCTTCCTATCTATCCTACCTACAATTAAAATTATGCCTATCTAATCTACCTATATAGCTACGTAATGTAATTGTGTGTGAGTGTGTGTGCGTGAGCATTCTTACTTAATGTTAAATTACAGAGAAAAAAGAATAAAACGTATTCCAGCCAGGCGTGTTTTCTTTTCCACTGAGTGAACGAACGTAGCTTGACATCTTCCATGATGAACTCCTCTAGAAGCTTCAACCTGAATTGAATGAATAAAATGAAAAAATCTTATTTATTTAATTAATTTAAATGAAAAAAGATAAACGAGCCGCGGTGAAACCCGCCAGCCGGAAAAGCCAGCCAACTGGCAAAAAAATGAACCGCAAAGAAACCGTAAAACTAACCCCAGCCAGGAGTGAATTCTTTGCCACTAAATGAACGAACGTAGCGTGACATCACAACCATTCTGATCTTTCACGATGAACTCCTCTGGAAGCTTCAACCTAAATGAATGAACCTGAATAAACCTAAATGAATGGAAAAATCTTATTTATCCAATTAATTTAAATGAAAATAGAGAAACGCAAAGAAGCCGACCGGTCGGCAAAGAAAAGAACCTCAAAGAAAGGTATCTATATAGGATTTATGCTCTATATAACTCTATATAACTCTATATAACTCTATATAACTCTATATAACTCTATATAACTCTATATAACTCTATATAACTCTATATAACTCTATATAACTCTATATAACTCTATATAACTCTATATAACTCTATATAACTCTATATAACTCTATATAACTCTATATAACTCTATATAACTCTATATAACTCTATATAACTCT
>NW_008705255.1:1328460-1330414 GCF_000326865.2 Helobdella robusta
ATTATTGCGCGATCATACATACACACACACATACACACACACACATGCATACATACATACATACATACATCGTTGTTTTATTTGCTTGATGTTTTATTCTCTTTTTTTTACTTTTTCTTCGTAATTGTACAAATAGGTAGGATTAATTCGTAAGTTGAGCTAATTGAACATAGGTAGGTGAGTTAATTTAGTGAACATAGGTAAGTTAGGGACTCTATTCTTTCTTTCTTTCTTACGTTCTAGTTTATTTGTATTGTATTGTATTGTTTTGTTCAACACAACACCAACAGTAACAATCAAACACAACAATCATCATATTATTTTCGATATATTTTAGTTAAGTCTAGTTAAGTTGTTTATTATTTCTAGACCATTCGTTACTTATTATTACTAGATTTGTTCGTTTATTTTATTGGTTACTTATTAATTCTAGATTTGTTCGTTTATTTTATTGTTATTATTATTGCGCGGTCATACATACACCCACACATACACACACACACATACATACATACATACATACATACATACATACATATATTCGTTGTTTTGTTTACTTGATGTTTTATTCTCTTTTCCTTACTTTTTTCTTCGTAATTGTACAAATAGGTAGGATTAATTCGTAAGTTGAGCTAATTGAACATAGGTAAGTGAGTTAATTTAGTGAACATTGGTAAGTTGGGGACTCTATTCTTTCTTACGTTCTAGTTTATTTGTATTGTATTTTGTTCAACACAACATAAACAACAGCAATTAAACACAACAATCAACACAATATTATTTTCGTTATATTTTAGTTAAGTTGTATATTATTTCTAGACTGTCGTTACTTATTATTTCTAGACTGTCGTTTTATTATTAACCCCCTCATGAACGGCTGCCTTGACATGGCGAGGGGGCTTCTCACTAAATGCCGTTCAAGTTTGTGCTTTTCCTTCTTCACTTGTTTGTTTTCATAAAAATGCGATTCTCTTTCATTTTCTCAAATACTCTCAAACATGGGTTATAATTAGCATACAAACATACAACAATACTTAGCAAACATGATACATACATGATGCAAACATATTACATACATGATACAAACATGATACTAACATTATACAAACATTAAACAA
Organism: Helobdella robusta; assembly: GCF_000326865.2. Classification (NCBI taxonomy): domain Eukaryota; kingdom Metazoa; phylum Annelida; class Clitellata; order Rhynchobdellida; family Glossiphoniidae; genus Helobdella; species Helobdella robusta. The sequence goes on from NW_008705255.1 coordinate 1,329,579, forward strand.
ACATACAAACATTATACAAACATTCGCAGTCTCAAAAAATTGAGTACTACATGAATCTCTTTACAAACTACCAGCTTAATTTTCTGTATCAGCGCCACACTCCTAAAAATCAAACTATAGTGCGAGCTCGGTAATTCATGATATCTCGAAAATTACTGAACAGAATCGGGACGACTTTTTATGACAATGGTCCGTTGGAGGTCGGCAGTGGTCAGTCGAAGATCGTCCAAGGTTTTAATGAAAATGCAAACATACATACATACGCATACATTCAAAAAAACAAACGTACGTACAAACTCACGTACAGAAATAAAGCGTTAATACTTTAATGTTTATTATTATGGGTATGTTTGTGACTTACATTTTCATGTTGTCTGTGTGGTGTTCAGAGCGAAGAACGCAATCAACAATAGTGACCATCCTCTATATGTACAATGTACATTTATTTATAATATATATGTGTGTAGCGTTTTATAAAATACATGCAAGTACTAATTAATTACCCCTATTACCTCTTAGACGTGACCGTAACTTTGCGTTATTCTATGTTATTTGTAACCTTTGGGTTCCAAACGAACTGCTTGGGTGTGTCCGCCATTTTAAAGAACTTCGTTAAAGAAGGTGGAAGAGATATTTTGACGGCAAGGAGAGTTTTTTTGTTACCAAAATGGTTATTCATCTAAGAAGATACAAAAGGTCTATTTTGTGTAACTTTTTTTATTTATTTTATAACAATTTAACGTAACATAATGATAAAGTGGGCTCAGAGGGTTAATCATCATACAATAAATAAAATAAACAGTCGCTGAGGTTTGTCCGGTCGTCATAAAAGAAGT
>NW_008705255.1:1332591-1334061 GCF_000326865.2 Helobdella robusta
TCTTTAAAATTTTGCTTTCTCTAATTTTTCACAAGTTAATTGTTCTTGTAAAATGAGTCCAAGAAAAAAATTTTTCACATCATTAGATTTTTTATCTACATCTTCGTCTGGTGTTTTTATAATCTTCACGTTAATAATCTTTTGAGTATTAAACTGCCAGGATATGCACAACTAATTTTATGATTTGCCAAGTTGTTGAACGCTGTTATATAGAAAGGATTTTGAACTTCTTATTTGGTCATTCAATCTACGATTTTTTTCACATAAATTAAATTTGAAAAAAGGCATTTTTTCAAATAAGGATTTTAATTTGTATTTATAAAAATATAATATAAGACAAATTGAGAAAATTTGTTAATGAGTTTTTATTAATTTTTCTTATTTTCCTCGGGTAACAATTTACAAAGCAGCAGTTTAAATTTTGACGTTCAACACCCCTGAAATTAAATTAAATATTTTATAATTTTTGGGTTCATTTGAAGATAGTTACAAAGATTCTAGTCTTCAATCACTTGTGTACATGCACTTAAGTTGTCGAGCTGAGAAGTGATGTTTGACTTGGAAATGACTGTATAGAGGCAAGTACCATCGGCGTTGGGATGACTAAAAATGTCAATTCTAGAGATAATATTTAAGTTGGAAGTGTGACATCTGTTGTGAAATAAAAGAGGCCAGCAAGTCACAGAGAGTGGGAACCTTGTTAAATGTACTGACAACAATCAGATAGGTATGATCCGAACCAGGTGAGGGCACGGCCCCTTATGCCAAAATCATACACTAATCAAATAAGCAATGTTTTTTGGTAGATAAATCCAAGCTTAAAAGTGCAGCACAATTTTAAGTTCCGCAGATGTCGGTCTTATTATGATGACCATGGTTTAATGTTTATGTAATGTTAATGGCCTATACAAACTTGGGCAGTTTTTAACAGATTAAGACAGGTGCTTGATGCAATAAGGGAAGATTGGCGAGTTTTACATAGATGAGGGCAAAAAGTTGTCTAGTGACAATCGACGGGGGTGGCTTGCTCAGTGAGATGTTGAAAAAGATGAGACTTGATATTATTTTCATATTATTTTTGTGTTGCATATTGCACGTATCAGAATTTGAATTTTGTAGTATACAAAGTATAAAATTTTTTTAAACCCCACCAAGCAAAAACCTGACTTCGCCTATGACCTGATTCAAATAATTCAAGTGTTTTTTTTATTTCAGATTTAAATTAAAAAGGATCAAAGTAAAATGAATCCTATCAAATTTTTTGAAATTTGTTGCACTGGTCATATTTTTCAATCATTTCCCAAATGAAGATACAAAGGTTTTAAGAATTGTACCCGATTTATTAGGAGGTTTTTATACTTTATTATAATTTTTTAGTAATAAGCTCCTAAACATTAGAATCACTTAGACTAGTCTTTTTTTCAGCCTTATAAATATGTTTTTGCCAAATCACTTTCGTTTTTATATTTT
>NW_008705256.1:0-2240 GCF_000326865.2 Helobdella robusta
TCTTTCTTGGGATATTCACATAGATACTATATCTAAAAAAATATGCAAAATCCTAGGAGTTATAAGCAAAATTAAAAATAAATTAAATAAACCTACTCTAATTGACCTGTATTATTCGTTAATCTTTCCTCACCTCATCTACTGCAACGTAATTTGGGGAAACAGTTCTGACATTCATCTGAAACAGTTAACAAAATGCCAAAACCGATTCATCAGAATATTTAAAAATCTTCATCCTCATTGTCACACAAGTGAATATTATCTCGAGATGAAAATACTCAACATCAAAAACTTGTTCATCTACCACGTTGCAACATTCATTTTTATATTTCTACGCCAGCAATTGCCGGCATTTTTTAGAAACTTTTTCACTTTTGGAACTTCCATTCAAGCAAGAATTACACGCCACACGCCACTTTTCTATGCTCCACCAGCCAGAATTAAAGTACTCTGCATGAGTTTGAAACACACCGGCCCAGGAATATGGGAGACGATTCCACAAGAAATTAAAGATTGTAACACTTTGCATCTTTTTAAAAATAAACTGAAAAATTTTTTAATTACGAAAAGTTCAGTTTTTAAAGGATAATAATGTATATGTATATATATGTATATAAGTGTGTACATATTTCATTAACATTGATACATTTTCTCCTATTGACAATTTTATTTTATCATTGAGAAGCTATTTTGAGCTGCACCGTGGCCGAGCCCACAAGAATTAATTTTCTTTTTTTGGTCTCCGAATCATTCATGCTTTTTGTTTTGTTTGATTGAATAAAAGTGATTTGATTTGATTTGATACATACAAACATTCATACATACATACATACATACATACATACATACATACATACATACATACATACATACATACATACATACATACATACATACATACATACATACATACATACATACATACATACATACATACATACATACATTCATACATACATACACGCATACATACATTACATACACGCACATATATTAGGTTCTTTTATTATTGAACGCATCTTGGAGATATTTTCTTCTTTAAAAAGTTAGGCATATGCCAGCGTGTAATTAATTTGTTGATGGAATAAATGCTATTATAATCGGATTGGCGTGTCCTATGATATTGTATTGGATTTGACTTTAAATTTTATTACTTTTAAAACTAATTTTAAAATTATCTTTCAACAATAGTCGAGTTATTTTTTAATATTTTGGTGTTAAATGTTATTTGGATATACGTAGTCGTTTTAAATTTTAATTCTACTCATCCATGAAAATTAATTTGAAATAATATTTCATGATAAAATTGATATTTAAATCAAAAATATTGTTAAAATTTTTTATTATGTCGTGAAATACCTAATAAACAATGTTTATATATGAAATTTACAGTTCGTATGCTTATGACATGTTTGAATCTGTTTGATGAGAAAATTGTGGTACAAGTTTTCGATAATTAACTAATTTATAATAGATAAAATTTTAAATTCACATCGACAAAATAGCTGTGAAGAGAAGTTTATCTTTAAAAATTTATTTATATAGGTGACGTCATTTCTTACGTCTTTCTCCGATTCAAAATATTGTTTTTTAGTAAAATAAATATAAAATAATATTTAAACTGAGCGAAAAATTTAATTAAAAATAGTGTTTGTTGAAATACAAAATACAAAAAACAAGTGGATATATTAAATCTAGAAAAGTTGACAAATATTTTGGTTGTATTTCTTGAAATATTTTAATTGAAATAAACTAATTTTACGTTACTAACAATAATTAAAAATAATTTGTAGTTATAATTAATGATAATTAGAATAATAAATACAGGCTAACTAATTATATATTCTAAAATTAAGCTTAATTAAAAAAAATAATAATATCTTTTAAACGAATTTGTTAAAAAATCTAAATAAAAAACATTGTTCTTCATACGTTGATCGGAGTATAATTATCGTTGTGGTAGTAGTAGTAGTATTAGTAGTAGTAGTAGTAGTAGTAGTAACGATAACAACATCAACATTAATAAAAAAATAACAAATCCTTAATTATCTGATCGTAATTATTATACGAAATCGTTATAATAAAATATATGTCGTCATATATATTCATAATTTGGTTATAATTAATAATAATTTTGTCGTAATTAATCATAAATTTGTCGTAATTTATCATAATTAATTATAATTTCGTCGTGATTGTTTAAATAAATAATTTCATTCACATGCTGAGCGGAGTGAACA
>NW_008705256.1:6151-7454 GCF_000326865.2 Helobdella robusta
GAGTAGAGTGTGTATGTGCGTGTGTGAAGTGTGTGAGTATTTGCGTGTGTGTGCGTGTGTGTGCGTGTGAGTGTGTGTTGAAACTTTTGAAGAGTAATTAAGCTATGAATTAAAATATAAAAAAAATATTAAAAAATAATAAGAATCAATTACATTATTAATAATATTAGCATAAAAATAATAACTATAATACTATTTCATGGAATTTTTTAAACGAAAACTAAAAATCACGGTGTTATACAAAGTTATGTGGTTATACAAACTTATGTGGTTATACAAACTTATGTGGTTATACAAAATCGTTTAGAAATACAAAACTTTTGTCGTTATACAATGATTTTACTGCTTGAAAAACTATAAAAAAAAATTGCTTTAGAAAAAAATGTCTGGTTAGGCAAGAGATGTATGGTTATACATAAATTATATAATAGAATTGCTAGCAGAAGTAGTTGTGGTAACAACAGTAGCAGCTGTTGAAGTAGCAGCAGAATCAGTAGTAGTGTTGATAGTGGTAGGAGTGTTAATAACAGTAGTAGTTGTTGTATCAGTAGTTGTGAGAAGAACCACGAAGTAAACAAATAAATGAAAAAAATTTGCTTTTAAAAGTTTATTTCAATTAAAACATTTGTTGTTATTGTTGTTGATCTAGATTGATGTTGTCATTGTTGTTGATGTTGATGTTAATGTTGTGGTTGTTGTTGATGTTGTTGTTGTAGTTGATGATGATGTTGTTGTTGTTGTTGATGTTGTGTTTGTTGTCGCTGTTGCTGATGCTGTTGTTGTTGGTGTTAGTGTTGCAGTTGTTGTTGTTGCGGTTGTTGTTGATGTTGTGGTTGTTGTTGTTGTTGTTGTTGTTTCCAATGGCGTTTTTTTTGATGGATTGAAATTGAAAACATGATTCGTGGAGGCGTTCCAATAACTTGTGAAATTATATTTTTCTGTTTTGCTGCTGCTTTTGTGGCATGTTGAAGTTCTAATGTTGTATTTTGTTGTTGTTGTTATTGTAGATGTGGATGTTGTTATGGATGTTGTTGTTGATGTTGTATTTTATTGTTGATGTTGTTGTTATTGATGTTGTTGACGGTGTCGTTGTTGTTGTAGATAAAGGATGTTGTTGTTGATGTTGTTGATGATGATGTTGTAATTGTTGTTGCTGTCATTGTAGATGTTGTTGTTGATGCTGTTGTTGTTGTTGATGTTGTTGATGATGATGTTGTAGATGTTGTTGCTATCATTGTAGATGTTGTTGATGTTGTTGTTGTTGTTGATGTTGTTGTTATTTGTTTGTTGATATTCGCCTGTA
>NW_008705257.1:0-1692 GCF_000326865.2 Helobdella robusta
ACACTTCGTAGTAGTTGAAATGTGGTGATATTCAACAAGTGACACAAGGACTTCACGAATGTTATTCATTATTGTTGACCGCGATCTGTTTTCCCTGCCCGACACTTTAACCATTACATTATTTAATATTCAACAGTAAAGTTTAAGTTTTCACAAATATTGAAAGTTTTGGTTTACGAGTTTAGCTACTAGATATTTAAACTGTTACATATGAATTTAAAAGATGAAAAATTTGTCTTCTAATAATTCTTGTTGATAAAACTTTTATAATTTTTAATAAAAAAGTATTTAAAATCTCTAAATTTGTATTTAACAAAAAGTTTATAAGAATAAAATCTGACATTCCTACAAGCGTTTGCCAGTACAGGTAGCATAGGCGTGTGCTGAGGTTTTCCCATGAATCTCGTTTCATTTTCGTGTATCTGGGAAGTGACTTTGCTAAACTGTTTATACTCTCAATAATAATTATCAAAAAATAACATTTTAATAGATAAAAAACGACTGTTTATCTATTTTAGTTGATCTTACACTTATGTTTCAAATTGCAAAATTTCGTTAGCAATGTTTCAGCCTCCTCAAAGATATCTCTGCCCTGTTCACAGTAAAGATATTGAGCTCATTTGCAAGACATGTCGACAGTCGGCCTGTGTTGTTTGCTTGGTCGCCACACACAACAGACATGATATGATGCTAGCCTCCGAGAGGGTTGAAGCCAACAAACGAGTTCTGAGTAAGATGATAGCGTCCAATGATGAGAAAATAAAGGAACTCGACGTGAACATAATGAAGATTCAGGAAGAAATTACTAAAGAGGTTGTTAAAGAAATTAAAAATTATTTAATGAGAGCAGTGGATGATTTTCTGACCAGCAAGCTTCATCCATATTTGAAACCATTCCAGCAACTGCGGGACAATCTAACAGATTATAAACACAAATTAGAGGATGTCAAATACTTAACTGATAATGAGGTCGTGGAAGATGAAGTCCTGGTTGATTTCAAAATAACGAAAAAATTTGAGTATCCAATTTATCAAGTAGACTACCAGAAGATGCAAGACAACTTTCGGCTGTTTCCACAAATTTTTCAAAACTCAATTAAGAAGATTTGTTAGTATGAAAATAATATATATATATATATATATATTTACATTTTTTACTAACCGTAACGAATTATTTGTCGGTTGAATAGGTGTTGGACGTGACTTCGTTACTCTGGTTAAAGAAATCAAATGTGGAGTGCCTGTGACGTGTTTCACTATCTCAAACGACAAACTTTACATTTTTTCAGGAAACGAGTTTATCACAAAAGACCTCCTTAATCCCGAAGAAGTTTCAACTGAAAATATCGGTGACGGCTTTCTAAATCTAGGAGACATTTTGAGTTGTGATGATAACTTTTATTATTATTACGACGATATGATTCAAAACATTTTTAAGGAAAAGATTTACAGTCCTATTGCAGATTTGAGTAGTAGAATGAAAGTAAATGGTCTAGAATTCCTAGAAATAAGAAACATAAATTGCTTCTCTCTAGCCGGGAAAAATATTTTGGCTGCTAGTAACGGCGCACTTTACGAAATTGAAAGTAACTCTTTGCAAGAATCAAGCATTTTTAAAAGTTTTATTGATATGAACACGTATATCTNTCAAGTTTTAAAGATGAACTGTGAAAAACTTGTGATAGCCTCAGA
>NW_008705257.1:1742-2765 GCF_000326865.2 Helobdella robusta
AACAAACTCTTACTTGGAAGAACTTTTCCGTGTTTCAGGCGTGTATATTTTCCGAACACGTGATGGCTTTTCAGACCAATATACCGGAATGACAAAAGCTTACTTGTCTCATGACATTTACGACAACATATACGTCATCAGTGATTGCCTTCAAAGTGAAATTTTAATTCTTGATAAAAATCTAAAATATTTTTTGAAAATACAAACATTTGATAATCCCAAAAAGACCCTAATAACTAGCCAAAACATACTGTACGTTAGTTATGTCGGCGGTAACTTTATCGCCGTATACAAAATCAAAGGAACTGAAACTGAAGAATCGCTGTGCTTAGAAACCGAAAATGAAGAAGCCGAGGCGTAATTTATTAATTAACCGCTGGTCAGAAAATTTTATGTTTGAAGGGCTTGGATCGGTGATATTTTTTTTTGAATTTTCTGTTAAAATCAACGTTTCTGTTTTGAAAATTAACCAAATTTGTTTTTGCTGCGGAGAGCTGAAACAACCTTCAGTCGAAATTTATGTAGAGGTTTTGTTCTACTCTACCTTAATTCTAATTTTCATTGTGGGAGGCACCTCAGCCCTAGAGACCCCTTAGCAACCGTTAGTGGTGCATATATATTAAGATGTCTGAACATTCTTTTTCTGACATTTTTTTGTCTGACATAATTCCAGTTTAATTAACCAATTAACCGATGATTTATTTTTAATTAACCAATCAACCGATGATTTATTATTAATTAACCAATTAACCGATGATTTATTATTAATTAACCAATTAACCGATGATTTATTTTTAATTAACCAATTAACCGATGATTTATTTTTAATTAACCAATTAACTGATGATTTATTTTTAATTAACCAATTAACCGATGATTTATTTTTTGTTAACGAATATTCTATCAATAAAATGGACAAGCATTGTTATACTGAATGCTATTTTATGTTACTTGACCAAGCACGTACTTAAATATTACACACACGCACACACACGCACGCACACGCACGCACACACACACACA
>NW_008705257.1:5204-7498 GCF_000326865.2 Helobdella robusta
CGAATTTTCAAAATCAGGACGCTTAAAAGTGAACGAAGTTTTAAAAAAAATTTTAAAAGTGACGAAATGCATTATTCGAACCCACACACTGAACCCAAAATTATATAAATGATGAAAATGAACTGAAATGACATGAATAAAAATTTTTTTTTTTCAAAACATTTAAAAATTGAGTTCTCCACTTCAACAATGGACATCCAACCAACCAATTTATCAATCATTTAATCAAATAACTAACCAATCAATCAAAGTTACGAAGATTCAAAAGTAAATCAATTAGTCAATCAGTCAATTAAATTTAATTAACCGACCAAAAAAACTATTAAAAAACAAATACTATTCATTCATTCATTTGCTCCTTCAGTTTTGGTTCTGGATTTTGTTCCGGATTTTGATCCGGATTAGGCACTTCGGTCATAGTTGCGGCCGCAGTCATCTTGGGACTGTTTGAACCCAGTAAAGAAGTTTTCGGGTTTTGAGTTTGGATTAATTCGGGATTTGAACGTCCGGATGCAGCTGACTTATTCAGATGCGACATCTTCAAAGAACCCTATGGATTCATCGGTTGGTTGGATAGATAGTTGATTGATTGGTTAATTGGATGGTTGATTGGTTAATTGGATGGTTGATTGGTTAATTGGATGGCTGATTGGTTAATTGATTGGTGAATTGATAAATGACTGATACATCTTATCTACGATAATAATATTACCACCATTCATCATTCAATCAATCAAGCAATCAATCAATCAATCAATCAACCAACCATTCATTTCAATCAACCAACCATTCAATCAACCAATCAATCAATCAGAACCATTCTTTTATTCTTTTCCATCTCTCTATCATCCGTCCCAGCAAGACCAATCATTGCAGCACTGTCAGTTGTTGCAGTTGCTTTAGGTTGCATATAGAGGTACATGTCTGTCTTGCTTTTGTGATGGTTGAAACGTTTGTTGAACTTTTCCTTGTATAACTGAGAAGATCATTATCATCATCACCATCATCGCTATCATCATTATCGTCATTATCGCTATTCTCATCAATAAATCAATCAACCAATATACCTCAATCAACCAACCATTCAATCAATCAATCAATCAATCAATCAACCAATCAATTACAAAAGAAAGCTGTATAATGCGCTGATTTACGCGTCTACTTTTTGACTTAACTAACTGCTACTACTACTGCCGCTGCTATTACTACTTCTGTCGCTACTACTTCTAGAAATGCTACTACCAATAATCATAACCGACTAAACTGACGTCTTCGTTCTGGACCCAGCCGTATTCCATGTTAGTTGTTTGTGGGTACTTATATTTTTCTACAGGCGGCTTGTCATTCACGCAGAAATCTGCTAAAAATTTACCTCAAAACGGGATGGATGAAATATTCGGTTGGATAGAAAATTAATTGACTTGATCAAAATGTCGGTTAATTGACTAATCAAAAAGTCGGTTAATTGGTTGTTAATAAGTCGTTGATTGGTGTTTGATTGATCGTTCTAATTGGCAATTTTTCGGTTCAATAGACGATAAAATAATTGACGGTTTAATTGATTGTTACTGATCGAATGGCTTAATTAGTGGTTAATTAATTGATCGGTTAATTGAGGATTAATTGATCGAATAATTAGAGAACATCCTCACTATCATTATCAGCAACATCATCAGCCACTTACATTCCTCTTTCAATGGCTCTTCAATGAAACTCGTCGGCTTATCAGTAACGTATGGGGCTACAGTGAAAAGACAGAATTACAATTTACGTAATATAAATTTTACTATTAATTATAAATAAGAAAATGAGAGAGAGAGAAAGAGGAAAAGAAAGAGATAGAAAGAGGAAAAGAGAGAGAAAGACAAACACTAATAGTATACAATACGAAACAATTCACAATTCACACACACACATAGATATACAGAACCAACCAGGTTTGTTAGGATTAACAAAAAAGTTAGTGTATAATTTCTGATTCTTCAGCTGTCTGGCAACCAAATCCCTCATCAATTCATTTTGCTGCACGTCAGTCAAGTGTTTTGTCGGGAACATTTTGCGGTTTATTATTATTACTATTATTATTATTATTATTATTACTGAAACTATTTTTACGATTAATTGGATTAGTATTAATTTAATTATATCAATTAACTAATTGTGAAAATAAATTTATATGTATTTATTCATTTTGAAATGAATAGCCGGCCAGACAAGCTAACAACTGGATGAATGTAATAGTGATAAACTCTAATTAATTAACGACGTTGCTAATGGCAACTATAATTTAAAAG
>NW_008705258.1:0-2741 GCF_000326865.2 Helobdella robusta
CGAACACATCGACATTAACAACAGCAACATCATCAAAAACAACAAAAACAACAATAGCAACAACAACAACATCAACAACAGCACATCATAAAACATCTTGATGGGTCCGTACTGCCTCCTAAATACTGAACAAGAGCGATAAAGTATTTTTTAAAGATGTTGATTGATATGGATCGATTGCGATAAAAAATGTAAGAAGACAAATACTGAGACCGGCCATTGAAATACCATTCGTCTGGTAGACTTTTCTATTGATGTCTAGCCAGGAATGACCTTAAAATGTTATGGGGACTATTCCTTCTATTACCTTACCTAAGTCTGAATCTTTTAATTAATTTTTTAGTCCAAGTTTTATTTTAGATTTTAGCTTGTCTCTTTCTTTTCAGTTTTGCAGTGTTGCTGAAGGTCATTACTTTCATCTACGTAAAACAAAAAACCCTTGCTTGCCCTTCTTTAGTGATCCTACTCTTTTCCTTTTTGTTACCTTTTTAGTTTTATTAAGGATTGATTACTGTAACTCGCTCTACTATGACCTTCCTGATTCTACACTCTATGTTTTAAGTGAAGCTGTTAACTCTGATGCTCATCTAGTAATTCGTGCCTCTTTCTTTTTTTATATATCTCCCTCCATATCTTGTTCTCTTGCCCTAGCTACCTATAAAAAATAGAATAATTTTTATAATTTGCACATTAATGTATAAGTTTCAATTTAAATTATCTCCTAAGTACTTATCAGATATATTAATTGAACCTAAACGTGCCGGTTTACGATGTTTTTCTTGCTCCCACTTCTTTTTAAATCCTGTTAAATACTTTTATGTCAAATCTGCGTTTGCTTGTTTTGACCCTTTTCTCTGAAACTTTTTATCTCAATCTCTAATTACTTCTCTATCATTTATGATTTATGACATTTACAGCGGATCTCAAGACCCATCTGTTTGTTAAATTTATTGAGGGCACTGTTGTCGCGGGAACGACGCTTCAAAATCTTATTGACTGATGGGAATGGTTATTGTAACTTGCTCTACTATGGTTTTCCTGACTCTAAACTCTATCCTTTAATGGATACTTAGTGAAACAACAACAACAACATCCACAGCAACAGCATCAACGACTGCCCGACTTCAGATCGGTCCGTGAAAAAGAGCTGTTTATTCAAAATTCAACTTTTTAACGCCCTGAGCTAGAACCACTTAAATAGATAATTAATTAGAATAGTAAGAATTTGACATTTCTATAGATGGATAGATGTGTTAAATTTTACATTTTCTATATTTTCGAAATTTTCTTGCACTTGCCTTATACGCATCCGATAAATTATGTCAAGAGGGAATATTTCTTGAGACAAAAGATTTGAATTATTTTATATTAAACTTTAAATTGATAAAATTTTTTAATGCGTTTTCTTTAACAAATCGAAAAGATTTAAGCTAAAAGTTCATTTTCGATCAATTAAAATTTAATTTTAAATTTCCTCTGCTTGGCAAAGAGCGCAAACTTTGTTGCTGCACGGAAAATCGTTAGCAATCAATTTGCCATCCACTGAGTACATATGCACGCAGTCTTCATTGCTCATGTAATCATCCGGTTGGCCGGAAGCCCAGTTCAGTATGTTAGCTACCTTTCCGCAGTCGCAGGTGTTAAAAGCATATATCGAAGGTTTGGCCGTGTTCCAGTAGAAGGTTTTAGTTTTGTCTTTTCTGCGACCAGCTGTCCAAAAGCCATACACACTACCTGTACATTTTCCTGTCAAATTAATTTAAACAAAAATTTAAATGAAAAAGTGTAATAGAGTAAAAACTAACCGGTGAAGTTTTTGTTCAAGTAATTGTTTAGACTATTCACGAACGGCATCGTATTGACGATTGCCAGGTTAGCGTTCAGATTTGAACATGCTGTGTATGCTTCCTCAGCCGTCTGCGGATTCGTCAGCATCTTCATACATCTTCCTTCCACACCCTCAAAACCCTTTGGACAACCTCCTGTGTTGGGACAAATTTGTTTTGCATATTTTTTATGAAAAATTAAACTTCAACTTTAATAAAAAATGATGGAATGGCTAAAATAATCTACAATAAAATTGGTATAAAATTGAATGTTTTTTAATAGTAATTTATTTAAAAGTTTTAAATAGTAATTTATCTAATTTATCACCAACAAATTAACATCAACTAATTAACATCACCAACATACCTTCAATGAGTTCTGCAAACAAACCAAAAACCGCCAACAAAGCTAAGAATTTTCTTGAACAAGACATCGTATTTGAGTTTTCAAGGAATGATAAAACAACTTGAAGATGATGCATCCTAATATAGTGTTTTAAATGATAAATAATCAATAAGTTTTTTCTCTTTTTGAAATGTAAAAATGACTCTTCTGAAGTTTTTCTCGTCTCGACGTTAGGAGATGGCGTGTAAGATGATTGATGTAATTTCTCGCTTGAAAGGAGTCAAGACGACAAAATGAACGAACATCACATTTTCGATCGATAAGTGATATTAGAAGAAAATAATATTTATATGTTTAGTTTTTTATTTTTACAACATTTTTATTCTTCTTTTCCGAGGTTTTTTTTAAATAATATCTGCTAAATACTTATGAGTAATAACTACGATGTGAAATACAATCATTAACGTGGTACTGGGTATAGTGTTACTACTGTTTAAAAAATCTCCCAGTTACCATGCGTGTTACACTTCCAAAGCATATGATCAGTTATTTTGCTGTAAATTTACAGA
>NW_008705258.1:3569-7442 GCF_000326865.2 Helobdella robusta
TATACGCTGAGTATGTGATAGCCATTGGAATGTTTTGACTCAGTGCGCATTTGGACCACTTGAGCCATCTCGCCGGCCAACATGCGACAACTTAAGTCGTCTACTTATTTACCAGCCTCGAAAGGATGGACGGCTGGGTAGGTCGGGGGTCGGCTACCTGAATGAACCTTTAGAAACTGCAGGATTCGAACCCGGGTCGTGGGAGTGATAAACGGACATAATCTTCGTTAAGGAATTTACGTTTAAGACAGTTCGTCGGTGTCTTTGATTTGGCCTAGATGAGGTTCTTAAGTTATTCCAATTTAGGCTACATGTCGCCAAATATTTGCATCAAAGTATTACAGTTCGAAAAAATTTCCAACGGAAAACTTTAAATTGTTTATTATTGCATATAAGAGAGGGGAGATGGATCATTAACTCTTTTATTAAATTTTAAATTCCAATAAAAATTTCTTAGTACGAAGCTAGCAATGAAATGGATTTTGTTTTTTTTTCATAAATGAACAATTTATTTATTTATACAAATAATACTAGATTACATCAAAATAAACAGAAAATAGTAATGATCAGACATGAAAAAATGAACAAATCATTTAATATATTGATTACATATTAAACGTTTATAGTGAGTTGACATAAAAATATAAACAATGACTAATCATATTTTCACTACATTTATTTACACACACACAGACAGACACGCACACGGACACAAACACACACAATTAGAAAAAAACTCCAAACGATCACAATCATTAGACAAAAAAAATACTTTATTCATTTACCGAAAAAACTTGATAAATTACAAGCGATTTTTTAAAGAACGATAACCTGGCCACAATATTGATTAAGAGATGATAATGAAAACTGAATTAATGTTTAAAATTTATGAAGAAAATAAATTTTTTTTTTACAATTTATGAAGAAAATAAATTTTTTTAAAAATAGAACACAAGTGGGAATAGCTCAGACTGTTAGTTGGCTCATTAGGCTTTCAACAGAAAAAGACTTAACGTTATCGTTTGGAGAAACTTTTCACGTTTTTTGTTGCTGAATCTTAACAAACCAAATCTCACCCAAAATTGATAATTAGATAAAGTATAAGTAAAAAAAGGCACAATAGATATTTTAAGAATAAGTTAAAAACAAAATGCCTATTTCTTCAACATCAAATTTTAAATTGATTAATAGTAATTAAATTTCATTATCACTTTCAGTACTACAGTCATTATGACCATCATCCTCATTTGGTAACACTTGTTGTTGGATATCCATGCGAATATCAGAATATATTGAGTTTTTTTCTTCTAAGGTAACAAATGACAAATGTTTAAATGCAGGACAGAGGACTGTTGCAGTTTTATGTATAGGATGTAAGGTATATTTTTCTTTCAAGGATTTTTCAAATGCTGATTCACTTCACTTTCAAATGCTGATTCAAACCACTTCACTATCCATTGTTTTACGTTTGCAAGATGACAACAGACGATCAAGCATAGGCCAGACAAGGTGAATTGTTGGCTCCTTGGATTTAGATAGCATAACGGTCGCTTCATGAAAGTCGTGCAGAAAATCAACTATAACTTGCATGTCGGCTTTATTCAAATTCAATAAATGCTCAAGTTTTTCATACTGCTTTTCATTTTCCAAGATAGTCACAACATCCTCGTATTCATTGAGCAAAGATTGCAACATAAAATATTGGCTATTCCAGCGCTTAGACACATCCTGTTTTAAAGTGTGCTTTAGTTCCTTATTATGGCCAGAATGTTTAAAATAACCAACAACTTCTCTAGCGATTTTTATCATTTGTACACATTCACCGACATAATCAGACTTCAAAGCATTCTCAACAACTAGGTTGAGGTTGTGAGCAGCACAACTTATCCGTACATCATTCCTATAAGCAGCTTTCATATTGGAACCATTATCGGTTACAAACACAATGTCACATTTTGATTCATCTCCCAGAAAAGATGCCAGCAGCCAATTAGTTTTAGTTTTGACAGCTAATGCTTTTTTGGCTTCTGGGAATTCGTACAATCCGAGGCACTTTTCAATCAAATGAAACTGTGATGAAGTGCACAGTAAAACCTTGGTATGAATTTTTTACCATATCATCACACCAATGGTCAGTTGTAATAGCAAGATATTTCAATTTTTTCAGCATATCTTTTATTACATCCTTACATACATTGTATTCAGCTGTAAGATGTGCCCCAGCAAGCGTTGTTCTGTCATATAAAATGTCTTCAATGTTCAAAACTCCATACCGTGCACCTATGTTTATAAAATGTTGTGCTATAGACCTGAAGCCTGAGTCCTCCACTACACTAAATGGCTGTAGGTCTTGTGCAATCATAAACAAACATTTTTTGGACGTTTCTTTCCGCACCTGAATAAAAAAAATACATATTCGAAAATGTAATTCACATTAACATCAACTAAGTCAAATTACTTATTTTTTAATTTGTCGTCAATTGAAAATTAACCAGGGAAAGTCATGACGCATATAAGTTAAGTTTATTTATAACTTACTATGCTATCGCATAGCATTAGTATTTTATTCTATACTATTAAATAGTTCATTAGCCTCTGATCTAGACATACCTTACAATATTCAATATATAAGTTATATACTAATTACTAACCTTTTCTGGAATATTCTTTGACTGAACAAACGATTTTATGGTCGACTGTTTGCTACCTGGTGTAATTAAGAGTTTCGATTTGACGTGGGACTCATGATGGCGATTCAATGTTTGAGTAGTTCCAACTGGTACAGACAAAACCATGCTACACACTTTACATATTCCAAACGTCTTTAAAACTTCACCATCAACTTTAGCAGCCCAAAAATTTCCTTGCCAATGCTTGCTTTTTGTTCAAACTGGTTCTACTTTTTCAAATTTTGTAACATCGTCACATTTCATTAGTTTTTCAATCTCTTCCTTTTTTATTCTATCGCACGTGGCCATCTTGTTTATAATAAATGTTCCGATTAAGATTAAAAGTAAGATTAGGGATGTGCGTAAGCATAGAATAAAATTTTAAAATTTTACTTTAATATATCTTTGGAAATGTGCATATATGTAAATAATTTATTTTCCGCCCGTTTCATTTTTAAACTCTAAAAGTTAAATAATTAAATAATTGATTGGGAAAGAACTTTGAAATATGGGTTCTGTATCGGTTCGAGTTCTTAACTAACCTGAGTTCGGTTCTGTTCCAGTTCTTTGAAAAAAAAAATAATGACGGTTCGGGTTCTAGATCGGTTCTTCAAAAATATGGGTTCTAGTTCGGTTCTTTCGAACTGGGTTCGGGTTCTTTCCCATCTCTATATTTAATATTGAGTCACAATAGATGAAAAAATATATAAGATCTTGTTTCGATTCTAAAAGAAAATAAAAAAAATAATATGTTTATTTGAAGTTTTTTGGTAAAGTTACCAAATGTACCACAAAATTCTGATCTGATTAACAATTCTTTTTTCATATATATTTGGAAATTAATTGGAGATAGGAGATTTCTTCAGGCAGTTAACAACTAATCCTCTAAAGACCGATGAAACTATAAAATTTACTGGTCCGTTTGCAAATTACGACAAGACGGTTTCATTTGCAACGCTTTAAAATTCCCTATCCCTTAAACCTTTACATCAAGCCTTTGTTAAAATACTCTTAGAGATATTTCGCTTCAGATTAACTTATTTATTAAGACTATTTGATCAAAATGACGTCATCAAAGGAGTACCTAAATAAAAAACAAACAATGATTACTTATAGTATACATTTTTTTTTTACAATAATTAATCCTCCGAGAACTGTTTAGGAGTGAATTGTAGACTAGGAAATAATTTATACAATGTCTGTG
>NW_008705259.1:0-2123 GCF_000326865.2 Helobdella robusta
CATTATTTTAATCATTATCGACATTGTTATCGTTAATTTGATTATAGATAGAGAGAGTGTATGAGAACAAGACAAGAGAGAAAGAGAGAGAGAGAGAGAGAGAGAGAGAGAGAGAGAGAGAGAGAGAGAGAGAGAAAGAGAAAAAGAAAAAGAAAGAAAGAGAGAGATAGAGAGAACAAAATCCAAAAAGAGAAGAATGAGATGAGAAAAGTTGGAGGGAGGTAGAGAGAAAGTTTAAAAAGGAAGAAAAAACGAATGAAGACAATGACGAGAAACAGCTTGTTTGGGATGCATTAAGGAAGATATAAGAAACATGTCGATAGAAATAGAGACAGAGAGAGAAAGAGAGAGAGAAACAGAAAGAGAGAGAAACAGACTGACAGAAAGACAGGCAGTGAGAGAGAGAGAGAGAGAGAGAGAGAGAGAGAGAGAGAGAGAGAGGAGACAGAAAGAAAAAATCGGAGCAAGAAAATAAAAGTAAATAAGTATAACTTAATAATATTATTATTAATTATAACTATAATTAACAAGGACTGTGGACTCATATACGAGCCAGCAGCGAGGTGTGGTCTCTACAGGTCGGAATATAAAAACTGGTCCCATTACGTTGATGCTGTTGGTCGGCTTCCAGGGTGCCTTGCCGGGAAATTATACGAAGGTTGTTATTGTTCTTTTCAGCAATAACACTAACTATAGCAATAGTGTTATAATAATAATAATAATAATAAAATAAAGCAAGCTGGTTGGTTCCCTGTATCAGCTGCGACAACCAATCAACGTGCTCTTGGCGGGAAATGACCTGGCAGCCATTTTTATGCAGACGTTCGAGGAAAAGTGTCCTCGAATTGAAAGAATGTTTGCGCGGGAAAACGGTTGGTTCTTAAATTCTATTCGTGATCTTTTTTTTGATCGATTATCTATAATTTTTGGTTTATTCGTATTATTTATCTCTACTACTACTACTACTACTACTACTACTACTACTACTACTACTACTATTATTATTATTATTACTACTACTACTACTACTATTACTATTACTACCACTACTATAACTACAACTACTACTGCTACTACTACTACTACTACTACTACTACTACTACTACTACTAAAACCACTGCTGCTACTACTACAACAACTACTACTACTATTATTATTATCACATAAACCACAGTTATTATTTATCGGCGACTCGACGAATCGGGCGATAATGCAGTACGTCATCCAACGAGTTAACGGTTCTTTGGGCGATAACAAGAAAATTCACACTTCCGTCACCTACCGCTGGGATGTCTATGGCCAGGAAAATAGAAAAAATGGGAGACATAATAATAATAATAATAATAATAATAATAATAATAATAATAATAATAGCAATAAATTCAGCAAGAATAATGATAAAAACAACGACAACCACCATGGTGGTGATGATAGTATTGAATTTAATTCCAACTTTATAAATTATGTCAACAACAACAACAACAACATCAACAACAACAACAACATCATCAACAGAAGCAAAATGACGTCAGTATCATTTTCTTATTTTCCGCGTTTTTGGTTACCAAATGAAATAAGACCATCATTTATAAACACAGTTGAAAATTTACTATTAAAGTATGTTTGTATATATGTGTGTTTATTTGTATTTGTATGTATGTGTGTGTATGTGTATGTGTCAGTTTGATGGCCGATATTCGTTCGATTACTTAATTCGACACATCTCTCTCTCTCTCTCTCTTCTTTCTCTCTTCTCTCTCTCTCTCTTTCTATCTTTCGTGTGTGTGTGCATGTGTGTGTATGTATGTATGTTTGTTTGTTTGTATGTTTGTATGTGTGTTTGTTTGTATGTGTGTATGTTTGTGTATTTTAAATTTCTAGCAACAACCAAAATGATGATGTTGTAGTAATTGTTGGTGGCGTCCAATGGCTAACTGTCAATCATCTGCATTCACTGAGCGCCTTGATACAAAGGTAACAACAACAACAACAACATCAATAACATCAACAACACTAACAACAACAACAGCAACAGCAAAAACAGCAACAACAACAACAGCAATAATAATAATAATTGTATTATTATTGTTACCATTATAATTATTATTATAATTATAATTAT
>NW_008705259.1:6463-7435 GCF_000326865.2 Helobdella robusta
GAAATTTAAAAAATTCATAAATTCATCTCTGCGTATGTGTGTGTATCTCTGCTTGTGTGCGTGTGTATCAGTGTTTGTGTGTGTGTGTGTGTACTTACATCTCTTTGTACTTTCCTTCTTGGTGCAGCACTTGTGTGTTCCACAATTTCTAAATATGTGTATAAATTAAAATTTTTGTACTACACATGTGCACTCACACATACACACACACACACACACACACACACACACACACACACAAACACACACACACACGTACATACCTTCAAATCTGTGGCTATTTGTTGAATATCGTCCGAGCAAGATACAAATAGTTGATCGCTATTCTGGCCTGAATGGATGAAAAAAAATAAATTAAAATAATTAAGATAATTATTATAATGCTAATTATAACACACGCGCACACCACACACACACACCATACCCTACAACACCACACACACACACCTACCTTCATAACCAGAACCTCGATTTCTAATAAATCCACTTTTCGATGACTTCTTATCAAAAATTACTTCCATAAGGAGTCTACATAGATTTTCAATGGAACTCTTAAGCTGCTTATAAGGCGTGTATTTTGACCATAAGGGTTCAAAAAGGTCGATTATGTTTTTGGAGGTCAAGGTTATTTTTTCCATTTCGTCAGCTGGCACTGATGACCATGTTGATTTCTGTGTGTGCAAGTGTGTGTGTGTGTTTGCATGTATGTGTGTGCGTGTGTTTGTTTTTAATGAATAATAATAATAATAATGATGATAATAATAATAATAACAACGTAAACAAACGCCGTGGACCTCGACGGATGGCAATAACTTCCTGATGAATATGATCAACGCCTTGCCGGTTGTTGTCAGTGTGTCGTAGTTGAGGTTGTGGTACTTTTCAAGGAGTCTGGATGGATGGAAGGAATGAATGAATGAATGAATGAATGAATGAATGAATGAATGAATGAATGGATGGATGGGTGGGTGA
>NW_008705260.1:0-1875 GCF_000326865.2 Helobdella robusta
ATTCTTATTATGTTTTTTCTTTTATTTGTGAATAATTGTTATTGTTACTTTCATTCGTTCGTTCGTTTTATTTTGTGTCTGACGCATTTTTCTTTCTTGCCAGTCGCTGAATTTTTAGATGAATTAAAAGATGAATTGCTTGTGGACTCCGCGTTAATACGTAGATTGCAATAATGGTTGCTTTTGTTATTATTTATATTGTTACTATTATTATTATTGTTATTATTATTATTGTTATTGTTGTTGTTATTGTTGTTGTTGTTTTTATTATTATTATTCATCCTTGCATGAAACAAAAAATTGACAAATGTTTCTAGATCTTCAATGATACATGTCCGACATTGATCTCATACGGGTAATCTTTCATTCTTTCTTTCCCCTTCATCGTTTCTCTCTCTCTCTCTCTTTTATTTTTTCTCTTTCTCTTACTTTTCTGTTTTTTTTCTGTCCGTTTGTCTTTCTCTCTCTGTCTTTTTCTTTTTGTCTTTCTCTTTTTATTTTATTTTTTTATTCGCCCTTGTTTGTGTATCTTTTTCTTCTTATCTGCATTTTTTGCTCATTCTTTTGTCAAGTCTCTCTCTTTTTTATCTCTCTCTCTCTCTCTCTTTCTCTCTCTCTCTTTCTCTTTACATTCTCCCCTTTACTATCCCCTTTTGTGTTTATGTGTAGTTTAATGTACGTGTGTAAGCGAAATGAATTAGTAAAAAATTAATAATTCAGAGTGGAGAAGAATTTTTTTTTCATTCTCCCAGCCTGTCAATCAAACTACAATGCCTATTCTATATGACGCGTTACTTCTAATCCTTTTCAATAATAATAATAATGATAATAATAATAATAATAATAATAATAATAATAAAAAGAAGAAAAAGAAGAATGATGATGATGATAAAAATAATAAAAATGAAGATGAAAAAGTTTCATATCATCACAGTCGTCATCATTGTCCGAATCACACTCATTCTATATTGTTATTTTCATTATAATGTTATTACTATTATATAATTATTATTGTTTTGTGATATATATATATATATATATATATATATATATATATATACATATATTATGATAAAAATCAGAGAGTGTTCGGCGTAAGTTAACTTCAAATTTAACTTTTCGATTTTTTTTTTAAATTGGAAGTTAACTAACGCCAACATTCTGCGATTTTCATCAATATGGCATTCCTGACATAATCTTAATCCAATATATGTATATATTATCAATCATTGTTATTGTCTATATATAGATATCCCGGTATCAAATTTGTCTTTAGTTTCTAAGATTATAGAACGTTCTGTTGAGCTAGTTTTGAACAATCCTATAAATAAAAATGTTATTTGGCCTTTGTCTCAATCTGGATACAGGCAGTTTCATTTGACAGAAACAGCTATATCTGATATATTTCTTTTTATTTATTCAGCAGTTAGCGTACAAACAGTAACTCTGTTGACATTCCTTGGCATGAGTTCGGCTTTCGATTCTGTGAATCATAAAATCCTGTGTTGGACAGACTGAAATAATGTTACGGTTTAAATAAGATTGCGTTAATGTGGTTCGAACCATTTCTTATTGGTTGGACTCAGAAGATTTCTTACTCAGGTGGTCTCACGAAACCAATGAAACTTACGTCAGGGGTGCCTCAAGGATCTCTTCTTGGAACGATTCTCTTTAATTTGTACGTTGTAGAGATACTGGATTTACTGAATAAATGTGGTTAATATTGCCATGTGTACGCAGATGACATGCAAATACCATGATTCCGCAAATTAAAATTTGATCGTGCATCACCAATTCTAAAGGAGTTGCATTGGCTGCGTGTTGAACAAAGAATCATGTTCAAGTTGAGTGTAATGGAATTTAAAAGTTTGAATG
>NW_008705260.1:2482-3397 GCF_000326865.2 Helobdella robusta
AATATTCTTATTATTATTATTCTTCCTATTATTATTACTTCTTACTTGTTTACATACTCAAATGTTAACAATTGTTAGCAAGGAAGTTTTTTATTTCAATTTTCAAATAAACTTCACTGAAAAATGCAATAATAATTTTTTTATTATTTTTATTAAAATTATTCAATGTTTTATCTTTTTATTAACTAATTAATAATATTAATTTTGCTTAATTGTATTAATATTATGTTTTATAAAATTACTTTCATTCGACTTTTAAAGACCCATATAACAATTAAAGCGTTAATGAATCAGTTTTTGATTTTAAACTTAAACGTTTATTAATTAATTTTAGTTTATCAATTTATATTAATTGATTTATTAATCAGTTTATTCTTTAATTAAATTATTTATTGCGTATTAAGCGAAAATCTTCTTGAATAGAATTATGGTTTACAAAAATTCTTAATCAACATTCGATAAAACGAAATTGTTTAATTATTTTTTTACATTTCAATAAAAAAATATATACTACTTGATAACATTAAATATACATTTAATATTTTATATAACGAACGCTCTGTGGTCTGGACACAGCTACTAAATGAACAATGATGACGACGACGATGAAGAATAAATGAATGAATGAAAATATAAATGAATTAATGAATGAATTTCTAACTGAATGAATGAATGACCGAATGATTAAATGGTTGGATGAATGAATGAATAAATTGACAGATCGGAGAATGTCTATTAACAAGACGTTGGATGAAGGAACGAATATATAGATGAATGAATGGATGAATAAATGAATGAATGAATGAATAAATAAACAAACGAGTGAATAAATAGATGGATAAATGGATGAATTAATAGATGGATAGATGAATGACTGTTGAAAATCTGAAGACATGCAACCATGCTCACCTCAAT
>NW_008705260.1:5395-7414 GCF_000326865.2 Helobdella robusta
ATACAACATCCTGGCAGGGTTCTTCGGATAAAAGTTATAATGAAATCGACGTGTCCACAGAGCGTGCCTTCATAAAAGCTTCATGACATGCATATATAAACGCCCTGTAGTTCATTCATTTATTTGCTCATTCATTCATTCATTCATTCATTCATTCGTTTGCTCGATCTTCAATTTATTCAATCAATCAATCAGTCATTCATTCATTCATTCATTCATTCATTTATTGGTTTGTTCGGTCATAGTATATTTATTCATTCAGAGTTTATTAAAGTAATTATTTAATTATTAAAGTTTTCATCTAATTATTAACTCACTCATTCATTCACTCATTCATTCACTCACTCATGCATTCATTCATTCACTCACTCACTCACCCACTAATTCATTTATTCATTCTTTCAATAATTCATCCATTTGTTCATTCGTTTATTCGTTCATTTGTACATACACAGACACACATTTATTTATTTAGTTAATACAATTTTCTCTCCAACATTCTTCAGTGGCTTCAACATACAGCATGTGATGGGCGGGGATGTCTTCGCGATCGAATCCAGTCACTGCGATAAAAGTGTCAGGCTCTTTATCGTTACACCATCACGACGCCCACATATACATGCATACACGCACATACATACACACTCACACACATACATACATGTACAGAAACATACATGCATACAACATAAACACAGATGTGTTTATTTACGGTTGAGCGATAAATGCGAGTCATTTATCAGGCTGTTCATTCGTTCATTCATTCATTCATTATTTTATTCATGCATTCTTTTATTCATTCGTTTGTTCATTCGTTCGTTCGTTTGTTCGTTTTTATGTTCATTCGTTCAATTGTTTTTATACATACACACTTACAAATACACACGTACACAAACACACACACACAACACTGGCAATCTAACTGGTTGGCTGATTGGCTGATTGGCTGGCTGACTGGCTGCTTAGATTGTTCACATCAGCAAGTGAATGGCAATGCTAATGCAACTTATTCTCTTCATAAATCAATTTTATCATCGTCAGTGTTATCCTTATTTGTCATCTCCATCTTCGTTATCATCATCACCGTCATCTTACACACCCACTCACTCACTCACTCACACACACACACACAAACAAACACAAACACACGCACGCACGCACACACAAACAAACACACGCACGCATACACACACAAACACAAACATACACACACACAGCAGAGGAACGCTAATGAAAATAATACAGATTAACTTGGCAAATGATGAACGCGCTGTAGAGAAAAAAATACACAACAATACATCACATCCTCTGGCTGTACATAATTCCTGTTATGGGTATTTTCTATTCGTATCTAGGGTACAATTTAGAGATATCAGGTACCCTATCGTAAACAATACTTACACACAAATACACAAAACACACACACACAAACACACACACAGACACACAAACAAACAAACACACACAAACAAATACACACAGAGACACACACACACATATACACAGACACACACACATACACAAATACACACAACTAAATACGAACGCGTACAGACATACTCACGCACGCACGCACACAAATTCGCATATACAGAGACAAACAAAAAAATTTCTTTTATACACACACACACGCACACACACACACACACACACGCACGCACACACTCAGTCGGATAAACAAGCAGACATACAGTGTATAATATAATCAATAATAATAACAAATTAATAATAACAATAATAACCAAAATAACAATAATAATAAAAATAATAATAAGCGTTACAAACATAGAATATGAGTTTGGTGTGTCAATCTGAATGAAATATGTATTTAGATGGTAGATAAGATTTTTATTTATTTATCTATTTCGGCCGATATGATAAGAAGTATTGGTTTTGTTGTTGATGTTGTTGTTGTTTGGATATTGTTGTTGTCGTCGTTGTTCTTGTTGCTGTATTGTTGTCAGTACTGTTGATATTGCTGCTTATGTTATTGTTGATATTGTGTCGATATTGTTGATA
>NW_008705261.1:0-28932 GCF_000326865.2 Helobdella robusta
TTTAGTCGTATATATCACTATATAACTAGATATATTAAATAACTCTACATAATTATATATAAATCTATATAGTCCTATATATCACTAAATAACTAGATATATTAAATAACTCTACATTACTATATATAAATCTATATAACCGTATATAACACTATACAACTTTATCTAATCAATAACACTATATAACTTTTTATAAATCTAAATAAACGTATATAACACTATATGCTTATATATATTCAATATCTCCAGATAACTATATATAAATCTATATAACCTTATATAACACTATATAACTTTATCTAATCAATAACTCAACATAACTATATATAAATCTATATAACCGTATATATCACTATATAACTATATATAATCAATAACTCTACATAACTATATATAAATCTATATATCCGTATATATCACTATAAAACTATCTATAATCAATAACACTATATAACTTTATATAAATCTATATAACCGTTTAAAACACTTTATAACTATATCTAATCAATAACTCAACATAACTGTATATAAATCTATATAACCGTATATATCACTATATAACTATATTTAATCAATAACTCTACATAACTATATATATAAATCTAGATAACCGTATATTACACTATATGAATATATATAAATGTTTATAACCGTATATATCCCTATATAATTATATAGAATCAATATCTCTACATAACTATATATAAATCTATTCAATCGTATATAACACTGTATAACTTTATATAATTAATAACTCAACATAAATATGTATAAATCTTTATAACCTTCTTACTACCACTAGATTAAACTGCTTTATCTAATCGCCTAAGTGGCTCTAAACTATTAAGCGCAAAGCGCACAAGTTTGGGTATTGTCACAATCTATATATAAATCTATATAATCGAATATATCACCCTAACACTTTCTATAACCGTATATAACACTATATGACTATATATAATCAATAACTATACATAACTATATGTAAATCTATATATTCGTTTATATCACTATATAACTAGATATATTAATTAACTCTACATAACTATATATAAATCTATATAACCGCTTATAACACTACATTACAATTTAAAATAAATAACTCTACATAACTATATATAAGTCTATAATCAATAACACTATAACTGTATATAAATTTTTATAACCGTATATAACACTAAATGACTATATATATTCAATAAGTCTACATCACTATATTTCAATTTGTATAACCGTATATAACACTATATGACTATTTATAATCAATAACTCTACATACTTATTTATAAATCTATATAGTCGTATATATCACTATAACACTATCTATAATCAATAACTCTACATAACTTTATATGAATCTATATAACCGTATATAACACTATATGACTATATATATTTAATAACTCTACATAACTATATATAAATCTATATAACCGTATATAACACTATATAACTATATCTAATCAATAACTCAACATAACTATATATAAATCTATATAACCATATATATCACTATATAACTTTTTATAATAAATAACTCTACATAACTATATATAAGTCTATATAACCGTATATAACACTACATAACTATATATAAATCTATATAACCTACGAACTACTACTAATTTAAACTGGTTTATCTTATCGCCTCAGTGGCTCTATACTATTAAGCGCTAAGCGCATAAATTTTAGGATCGTCACAAACTATATATAAATCTATATAACCGTATATATCACTATATAACTAAATATAATCTTTAACTCTACATAACTATATATAAATTTATATAACCGTATATCTCACTATATTACTATATATAATCTATAATTCTATATAACTATATATAAATTTTTCTAACCGTTTAAATCACTATATATCTATATATTATCAATAACACTATATAACTTTATATAAATATATATAACCGTATATATCACTATATAACTATATATAATCAATAACACTATATAACTATATGCATATCTTTATAACCGTATATAACACTATATCACCATATCTATTCAATATCTCTACATAACTATATTTAAATCTATATAACCGTATATAACACTATATGACTATCTATATTCAATAACACTGCATAACTTTATATAAATCTATATAACCGTATATATCACCATATAACTATATATAATCAATAACTCTACATAACTATATATAAATCTAGATAACTTGGAGAATTCAAAATAGTTTGAGACCACACCTTTCTTAACATCCGATTCCATGCCAAGCTGAGCCAATATGCATATTTTTTTGAAAGCGCTTTTATGTTAAAATTTTGCTCGCTATATTTATATATTTTATAAATTCATTATAAAAACAACAGTAATCATTGCTATATATGTACGCACGCAGTTCAAATTTTTCGGGGCGAATTCAAAATAGTTTAATAGACCACACCTTGCTTAACATCCGATTCCAAGCCGAGCCAAGCCAAGCTGAGTCAATATGCATATATTTATAAGCGCTTTTATATTAAAATTTTGCTCGCTTTTTAAACGAATTTCCCAATATAACAAATTCTCCATTCTATTTTAACTTTCTTTGATGCTTTTTAATCAGTCAGGTTACAAAAATCATTATCGATATCACAATGAAATCAATTTGAAATTTTTTTTTAATTATTGATGAACTTTTTAAATTGTTGATAAAAATAACTAGTATATATAGTGTAGTAAAACGTTTAAAATTTTCTGAGAGAATTCACAATAATTTGAGACTACACCATAACACAATTGTACAATTTGAATGTGTAAATACAACATTATAAATGTATTATAACTACGTGTATATATCTATCTATTTCTTTATTTAATTCTGCCTGTGTATGATATTTTGTCAAATTTATTTGATAGGAATTGAATATAACCTTCATACCGGCTGATTAACTACCATGCAGTAAAATAACTACTGTTGACACCATTTCCTCCAACGATTTCGCAACGAATTGCCCATACCAATTAATTAGAATAAACTCTTTCAGTCAATGTTTAAATTTTTATATTGTCATTTATTCTCTCGTTTTTGTTTCTGTACTAATTTTCGTGTCAGATACAATAATTTAGTTTTTAAGTAAATTTTCATTATCGTAGCTATCACAAACATGCCTGTTGCATTAATAATAAATAGAAATGAGAAAATTTCTGATGCATCTTTTCACAGGTTTATTTTCAAATTAACTTCACACTGAAATAAATGTAACAATATCCCTATACTCATTGAATAGAACTATTTTGTTTTACAATTACATATATTTTATTTTATAGACTATTATAATTTATAATGCTATCATGGATTACCATTTTATTATTAAAAGCAATACTTAAGAAATGCACAAGTTTCTGTAACAGTTTATAAAATTTCAGATTTCCTCAAAATGTAAAAATGCAAAACGATTGGATTAAGTGCATCAGACAGGAAATAAATGATTTCAAATGGCTTCCATCAAAAAATGCAAGAATATGCAGTGACCATTTCTGTAATAAAGATTATAAGGGTTATGATATAGAAAGGAAGGTAATGCTGAAGGAAGCATTCCCATGTTTTCAAGTTAGTTATATTTATATTTCATCAGTAACCCAAGGAAGCAATTCACATCATCATTGTACATTGCAACATTCTTATCTATACAAAAAATATAAAATGCATTCAACAATATTCCATGTATTTTATTAAAACTTAGAAAGGGCATAATGACATTGTGAATAATAAACCTTGCTTAGGACTGGGATCATCATCATCATACCAATCACCATTACAAATAGAGTCGATTTTATATTAATGCTTAACTAAATTGGCATAATCAAGTTTTTATATGAAATACACATCAAGTATTTAATGTAACAAATAAATTAACAGAAAAATTTCTGGAAAAGTTTAAAAAAATTAGAACATATGACTCTGATCAAAAATCATTCGCGTTGACACTGCATTTGTATGGGCCTAAGGCATATGATTATCTTTGGACAAATGGCTTACATCTTCCTCACACTAGGACATTAAGAAAGTAATCTTGTCATACCTGTTCAATAATTTTAATAAGATTGTTTTAAATAACTATTCTCAATGTCATTTTATTAACACTACATTAAAAGATGGCTACAAAACATTGATGGTATGCCTGGGGTGATTTCTACAAACCTTATTGACTAATGGTGATGGGGATCCTCTGGAACTGTAGGATCATGACATTCAATCTAGTCATGGATTGAGAAATCAATCCTTGATATATTTGATAACAAACATTTATTATAATATAAGAATGAAAAAAAGATGTAGGTGTAAGGCAAAATCTTACTGGAACTATTATTTTTAGCAATTTATGATTTATTTTTTTATTTATGACTTTATCCATTTTCAATGATACCAATATTTTTAATTATTATTATTCAAATTATACTCATGCCTATATAAATTAATTTGATTGTGGCTATTTCTATGCTTAATTATTTTATTTACTTGCCATAGGTATGCAAAGCATTTAATAAATTAATGATAATAATTAATCAATCAATCAATCTTCATTTTGCGTCCAGAGACCCGGTTTCCCAAGGTATTAATAATTAATAACACAACATTCTAAGTGCATAAAATATAATAAATTAAAAGTACAATTTTTACAAACCTCATTGGTTATGGTGATGGGGATTCTTTAAAACTGAACAATCATGATCTAACAAGTCATGGATTGATGAATCACTGGAATCACACATTATCTTTAATAAATTTAATAACAAAATGTACTAAAATTTAAGAATGAGGAATATTTTGTAAAACATTAAATGAAAAAAAATTTAGTTTGAATCACTCATAATAAATAAATTTTAATTAAATTGCAAGTTAGCTTGGGGAGTTTGAAGCTTGAATTGAACAAATTACAAAAGTGTTTATTTTATAAAATTGATTGATAAGTTGTTTAATATATTTATTTAATTTAGTTAGTATATTTTTTATTCCCAGACCTAAGCATTGTAAATAAAAATTTTAAAACCAATCAAGCAATAGAATTTAGGATCTTAGGAACAAGTGATGTTAGTCGTTAGTGTAGTAGTAGTATGTAGTAGTGTAGTGGTTGGTAGTTTCTAGTAGTCTGTTAATGTTTCTATTAATGTTCGTTAGTGTTATCTGTTATTTACTTCAATTAGTAATTAGAATCAGTAGAGTTTAGTTTTAGCTTAATTATTAGAGTTTAGTAATTTAATTACTAATTAGTCGTCGTTTAGTGTTTTTACACAGTTACAGTTAATGAGTTAAGTGTTGTTGGTGGTTCACAAAAAATTTTTTTTATTTAAAATGCAAAAAGATACTAAACCGTCATACAGCAATATCTATCCTAAATCAGCATCTAGTATCACCTTTTAAAACATTTTGAAATTTTAAATAACAGCAATATTCCGAAATTAGTAAATATACGATCGTAACTTTTGACTTGGGCGATAAAAAATTACCCTCCAATTAAGCTCCTTATTCGACCGTCAAAAATGAGCAAAGGCCGTTATATTTATTCTTATTATATGTACTGTACTCTCTACGGGGTCCTCCTGAGCATACGTTTGTTGGATTCTTGAGCCTTCTTTAGAACGAAGGCAGATAGCCAAGAATAGATTTAAGGTAATTTTTAGTTCGCTTTTCACGTTATCCTCATTGATTTCATTTTTGTGATTGAAAATATTACGCAATCCACCATAAGTTAAAAAAAAAGCATGAGAAGACTTTTTAAATTTTTAGGATTTTCAGTGGTTAAACATTAATGATAAATTTACAAGATTTTTTAACAATGTTATTCGTACAAAGGCCGGTGTTAACCCTGGATGATGCCCGGTTGAAGGGGTCTGAAATCTAATGTAACAAAACATACCTATTAAAACATGAGGATGTAATGACATAATCAACAGTTTAGGTAATTTCTATAAAAAAAAATTCTCAGATAACAAAATGCGCCTTTACTTCATAATATGTCAGCTTTCTCGCTTCTTTGTTTGAATCGAACGAAATCAAGTTATTCACTGATATATAATGAATGATGCAGAAAATATCAAGCTGTTTTTTTTAAATCAATGGAACATATTACGAAAAAGTAATTAAAATTCGTTTAAGTAGGTACTTTATACAAAGCTGAAAACATTACGAAATTAATGTAAATGTAATTTAAACACGTTTTATTGGATTCTCCATTGACAAAAAATAGAATTAAAAAGCATATAAAAAATAACAGTCAAGAAAATATTTAGGGTCCGTACATGTTATCTTCTGTCTGATCTGAAGCCATTATTCCATAGTATTAGGTACGGAACGCATTTGTATTTCAACATTCATAGAACCATCCTCCAGTGACATTGATTTGCAATCGTAGCTAAAGACCTGGTAAAGAGTCACTTTTTTCCTACAGAAAGGACAATTTTGTTTTTCTACGAACCAGTTTTCCAGGCAATCCGGATGAAAGATATGCCCGCACGATAGTTTGAGGACGAAGGAATTCTCTTCAAACTCATCGCAGCAGATCGGGCACGTGTCATTTGCATTGGAGAAATGTTCCCTGAAGTACGGAAATTTGTACACTCCCTCAGTCTTGTATTCTATAGGAAAAACATTCGAGTGGTGAACGTCTCCGCTGAAACGGAGGCCATTGTGAGAAAAATCGTACGACCAGATGATATCATTTCCATAGTACATTATCATATAGTCGTTCTGAAACTCCTGCATGTAGCGTAATAACATGTACCGGTCCACGCTCGCAAGTGACTTGTACGTCTGAATGCTGTTCAGTTCTAGCAGGCGGTCACTGTCCGATGCTAGGATGCTGGCAAAGCGTTCCGCATCCTCCTCCGAAAACTCCAACAGTTCCAAATTTTCATGTAAATACATCCTGCACGCATGTGCTTGTATTTTCCTATGATTTTTTTCATGACTTTTCAAGTACTTTTCCACAATTTTCTGGACACCAAACTTTATTTTTAATTCACGTACGAAATCCATTTTTATAGGATATATTTTCGAGAATTGTATTAAACAATGAAATTTTGACGTCTATAAGCAATCGATATTTGACATTTCCAAACATGTTTCGCAGTTATATACAGCTTGAAAATTGTAAATTTACGGAGTTTGTATTTAGTAAAGGACAAAGTTCTGTGTCGATTCACTTTGGCAGACAAAGACTTAGCTCGCTATGTACTCAAACATCATGGAACGAACGAGGTGTCCGTCTCCTTGTAAAATTTACTGCAATGGTTTAATTCCTTTGAAGTATTCACAAAGTTACTACTACTCATTCATTTGCACATATTTTAATTTGTTGCTTAGCTAACAAATTTTTATTGCATTTCTAAATTTATTCCAGAGAGTTTACAATCAGGATTCATTTCTAACTTTCAAACAACAAAGGCCTTGTTAGTTGCTATCGTTTGTTTGATTGATTCAAAATAAATTTTTAAATTGTGAAGTTTGTAAACTTTTCCCACACGTGTAAAGAGATATTGATGTCTTTGGACATGTTTTCCATTTTTACGATATTTCTATAAAATTTTTTTTGCAATTTTTAAACTTTGATCCAATAAGGATAAAAGTTTTAAACTCACTTATCTAATTAATTAATTGTTTTATTTATTGCTAATAAAATCATTCATATCAGATTTAAACAAGATCTCTATACGTAAGCCTACAGCCTAATCGGTCGGGACGAACATTCCCTTTGGTTAATTTTTCTGGTTTTAGATTTAAAATATTCAGGGACGAACTATAACAATGCTAAGTAATTCAAACAAAATCACAGTAAAACTATACAGTTATTAAATTAAATTCCCCTTATGTTATATCGCGACTTTCATGTTTTTAACAAAAATCTCAGTCAAATGAATAATGAAGGTTTATGTTCCGATTTAAATATAACCTTTTCAGAATAGTTGAGAGTGACAGTTTTAAATTATAAAATTCGCTTCAAGGTTTGATTTTCTTTTCAAATTAGTTGAATAAACGTTTAGATTATTTATTTTTGTATGAAATAATTTAAATATATATATAAACGTGAAGACGATTTAATACAAACAATGCGCTCTGCCGAGTATTTTTTACGAAATCAAATAATACAGGATCTGATTCTCAGCGTGGTTTGTTTTATTTATTTTTTTTTATATAATTATTTATAACATTCAAAATTTTATTTTTGCGAGGAATTTTATTCCTTGAAAAGATGCAATAGCGTTATATTTTCATTGCGAAAATTGATTAATAATAGCCATAATAATAATAATAATAATAATAACGACAAATATTTACACAAACAATGATACCATTGACAATAGCAGCTGGAGATTTGTAGCCAGAATCAGGATCGAAGGACAGTTCCTCCAGGTTGTGTAGGCGAAGTTGTTGTAGATTTTGACTTAAGAGATGAAGACTCGAAAAAATGATTCAACGCCGACAATAATAGTGAAGATATTAGTAAACCTTTAAATGGTCACGGTGACGACGACGATGATGACCGAGAAGTAGTAACCCATCATACTCATGCTTGTGCTGTGAGCACATAACGATCACAAGAGACATCTAGCCTGCAAACATTTTCTGATTGTTCAATGGAGATTATAATTTAGGCAGCTTATGAAGGTAAATTTCCAAACACAATTGAAATTGAAATAAACTTATACACAATCCTATATATTTCCTTTAGGACAGATGTGTTCCATATTGTACTGACTTTTGTGTACACAATTTGATAGAAGTTGACCCATGCCTGGAAGTTTGTATATGCCTCTGTATATTGTATGCTGTGGTCTTGTTGTTAGTTTATTCAAATGTAGTAGAGCTTAGTATGAATTTTTGGTAATACAGCTTTCTGTAAATTGTGTGCAAATTGAAAATTTCCTTTGGTTATTTCATTTTGTTTGGTATGTTTAAGTCAACACGAGTATATATATATATATATATATAATATATATGTGTATATATATATATATATATATATATATATATATATATATATATATATATATATATATATATATATATATATATATATGATAAGATTCAGAAAATTTTTGCATATATTTATTCTTTAAAAACTATGATCTGTTTTTATCTATATAAATATACAAAATCAAAAAGTATTATATCAGTTATATTTGTATGAAACCAACTGGATGGCATGGAAAAAGCCTGGATGCAAGTAAATCATTTGCATGTCGCATGCATCTAACCAGTCGGAAATTGTTGTGGTTTCCATTCGTCAGAATGACATGCGTCTTCTGTTTGGTTGGTGATGCGGTGTATGTTTATATATGAATACACACGTGTTTTTACACACACACACACACGCACGCACGCACGCACACACACACACACACACACACACACATATATATATATATATATATATATATATATATATATATAGAAAGAGAGAGAGAGAGATAGAGAGAGAGAAGAAGCGAGAGAGAGAGAGTGGGAAAGAAAGAAAGAAAGAGCGATAAATAAATTAATAATTTTTGCGCGTGTTTGTTTTGAGGTGTTTGTGAGTGTGTGTGAGTCTGTGTGTGTATGTGCGTGTGCGTGTGCTGTGTGCGGGCTTGCACATTAGATCCCATCACTTACATAAATATAACTTGCGGAGTCAGCCATCTCCCAAAGCATGTTTTAGTATCGCATCAGATTTATCGTCGTTTTATGCCTACCTATGTACCGCCGAAAACATTGAATAAAATTGACTTAGTCAAAAATACACGCTATAAGATACGCTCGTACCATGCATACAAAAACACATAAATGCCTCATACAGGCAAACACAGCCACGCACACACACATCACTTGCCTGTGTTTGCGTATACAACTGTGTGTGTACGTGTGTGTGTACGTGTGTGTACATACAACGGAAAACAAGGTCGATATTGTACACTCGGGAAATTTATAACATCCACCCGTGCAAGAGATTGTATGGATATATATATATATATTTATATATATTGTATGCTCAATATGGGGGTATAATAGACGTTGAATGGACGTTCATTCATTTCCATCCTCTCTCTCTCTCTCTCTCACTCTCTCACTCATTTATTCAGAATTCAGGATGTAGGGAGTGTTTTGGGATCATTGGAGATGAGTTATCGTCCATAGAATAATTGAATAATGGATTCGATGCCCTTTTGTAAGAATTTTATTATTTTCATTTTTGATTCAAAATAAAGTTTAAAAAATTTCATCATTTGCGCTTGTCAGTTAGCTTTGCAGAAACATCTGCGGAATAATAAATCAAATAAATAATTAATTTCTGGAATAGATGGAAATAAAATCAATAGACTTTTTTTAAGAAATCCGTTCGCAGACAATAAATTTAATTGAATTATTAATTGAATTAATTTTATTTGAATTCTGTAAAAAGTTTATTGCTAATCTTCTCCGTATTGGATTATCAACGTGTCTTTAACTTATATTCTTATATTATTTTCTTTTAAAGAATTATAACTATTTGAGCATTGATTTAATTATTCAATTATTAATTTAAATAGTTTAAATTCTGATGAGTTGGGCGCGTTAAGACTTAATAATTGATATGAACAATAAACTGAAATATTTTTATAAATAATTGTAAAATCGAAATTAAGCTAAAAACCAATCATGATGCACGCTCACTCTAGGAACACGTCCATTGCTGGTTAGTCATTCCGCTCCGATAATTTTTTACTAATTATTATTTAATTATTATTATTATTTTACTCTAATTTATTTTTCATGTATCAACATATTCCTTTCTCCGTTTTTGTATTTATTTATTTACTTAATTGTTTAATTTTGTACTACTGCCTTCCTTGCGGGCTGTAACAATTTCTGCGTCTGTCAGACCCTGATTTTTAAAGAATAATAAAAAAAAAATTCTGAAAATTTATTTATCAAATATTTTAAATTATTTCACTTCTTCCTTAACTAATTCTTTCAGGATTTATTTGTAATTCATCGTACGTTTCAAATAGTGATGGAAAAAGATCCCTGCCTTAACAATCGCACGAGTAATGCATTGATTTTGCATGTGTTTAACACTTCATTTTTGCCTCTGACTAATTCAGAACATTCTCAAATCAATGTACTAAAATGCTACAGAAAATGAAATGGTATTTATTTAAACAAATTGACCAAATTCATTCTCCAGATATTCCCGGTTCGACAACACACAGCGTCAAGTCGCCTCACAAGTCCACCACAACCGTCTCTACAACCACCAACACACCTCAGAAGAAAGGATCGAAAAAAAGTGGCGAGGATGATTGGCTGACCAAGTTGACCCTGAAACTTGAAGATAACAGGTTGGCAGTTTGGGGAGTTTTTTTTTGAATTAATAATTTTGAGACGTTTGATTGTTCATATAATTGGGTTCTGCCTTATTTGTGAAATAATTCTTATTATTTTAAGTATTCGCTTTCAGGTTTTAATAGAGTTTACAATCGTCAGTGATTGATTAATCAAATTTAACTATATTTTCACTTAATTCATCATCAATGTTTGTAACCGCTGTTTATATAAAGTTGTTCACCTTATATAAAGTTGTTTGCCTTATATAAAGTTGTGCGCCTTATATAAAGTTGTTCGCCTTAAATAAAGTTGTTCGCTTTATGTAAAGTTGTTTGCCAACGATGTTCAAAAATATTGTTTGCCACCTCTAACACAATTAATGTTCATCACAAACGTTCACCAAACCTTCTCCTTGCCTTGTTAACTTAGTACTGATTTTTATGTTTCATTTACACACACACACGCACACACATACACACACAGACGAACACACACACACAGACGAACACACACACACTCTGTCTCAGACAATTCATTTCGGCTGTTTATTTGCATTGATTTTTTTTTATGTTTCTTTGGTTGTTGTTGCCAGAAACAACTATAGCAACACCATAACCATCGCCACCACAAACAGCAACGGCACCACAAAATCGCCGCCACTACTACCACATAATCGCCAACTCAGATACGGAACAGGGAATAAGGAGGCCATCAAAAAGCTTCACGAGCTCAACCGCATGGAGAATGTGAGCAACAAACTGCTGAAGACCATACTCAATGTCATCTTCATCATCACAGGCATCGCGCTGCTACTGGCTGTCGTCGTCGTCATCGTATACACTGCTATCAGTGAGTGTGTGTATGTTGTTTGCGTGTGTTTGTGCGTGTGTGCGTGTGTGTTTGCGTGTGTGTGTATGTTGTGTTGTGTTTGTGTGCGTGCGTGTGTGTTTTTGTGTGTGTAAGTGTGTTTTTTAAGCTTGCGTGTGTTAATTTCGAGAATGATTTTAGAGGATAAACGTTACGCTGGATTGAATTAATTAGAAAAAAATTGAACAATGCAATTATTTTCATTACAAACTAGTTTTAATTGCTTGAAATTTTTAAGTCAAGCCAGACCTCTCGAGCAACATGTCTCAGCAACAGCAGCCGCAACCGATGCCGCAACAGCTGCCGCAACAACCACTAAATCAACGTCTCACTAATCATTTAATATCGTACGAAATTTACAACAACAACAATAACAGCAACATTAATGATTTCAACAACGACAACCACAACAAAGTTGACGACGACAATGCTCACACTCCTTCCTTCAACAACAAAAACAACAACAACAATAACAATAAAAACATCAACAACAACAACATCAACATCAATTCAAATAACAACAACAACAACAACAATACAAACAACAACAACAACAGCAGGAAAAAGATAATAATACAAAACTTGAAACTGAATTTCAACAAGCAACAATCAACTCCATCGCCGTCTTCACAACCAACTCTCTCTTTTTCGCCGTCGTCAAATTTTGAGGACAAATCTTTTATAGATTATGGAGATTTTATTCAAAACGAAATACAACCACAACAGCCACAACAGCCACAACAGCTACAACAGCCACAGCCACAACAACCATATCTTCGGCAACCCCAGCAGCTACACGAACAACAACAAAATCAACAGGTTCAGCTAAAACAACAACAACAACAACGAAACAAGCAACAACCTCATTTTCGACATCATCAACAACAACAACAACAACCACAACAACAACAGCAGCTACAGCAGCAGCCACAGCAACAACAGCGACGATGCCAAGAAACATCGCTTGGATTACCTGGTAAAAATAAAATCACTATTGCAAAAATATGTCCGGATGGGGTTAACGATGATGGTTGATACATACCACATACCACACACACACACACTCAGTCACACGCACCACACACACACGCACACACACGTACCACACATACACACGCACCACACATACACACGCACCACACGCACACGTACCACACATACACACGCACCACACATACACACGCACCACACACACACACTACGCACAAACATGAGATTGCTTATTTGTATATTAGTTTGTATACTACCAAATGTCACTGCTGTACGTACACGCTTTTGAATCAATTTTTCTGAACGTGTGTATCGAGTTTTTTTTTCTGTTTGTATAATGTTTGTATACTGTTTGTATACTGTTTGTTTAATGTTTGTATACTGTTTGTATACTGTTTGTATGATTTTGTATTAATTTTTGTATGATTTTGTATAATTATTTTCGTTTTTTTATGCATTTTGATACTTGGATATTTCTTTTTTGAATTTCAGATTGTTGATAATTTTTCTTTTTCTGCCTTTTTTCATTTTGCCAATGAACTTGCGTTTTTTTCAATTTTTCAATGTTTATTCATTCATTTTGTTGATCTATTCAAGTTTATTTATTGAAACTTTTTTGGATTGATAAGTTTGGATTTAATTAAACTTTACATAGTCAGACATTGGAACATTTCATTCATTTCTTTATTTATATATACATATGCACAAATGTAACATTATAGCCACTCACTGTTAATTTTCATACGTACATTTCAGAACTCTTCATAAGCTCATTCGAATCTCTCAATTGTAGTTGTATGGAATATTTTTAAGCTCATCTTTTTATTTATATATAAATTTATACTTTGATACTCTTACTTTCATTCAAGTTTTTCTCTTTCAAAATTAATTTTCGCAACTTTATAATGCCCTAGAGTGTTATCAAAAGTTGGTTTCATTTTTGATTTTTTAAGCAATTAAATAGACCTAAAGAACTCTATCTCTCAAACCACTTTAACCATCTTCCAT
Organism: Helobdella robusta; assembly: GCF_000326865.2. NCBI lineage: Eukaryota > Metazoa > Annelida > Clitellata > Rhynchobdellida > Glossiphoniidae > Helobdella > Helobdella robusta. The sequence goes on from NW_008705261.1 coordinate 14,168, forward strand.
TTAAATATTCCATGTAAATCGGTTAAATTTTTTTTTGTTGAATATGAAACAAGTCATTTGAAGTAGCTAAAGATTTCAATATATATATTATTTACCGATTTACCGATGATTTTCAAAGATTTTTATGTAACCAACGTTTTGAATCGATAAACGTTCTTCATTTTTTTCTGAAAAATTTACTTGTCACTCATGTTATCTATACCTACATTTTGCCGTGAGAATCAACCCATCTTCAACAAATCATTCACTTAACACTAACCCTTCACTGATTTCAAACACAAAAACTTCTCCTTCCCCTTTTTCTCCGTAATTTTCCGTCCAACAAATTTTCTTTGACGTGATTTTAGATAAAAAAAAACTTAATTTTTTTTTCTATTTGTTAAAATTGTGTTTTTCTTGTCTCAAGACTTAAGGATTGCGTCATAAAAAAAAAACAAAATTTTCAAAGGCAGACTGGCTGGCTAGTTGATTGCTTGCTTCAGACTGGCTGCTATTATTTCACTGTTTCATATTGATGTTATATGTATTATTACGTAGAAGCTGTAATATTCTTATTAATAATTATTATTAATAATAAGAAAATTAATTACAATGTTGACAATAAGCTTGTTTATATTTTAAATGTTTAATGCTTCAAATCTCACCTAAACTTGGAGTAGTATCACACTTTCTCTAATGCATAGCTTTGGTCTCGTGAATCGTTTTAAATAATTTATCAAACATTTTTTTCTTTCCGTCTCTCTCTTTCTCTTTCTCTCTCTTCGTTTTCAGTCTTTCTCTTCTTTTTTATCTCTATGTCTGTTTCTCTATCTCTCTCTCTCTCTCTATATATATATATATATATATATTATGTATGTGATAGGAATATAAAATGTATGTGTAATCACAACTGTATAATATTAATGTTCCACCTTTTTTGATATCAGCTCGAATCAGTGTTGGACAACGAACGCTCCTTCGTTCATCTATTGAATTTATTATTTATTTATTTTTATTGCTTTCAATTGTTTTTAAAACCTGGGTTCTTTGATGGTAATTATGATGGTAAGTATATATATAATAGAATTCACTATGTCACATATTAGAGTTTCTACTGCTAGAATGATATTTTCGAATTACGCAGTTTTTTAGGTAGCTAATTCATGAATATGTAAATTATTTGGGAAAATATTTTGCGAATCTAACATATCAAACTGGGCAAATCACGTCCTCTCCAATGTGAAGATTATTTTTCAGTTTCGTGTTTACCAGTTGGCAGTTATTTGACCAATCTTATTTGGTATTTGATCGATCATCTGATATACCATCATCTGTTGATCAATTTACATATGTTCGTTCATTCATTTATTTGTTCGTTCATTCATTTAAATCTCCATCCATCAATCCGTCAAGAAATCCATCCACATCTATTTGCTCACCTATCTATCCATGCATCTATGCATTCATCCATCCATCCATGCATCCATCCATCCATTCATTAGATGTTTCGCTTGAGTTTATCAGCTATGCAAACCTGGTGCAAAAAAGTCAATTGCTGTTGTTTAAAAAATAGCATTTGGATGAGTGATCAAACGCTCATTAACTCATTATCAAGTTTATATTATACTACATACAGAGGTTAACTATAATTAATAATTAATTTGTCTCAAATTTTTGTGGACCTTCAATTAACGTGACTAATATCATCATTAGCTTTCATAATATATTTATTATTTCATCATTATTATTAATTAATTATTTATTTATTCAATATCCACAAATCGCGAATTAAAAAAAGAGAATGGAAGTGTGGATTTTTGAAGACCAGAAAAGGCCACCACGAAAACTGAAAATTAACATTACAAGCCTGTGAAAATAATTACAAAGTATGTCATTTTTAAATAAAAAATTGATATTCAACCAGCTTAATTGAAACAAAGTCGAACAGGCAATTTAAGAGGATTCATTCAATTTTATGAAAGTGTCAAATTTAAATAAAAAACATTGAAGTTTATATAAGTTTTCAAGAATGACATATTTGAATAAAACATATATACTCAACCAGTTAAATTAAAAGCTAGGTTAAGTCAAACAGACAAATAAGAATATCATAACATAACATAACGTAATTAACATAACGTAACAAAGATTTTTTATAGTGATCCAAGAAGACTAAGTCTGGCAGGACCACTCTGAGACTTTTTCAATATCCTACTTTTGCCAAGCTTGCTTTAAAGTTAATAGTTTTTTCTGCGCATATTATTTTATCTCCCAGTTTGTTCCACTTGTTGACAACTTTTCAGCTGAAAAATTTGTGTTTTGTCAATTTCGAGTTTTATCTCGAGATCTAATGTTTATGCCCCCTTGTTTCACCATTCATCTTAAGCTCAAAAAATTTCACTGGTTCCAAATACTCCTTCATAGTGATGGTTATGTTTGCCTGAATCAAATCTCCTCTTGTTCTTCTTTCTAATGTTGTCAATCCACAAACATTTCATCTGTCTTCTTACGGCATACCGCGACACTCCTTCATCATTCTCGTCGCGCTCCCTCGAATATTCTCAAGCATATGTTTGTCTTTTTGTAAATCTGGTTTCCAAAGCTGAACAGAGCACTCCAACTTAGCTCGAGCCAATGCTTTATAAAGATGTAATATGACGATCATATCTCTGCTTGTCACTGTTCTTATCATCATACGCAGAATTCTGATGCTATTTTTGCTGCCTCGATGCATCGCCGCGCTACCTTACCATTCCGATGAATTATCATTCTTGGATTCTTTTCCTCCTCTACATTATTTAGTGGTGTGTCTCCAAGTTTGAATACGCTTGCCTTGTTGTACGCTCCCATATGTATGACTGCACATTTGTTAGTGTTGAATACCATCTGCCAATCCTCCGCCCATTTGCATATTTTTCGCAAATCACATGCTAGGATTTCAATATCTTCATCGTTGTCTATAACAGCACATAATTTAGTGTCATATGCAAATTTTGTCTTTTCTTCTGTACTTCCTTTGTTATCCAAGGCCGCTTCTTTGTTGATTCTTCATACTGCGAAACATTTTCCGAAACCAACTTGTATATCACTTTCAAGAATTAATCTCAACCTTGCTGCACTGTTACTGCTTCAATTGATTTAGCCAAGTTCAGTTCCCGGAGTTTAATTTTAATTTGGTCATAGTTTGCTTTGAAATAATTGAACCAATTCCGTTTATTGTTATTTTGATCCAGTCGTTTCCATTTTAACATGAGTCTTATAATTCGGTGGTCACTGACAAAAAGTGTTCTCCAACTTTTACATTCAGAAAAGGATTATCATTAGATGAAATAACCAAGTCTAGAATATTTCTTCTTCTTGTTTTCTCCTCAACATTCTGCAACAGAAAATTGACATTATTTATATAATCTAACACACGACTGTTTTTCTGTCTTTCATCTTTTTTGATTTTACCAGTCTATATGGTAATTATAATCAAACATAAAAATAAAAGAATTTTTACAGACCCTGTTCAATAGTTCCTCTCGATAACATACTCCAACCAAATATTTAATGTTTTTATTCTTTATCTCAAACCGTACCGTCTCCTTGATAATTGAAATAGCAGTGTCATTCCTGTCGATGCTTGTATAATTTTATGAGAGTGTCATATTTAAATTCAACCTCAGTCATTTAAAACAAAGTCGAAACTGAACGTGTCATATTCAAATAAAACATAGAGGTTCATACGACTTCATGAAATTGACGTATATATATTAAACATTGATATTAATCAGCCACAGTTAAATTAAAACAAAGTCAAACAGACAACTATGAAGGTTCATACGATTGTATTATATATCATTAAACATAATTGTATCATATATCATTAAACATAATTGTATCATATATCATTAAACATAATTGTATCAATAAAACATAGATATTCATAGTGATGAAAAATATTGTGATTTGTTGAAATGTTATCAATAATAATTGTAGAAGGACAAGTTGAAACTCTGGTATGGTAAATTAATAAAATATATATATATATATAATATATATATATATATATATATATATATATATATATATATATATATATGTTGGTAATAGACCATAATTTTTACAATATTCTAAAAATTCTACCGAATGTTTGGCTTTAATATGTTTGTAGTTCGTTTTTTCGATTTTGCTCACTAAAGTTTTTTGGTGAACGTTATTAAAATTCAAAATAAACTTATTTTTCGAATTCATGCTGCAAATAAGGCCATATTTCGATTCCGAATGAATCATCATCAGTGCTCCTTGCTATATATATATATAGGGAAATATTGACTTTGTCAAGATGAACTTTGACGTTGTAAAAATTAACTTTGGTGTTGTAAAATTGAACTTTGATGCGAATTAGGTGTCAGGTTTCTTTATTGGCTGGTCATTCTTTATTGGCTGGTCATCATCTTTAGTCTCCTTTTCTTCATCGATAGCATCATATTCTTCTTAGTCACTATTTACGATGCTAGTTTTTATTACTTCTTTGTTTTCGTTGTTGGTTAAGCGCCGGGTTGGAAGTGAGGTTAGGGTTGTATATTGTTGTATATTTATTTTTGGTTTATTGATGTCAATTAGGACTGCTTCTGCAATTTTAAGATGCGTGTAGTTGCTGATCTGGTATATTACTTTGGTGTTGCTGTCGAGGATTTCACGGCTAATTGTGATTGAGTGTGTTGAGTCCAAATGAGATTTGATAGCACCACTCTGTTTATGCATCGTAAGCCTTCTAGTCAGTGAGGTAGTAGTAATCCCGATATATGAGTCATGTTGACGTGCACAGCCGTCAAATATATATATATATATATATAATTATATATATATATATAAATAATATATACAAAATATTTTATACTTTGTATATATCGTTTTTATATTACGTATACATGTGTATTTATGTATGTGTGTATGTATGTAGGTGTGTATGTGTGTGTCTGTGTGTGTGTGCAACGATAGCTAGATACTATTGATTTTAAGGTATGTACGTGTGGAGAGAGAGTTGATGTATGGTGTCGGTACTATCTGGTTGTTTTTCATTTAATATTGCGTGAACTGTGTTAGTATGTTTGTGCGTGTGTGTGAGTATGTGTTATTTATATGTGTATGTGTTTTTGTGTTGTGTGTGTGTGTGTATGTCTCGTTTTGTTCCTCGTTTTGTGGGTCTGTTAATGAGGGCATACGAGTAGGCACTCCCATGATTGTCTTTTTAGAAGTATGTCTATTATTGATTAGGTAAATATGTGTGTGTGTGTGAGTGTGTGTGTGTAAGTGTGTGTGTGTGTGTGTATGTGTAAGTGTGTGTGTAAGGGTGTGTGTGTAAGTGTGTGTGTGTGTATGTGTGAGTGAGTGTGTGTAAGTGTGTGTGTGTATGTGTGTGAGTGTGTGTAATTGAGTGTGTGTAAGTGTGTATGTGTAATTGTTTGTGTAAGGGTGTGTGTGTATGTGTGAGGGTGTATGTGAGTGAGTGTAAGTGTGTATGTGTAAGTGTGTGTGTAAGGGTGTGTGTGTATGTGTGTATGTGTGAGTGTGTATGTGTGTGAGTGTGTGGAAGTGTGTGTGTGTAAGTGTGTATATGTGTGAGTATGTGTAGCACTTTTTTTTCTTTGAGGGCTTTTTCTACCTTTCTCTGTATGCACGTTAATGTTTGATGTATTTCAAAAAATTACATTCAGTTTCTTGAAGATGTTTCCATTTGGTCATTGTTATAAATGTACTATATATATATACATATGCAAAAATTTATAAAAAAAATATAACATAAATGTGTGTATGTTATATACTATATTATCTATGTTACGATACACATACACTTTTATATGTTATATATGTATAACTGTGTTAAGCTCTTAAGATTCCAGATTATTCGGCACTTTTGTCATTTCATTTTATATTTTCTTTTTTTATACTTACGAGTAACTATGTTTTTATGTACGTATTTGATGTGTATTGCTTTTCATCGTTGTGTATGCCAGTTGGATATATATTTTTTCACACTCATTTTATGCAATGCCTTTGAAACTTTTTTTAAAACTATTCTCCATTCTGTTATTTCATTTTTTCGTCGTTTTGGTTTTTTTTTCCCAATTTGAGTGACTGAGTTAGTGACCGAGCGTATGATTTATAGGCAATAGTCACAGTCAAGAATAGCGAACTCGATGTGCCGGTTTAGCTAAAGACCATTATTCCGACCAGATAAATTAAATAAACATAACAAAAAGATTTATTACACAACTACTGCAAAGCGTTAAAGATCTGGTTTTGTGGAGGTCGATGGTCGCCAATGTCAAAAATTTCTCGCGTACTCTTCAAATCAGAAGATATGATATCTATCTAAGATATCTATCTAAGATATCTATCTAAGATATCTAAAGCTATCTAAGATGTTAAAGAGGTTTAAGCATTTATGTATATTTAAATTATCTCCGGAATGTTATTTTATTTATTCATGGTGGTTTATTGACTTTAATAACAATGTTTCTTTCCTATTATTCTTTATTAAATGCTTGTATCAATGTTGAATCAATATTCATTAATTATTTTAATAATGATAATAATCAAAATAATAATTAATAATAGTGGTAATAATAATTATAATAGTTTACTGATAAAATAAAATAATTACTCTAATATTCAGCGGAATGGAATTATAACAATTTTAAGAGCACGCTAAAAGTACTTTGTGATGTTTAAAAGAGAACTTGATAACATCATTTACTAAAATAATAATAATAACATTATCATTATTATTATTTTAAATGTTAATTTTATTATTAATATTATTAACAATTAACATGAATTCACCGATAATTGGGAATGTTTATCAGAAAAATTAGTGTGGATTTCATTTGTTACACTTTGGGCTTATCATTGGCGCTAAATTTATTATTTAATTGATTTATTGGTTAATTAATCGATTGAATAATTAATCTGCCGATTAAATAATAAATGAATGAATGAGTGAGTGAATGAATGAATAAATGAACGAATGAATGAATGAATGAATGAACGAACTGAACTTTGTATTGGTGTTATCCTTACACAAAAATTCAGCTACATTTAGTAACACTGAAAATCTATATAGCTCTGTTAACTGTTATAAACAATACTGTATATTATATTGTCACTATTTGAATAAAAATCTAAACTATAAAAACCATTTTTTTGTCTCTTCATGGGCTGCGTTTGCATTTGAACTCGGTCATCGTCCAACCACTTCGCCGTGAGGAGAAATGATTTTTAGTTGGAGTTAAATTTATTCGAAGCGATACTACATCTTCCGATTGGCTGATCAAGCAAAAATTGGTGCAACACATGTAAAATCTTGGTGGAATGATCTCTGGGGGTCAAAAGGTGAAAAAAATGGTACACAGGTATGTGCGAAACGTATTTGGTTAATTATTTCTCACGTACGGGTCAGAAGTGTTTATGAGAAGATTTTTATTCTTTAAAATAAATCAACTAATGCTGATGAGTCCCCGGTTGGGAAGAAAGACGTGTCCAGTCTGTCCAAACGAATACTATCTTTCTCTTCTTTTCACTCCTGCTCACTGCTCTGCCTGGTTTGGTGTTCTCATACATTTACGCTAAATAAATATACTAAATGAATGATAGTAAACTTATTACGAGATTTTTCTCCGCGTTGTTACAGTCTCGAACCGATGATGTCGCAATGTGATACTCACGTTCACAATTTAGAAGGCACAAAAATACGGCAACAACACGTTCATAATTCAGGAGAATTGCATTCCTGTTTATGAGCCAGCCAGCCAGCCGCAACTTAACTTCACAAACAAACGACGGAGTTGTCAGCTCCGGCACAAAATCAAAAAAATTTACATTTTTTTCAATAAATAATATTATATATTTATGTTACATATCTTTCTTATTTGAAACTATCCAGTATAACAAGGGTGGGCAAACGTTTTGCTGTGAGGGCCGCATTGGGAGCTATTTTACCTTTGAAGGGCCGCATATGTACTTAAATAGCAAATTTTTCCGACCCGGGGAGAATTTTTTAAGATTTGTGGCTCCTTTTTTGGTCCCAATGTCTGGCTACGACCTTTATTTTGGCAAACAAGGCCTCGAGGGCCGCATAAAATCATGGGCCGTAGATTGCCCACCCCTGCCGTATAATTTGTAAAACTAGCCAAAGATAGTAAATATGTAAGAGGGTTATATTTTAACCCGTTTTCAAGTAGAGTTTTATTTATTACTAAATAAATGAATGTATGAATGAAAAAATCAAAGAAGGAATGAATGAATAAATGGATAAGTATATTTATATATAACATAAATATGGAAATAAAATAATTAAATCGACCAAAATAAAATGCGAAATAACATTGAACAGCGTTAAGACAATCAGACAACAGAGACCACTAGCTGATAGCAAGAAATTATCCAAACACGAAACAATGATAGATTAAACCCTATTTTTAAAAAATTACAGAAAAAAAAATTATTCCACAGTCATTTGGTGGGGTAGTGTAATGGTTAAGACGCCTGGCTCTGATGTTGTAGCGATCAAATTCGAATGCCGTCCACGCCTCGGGAATTAATTACAAGAAAATAAATAACAAATTAACAACAGTGCGCTAATTATATTTCTTTTTCCATCATTTTATTTAGAGATATAAGAAATTGCGAAATTATCTAAGGTATATAATCTACTGTAATATAAATTATAGCCAAAATAATAATTATAGTGAAAATAATTATAGCTACATTAATAATTCAGGAAGAATTTTCATCCATAATAGTCCGGAACCAGTTAATGACTGCTGACACGTTGGCAAACATAGAAGTGCTACAGGATGGGAAGGCTGTATTGAAGGAGAAGCTACTCAGTCCCTGGACGTGCCACTTACCGTCGTAGGCCTGGCAGGCCAGGGGGCCTCCACTGTCCCCCTAAAAATTTGAATAAATTTTTTTTACGTTTGTGTAATAGTTGTAATTACGGTGATTTGTTCTTGCTGTGTTTTTAAATTGAGGATCTTTTAAAAATTTTTAAATCGTTTAACTTTTGTTAATATGAACGTATGACGGCTTTAATGTTTTCTTTAGCTTATTTTCCTCCTAGCCTCAGATGTAGAATATGTAGAATAAAAAGAGGATAATCACAGGACCTCCTTGGTTGGTTTACATTAATTAATTTCTTAAAGATACTCAGAAGGAAAATATTCCTAGAGTTATAGGTCCATTCAGTTAATTCAATTCTATATTCACTGACTAGATATCTATCTAACTGTGAATATAGATAGATCAAGAAACACGTTGAAGTGGAATATTTTTTTCTGCGAACATCATCTCCCAGCCCTCAAATAAATATTATTTGCAAATTTTCTTTAAAAAAAACCCGAAATTCAATTTAGTAAAAAAAATCAAGATAAACTGTAGTGCCATAGGACTGACCAGAGAAAAAATTTAAAAATTTCTGACCGCCTGAACGACGAAACAGATCTGAACGAAGACCACACCCAAATTCGAAAAAAATTCTCCCCCAACTCACCATGCACGTGTTGATTCCATTGGTAGTTGGGTAGGAACCGCAGCAGAGCATGGTCAGATTGTTGATGTTCACATTCATCCGGGGAATCCGCATCGTCTCTTCAACATTTCGCACGCACGTGCCATAGTCCATTATGTTCATCTTGCCTTCTAGCAGGTATCGAGATAGTCGAGATGCTGTTGGGAATGTTGTAATTATTATAAGTACGTTATCGGACGACATCGAAAAATTTATTTTCAAATTTGAATTGAGAAAAAGAAGAAGAATTGAAATATAGGTAGGGATTGGTTTGGTACTGATCATAAAAAATCCAACAATCTTTCAGTTTCCAACTCTAAAACTTTAAAATAAAACATAATTTTTTTCAAATTTGAATTGAGAATAAGAATTGAAATATAGGTTTGGTACTGATCATAAAAATTTCAACAATCTTACGGATTCCGACTCCAAAACTTAAAAATAAACAGTAAATTTTAAATTTTTTCCAAATTCGACTTGAGAGAAAAAAAAGAAAAATTGAAACAGTTTTTATTTCAAAGACCGACAGGCATATGTTCTTCCGAAGCCAGAGACCACGCAGACTTTGTAGGGTGACAGGATGGGGGCTGTCTGAATGCTGGGAAGACATATGGGCTTGATGTATTGAGTGTAAGTCACGGGTCTCGATAATCTGTAATCAATTGTTTGGAAAAAATGTTTAACACTCTTTTTTAATCAATTATTTATCATTGAAAATAGTATTTTGAAAAAAAAATGTGTGTGCGTATTATGTAGTATTGTAATAATATTTATCTTTTAAAAGTGGGTGCTGCGCAATAGTTTGGAAATTATGAATTTTACGTAAAAAAAATTGAAAATTTGGTAAGAAAAAGTTAATAAAGGAGAAGTAACGGCTGAAATAATAATTCTCTTTTCAAAAAGCAACACTAAAATGTAATTAAATTATTATTTTAATTAATTAAAATTATATTTTAAATTTTATTATTAAAATGTAATCAAATTATAAATTATTATTATGAATGTAAAAAAAAATTAATAAATACTTAAGATAAAACAGAACACTTTAGAATAAAAAATAAAAAAACAGGTGAAGGAACTTAAAATGATGGCGAACTTTATAAGAGCGAAGTCATAGTCAATCTTGACATCATTGTATTTGGGATGAACGAAGAGATCTGAAGCTGCGTAGATGGCGGTGTCGGCGGTGTTGTCGTTCTTGTCGTCGCTGTACGTACTGCTGCTGCTGCTACTGCTGCTGCTGCTACTGCTGCTGCTGTTCACGTCCAGAAACTCTCTGAATAAAGTCGTCGCCCCCAGTCTGACTTTCACGGCAAATGGCTGACTGTGGAGGAGTGGGAGAAGTTTGAACTTTTCTTACAATAATATTGCTAGCTGTGGTGATAGTAATATAATAATACTAATGATAATAACAATCTCTAATATAACTTTAATTATAACATGTGAAGACAACAAAATAAATGTTTCACTCTCTCTCTCTCTCTCTCTCTCTCTCTCTCTCTCTCTCTCTATTGACTGATAGACTGATAGAGTGATTCGTACTAACAGTTGGTAGACACAGTGGGCAGCCGTGATGATCCACCTCCTGTCCAGTAGAGAGCCTCCACATGTGAACGTCTTGTTGACGAACAGTTGCGTCTGTCGGTTGTGGCGGGAAAAAATTTTTCACCCTTCAAATTTACTTCAGTTCAGTTAAAGTTTTGGATGAACATTTTGTATGAAAAAGACATGCCAAAGAACTTTTAATTACTTTTTGTAATTCTTATGTGAATTTAAATTAGAATAAAAAAGTTAAAGATGGACACAGCGCGTCTGTGTTTTGTTTAGAAGGTTGAGTTTGTAGTTGCCTGGTTCAAGTGCAGGTAAGTTTCAACCTATCTAACGCTCACTCAGATTACAACAACAAATCTTGCAACAAACAAACATGCAGATGATACAATAATATGGGAAATTAGTTTGATGGAACGAAGAAAGAAATGACTTCCGGTTTCATCTACATCTTATTTTATGTCTTCCAGACACTCGTCCATTCTAAAGAACGGCAGAGTCCGAAAGATACAATTTAGACTAAGAAAACACAAATGGCATGTCATCATAAATTGAAGTGACCACACACACCACACCATTCAACACGCCATAAATTGAAGTGGCCACACACACCACACTATAAACTAAAGTTACCACACACGCCATAAGCTGAAGTTACCACACATGCCACACGGTATAAATTGAAGTGACCACCCCACAGAGGACCGACCTACCATCCAGGGCCAGGCTCCCTTGTTGGCCATGTCCCCATTCACGACATACTTGTTGATGAGGGATGGCGACCTCAAGCCACACTCTGCCAGTTAATTATGGTGAAGTTATATGTGTGAAATTCGTATAAACATTTCTACAAATGGTGGATTGTTTCGAGATGAGAAGATTTTAAAAGTTAGTTACTACACAAATGAAATTTGTTAAAAAATTGTCGCGTTAGTAATAATTTCTATTAAGGTCCTACAAGAGTCTGCAACAGCTACACACACACACACACACACACACACACACACACAAACACCACACCACACACACACACACACACACAAACACCACACCACACACACACACACACACACACGCACACACAACTTCACACATACCTACCTACACACACATTCACACTACACACACACACACTCACACACACACACACACACACACAACTTCACACATACCTACACACACACAAACACACACTTAATCCTGTAATATTATTCAATAATGATGTAATATCCAACTAATTTTCATCACAGCGTGCGTTTGAACCTGGTCTCCGTGCATTAGTGGCGTCATGCATGCATTCAATTGTTTGAAATAATAGCTCGTTTGTGTCGGTGTGCGACTTTGTGTGCGAGTCTGTGAGTTAGTGTGTGTGTGTGTGTGTGTGTGCAAGTTTGTCTGTTAGTTTGTCTGTGTGTTTGTTTAGTTATGTCTGTGTGCTTGTTTAGTTATGCCTGTGTGCGAGTTCGCATGTTTATTTGTGTGTGCTTGCAAGAGAACAAACACATCGGCAGACTGACCTTGATCGGAGCAGCTTATTGAAACAGTTACATTGGACGGACAGGAGTAGCTGAAAATTAATTTCATTCATTTTGTAATAAATTTTAAATAAAGTTGATAAATTTTTAAAATAAACCTAATGAATAATAAAAATACGTAAAATATTCTAGAATAATCTCACTCGAGTTTGGCCCAACAAGGGGAATTAATTATAGCGAAAAATATTAACTGTTTTTAATAATTTTTAAATGAATTATGACCAGATTGTGAGTGGATTCTAAATACTAGAGAAAAATAGTTGAATCAGCCAGTTATATTGCACAAAAAATTATCGTTATCTGTTAAACGCTTGCTTGGATAACACATTCAAATGGTAACAAAGTGACAGAAGTGTATTTTTCAATTGTTGTTTTTAACTTCTATGTTTTACACTGTGAGGTGTTGTGTCATGTTTGCTGAGTTTAATTTTTATAAGTGAGTGAGTGAGTGAATGAGTGAGTGAGTGAGTGAGTGAGTGAGTGAGTGAGTGAGTGCACTGTCAAGATTATAATTCATTTCAACTCAGTTCTCCTACAAGAACTTTATTGGAGTAAATTGATTGGATTAATACACAAAAGGACATAAAGACGAACAAAAACAAGCACAAACAAAAACAAACATAAACCCAGACAAACACAAACCCAGACAAACATAGGAACAAACAGACAAATAAAAAGCCAGAAAATATTGAAAACAAGAATTTCAAAAAGAACATACAAACGAACGAACGAACGAACCTGGAGTCGAAACCACCGGCAAACGGTTTGCTGCTGTCGGCACTGTACTTTAACATGACGTACCTCTGTGGTCGCGGGTGGTTCTGCTGCAAGCTCCAAGTCTCCAAGTGGCTTTTGGTCGGTTGTTTAGCCCATTATTAGTATTATTACTATTATCATTATTAATGTTGTTGTTATTATTATTAATTTTATTGTTGTTGTTTTATTATTATTATTATTGTCTTCGTGAATAAATTCATTTTGTTATTTATTCATTTCAAAAGTTTTAACAATAAATAGCTTTCGAGAAATTTATCAGATAGAAAAACTACAAAACGAAACTTTTATAAAATAAACAATACCATAAAAAAAGGAAGAAAGAAATGAAAGAATGAAGAAAAAGGCATTGATAAAAAAAAGGAACATTGATGACAACCTAAATTTAAAGGTTAAAGTTAAAAAGAGACGGAAGGATAAACACACACCCTAATCCCAAATAACTGCATGCAGCCTCACTCCACTCATCCCTCCATCCATCAGCACACACGTAATTATCCTCCAGGCCTCCAAAAGTTAGTAGAAGCGGTTGGGGTGATGGCGAGGATGAAGACGATGATGAAGAAGACGATGATGACGTCAGATTACCTAATCGCACTATGGGTGGGATGAAATACTTTTCAAAATATTTACAACAGCATTAATAAGGTGTTGATTTTTTTGAAGATTTTTTTAAGATTTTTTTTAATTTATTTTATTATTTATTTATTTATTTGTGAAAGAATTTTCCAAAAATGAAGTTCGAACGACGTCTGATATTTAGTAATTCACCAGATTTACACAACAATATGGAGTGTGTGCAGCGAGATGGTGCAATGGTTAAGACGCCTGGCTCCGCTTTTGCAGAGACATGGTTCGATTGCGAAGAGATTTCAGTGCATGGATTCACGTGTGGCTGTGTCTGTTGCCGACGCTGTCGAGGTCACTAAAAATGCTTAAGAAGACATCTCCAATAACAAATAGCAATAATTCCGATCTCTTTGTCAAAAACAAATTTGAAAAAAACATATCAATTAATTAATTAATTTAATTGAATGATTAACTTAATTTGAATAATTAATTAACTTATTTATTGATATTCTATCCGGAAGTAAGAACAAATCACTCACAGCATCCCAATTCGTCAGATCTGTCCTCGCAATCGTACCTCCCATCGCACCTCCGGGACCTCTGGATGCAGGTTCCTCCGTGAAAACAAGAAAACTGACTCGAATTGCATGTCGCTAATTGATGGATGGATGGATGAGTGGATGGATGAATGAATGAATGGATGAGTGGATGTATGAAGAATGGATGGATGGATGGTTTGATGAACAGATTGATAGATAGATAGATATGATTGATGGGTGGGCAAAAAATGAATGAATGATTGG
>NW_008705261.1:28982-29858 GCF_000326865.2 Helobdella robusta
AGACACAACTTGCTTAACATTCGATTACAAGCCTATCCAAGCCAAGCTGAGCCAATATGCATAGATTTGTAAGCGCTTTTATGTTAATATTTTGCTCGCTATATTCATATAGTTTAAGAATTCATTATAAAAATCGCCTCAGTGGCTCTAAACTATTAAGCGCTAAGCACATAACTTTATATAAATCTAAATAGTTTTATATATCACTATATAACTTGATTTATTAAATAACTCTACATAACTATAAATAAAACTATATAACCGTATATATCACTATAACACTAACTATAATCAATAACACTATATAACTCTATATAAATCTATATAACCGTATATAACACGGGACTATATATATTCAATTTTTCTACATAACTATATATAAATCTATATAACCTTATATAACACTATATACGTATATCTAATCAATAACTCAACATAACTCTATATAAATCTATATAAACGAATATATCACTATAAAACTATATATAATCAATAACTCTACATAAACATATACAAAATCTATATAGCCGTATATATCAATATATAACTATATATAATCAATAACTCTACATTGCTATATATAAATCTATATAACCGTATATACCACTATAACACTGTCTATAATCAATAACATTATATAACTTTATATAACTATATATAACCGTATATAACTTTTTATGACTATATATATTCAATATCTCCACATAACTATGTATAAATCTATGTAACCTTACATAACACTATATAACTATATCTAATCAATAACTCAACATAACTTTATATAAATCTATATAACCTTATATAACACTATATAACTATATTTAATCAATAACTCAACATTATTTTATATAAATCTAGATAACCCTATATAACACT
>NW_008705261.1:52393-64581 GCF_000326865.2 Helobdella robusta
AACAAAAACAACTCCAACAGCAACGTCAACAACAACAAAAACAACTTCAACAACAACATCACATCAACAACAACATCACATCAACAACAACATCACATCAACAACAACAACAACAGCAACATCAACAACAACAACAGCAACAACAACAAAAATTTACTGCAATTCAGTTCGTCACTTTTGTCGCCGCAATCATTAGCACCATCACAGACCCACAGCTTTTTGATGCACATCGTGTTTGCGCATCTGAACTCATTCACAGTGCACTCTATTTAGAAATTCGGAAAATTATTTAGTCATTTTAACAACATAATTACCTACTTCTAAAGGACTCGGCTTAGAAACTTGGTTTTTAAATGAAATTAAAAAATTTATTAAGTGTCGTTCGTTTAATTGTTTATTTGGGTGGCTTTGTAAACTATTTGTGCAGTATCTAGAAGTTTAATTTTAATTTTTGGTTGTTGTTTGATTTCAAGAAAATGAACGGACCACAAATCAACTTGTTATTATACCATTAGTAATTTACGGTTATTTTTTCTATCGCTTTTTACACCTTCTTGCATCACGGCTACGACCAACCAGTCTATTAGCAAATTAATTTTTCTTTGACAAACTATTTGTTGGTTTGTATGCTGGATTGATTCATTCGAGTGAGATGATGATCACCAATTAAACACCCAAGTCAACACATCAAACAATCAGCCATACAAATTAAAAACCGACTATTCAACCAACCAACCAACCAATCAATCAATCAATCAACTGACCAACCAAACAGCCAACCAATCAACAAACCACACAGCCAGCCAGCCAACCAATCAATCAATCAACTGATCAATCAATCAATCAACTGACCAACCAATCAATCAACTGACCAACCAACCAATCAACCAGCTGACAAACCAACTACACAACCCCACAATAATCAACCATACAAATTAAAAACCGACTGACTATTCAACCAACCAACCAACCAATCAATCAATCAACTGACCAACCAAACAATCAACCCACCAACAAACCACGCAGCCAGCCAACCAACCAACCAACCAATCAATCAATCAACTGACCAATCAATCAATCAACTGACCAACCAACCAATCGACCAACCAACCAACCAGTCAACCACGCAACCCTACAACCAGCCAACCAACAAATCCAATAACCAACCACATCCCAGCTCGTCACTGACGTCATCACAATCTTTCGTCCGGTCACACCACCACTTCAACGCTATGCACTTACCATCGTCGCATCTGAACTCTCCGGCCGTACAAGCTGAATAATAATAATAATAATAATTTCTATTTTGTATTTTTGTCTTATTATCACATTGTTAATGTTACAAGAATACTAATGCTGGTAACTTGATGAAGACTGATTTGTAGCTGATGTTGAATAGGCGGTTGTTGTTGTTGTTGAAATGCCTGGTCTGGCTGGAGTTATTCTCCTCGTAGAAATTGTCGATGTTGTTGTAGTTGTGGTGGTTTGAGTGGCCGTCTTCGGTGAAGTTGTAGTTGTCGGAATGAATTGAGATGTTGTGGTTGACTGTTTGGTTGTTGTTGTTGTTTGTACAGAGGACGTTGTTGTCTGAACTGCTGGGAGGGAGGTGGGTTGGAATTTTGGCGTGTTGAACGAGTAACCTGTGTGTCAGTCGTTAAAGTTTTTTTGGGATGTTTGCTGAAATAAAATTTTTAATTATAACTAAAATTTTTATAAACAAAAATTCATTAATAAAAATATAAAAACCTATCACAACATGCTGCTTAACCACAAATCAATCAAGAAAATTATTCAAATAGATATTCAATTTTTTAATTTTTGCAAAACCAACCGTCTTTCTGGTCCACAGCGTATACCTTCATCTCACATATGGACAAGGCATCCATCCGAAACCCTCCCGTCCTCCGCAAGGTCACATAACGACCTCTGACCCCGGAGTCCACGCAGACGATAATCAGTTGACCTTTTGGTGGTATGGGGTCAGGTTTTTCGTAGGAGTTGCAGAGGGTCCCTATGGTGCCCTGTGGCAGTCTGATGTACGGGTCCACTCCGATCGAGATGTTGTTCATGAAGAGAGCATCTGTCGGTTGATTGGTTGGTTGAATAGTTGGTTGATTGGTTGGTTGGATAGTTGGTTGATTGGCTGGTTGATTGGTTGGTTATATAGTGGCTGATTATTTGGTTGGTTGGATGGTTGAGATTTGAGTGATTTTTCATTTACTTTGATTGTTTTAAAAAGTCAAATATTAGTTTACAGAATCAACACTTAAATGAAACATTTGTCAACCAACATATATAGAAAATGCACTGACTCGTGTCATGGTTTGGTGTTATGTGCTGACTTGAACGTTAAAAAATTTTCATAGTTTAATAAATTTCAAGAAATTAATCCTAATAGTTTTTATTAACATAAATAACCGCAATGTACAAACAACAAATACATCAGCAAAAAACATTAAACCCTTTTAACCAACACAAAATCATACTCACCGTAAGAATTATTGGAATTCAACAGTGAAATAGAAAACACTTGGACCACTTCCCCGAGATCGACTTGAAACCAGGCAAAACTTTCGGAAAATGACCCAACACCAATGACCAGACATGTGGAGGAAATTCCGTCGAAGGCTAAACTTCCGTTGTGTCCATCAAACACACTGCTCTCTTGCCACGAAACTGGATTCTTTTGGTAAAGACTGACTGAAACATGGAATGAGTGGGTTTTGGGTAAGATTGGGAATGAGATGAGATGAGAAACATGGATTGAGTGGGTTTTTGGTAGGATTGAGAATGAGATGAGAAACTTGGAATGGGTGGGTTTTGGGTAGGTTTGGAAATGAGAAGCGATTGGTAGTGAAAGTAAAATATGGATTAGATTGTGAAATAAAGGAGAACTGAAATATAAAAAAATTCGATTAAAATTTTTGAAAATATTCAAATTTTTAATATGCAGTCTATTTAGAATGACTCCTAGAAGACATTTGAATTGCAATTGGCGTGAATTTGATATATTTATGTGTAAAAATTATTTTGAAAAAATGAATAATTGTGAAGGCCTAGGCTGTAAACTCCACTGCCTTTAAACCGTAGAGGCAATAGATATGAGTAAAGCATAATAGAAAAGCTTAAGGTTGATAAAAAGTTCATCAAAAATGAAATTAATAGAAGAAATACGAAGATGTTGTTGTGGCGTAAGTACGTAAAACAATTAAGTTATCTGATGAAAACTATGATCTGACGCATTTATCCCCATAATTAATTTGAATTTTTCAGCATATTTAAAATAAATTAAAAAAAATATTTTAATTAGACGTTAAACCAAAATAATCTCATAATAAATAAAAACCGCAGTTTAATTTTCTCCATGATTCATCTTAACAATGCATGCCATTGTTCGCCATACAGCACGAGTCTTATTGTGGCAGTGTTATTTATAAAGTGCAACAACAGTTATTTAGAACGATTCATTGTTATAAAATATTATTACGACACATATGAGCATATCGGTGGTGTTCACTAAAAAAAATTCTCATATGAATTTCAAACATTCGCCAAAGACGTAAAAATTCTATTGGATTCATTAATAGAAGATAATATGTTACATTTACAACATTCACTTTCTACCTACCTGCCCCTGAGTTTACAGATTTTGTGTACTGAGGTAGATAATCTGAAAAATTTAAAAGGTATTTTTGGATAGAATAAACATTTGAAAAGAGATCAGAAAGAGAATCAGTTGACTATATACTTGTTGAAGAATACTATTTGTATGTAAAAAAAAAATGCTCCACCTAGGTTCAGAGCAATCAGCAACACTTACACACACATAGCATGTGATAGGACGGAGATTTTTTTTTTCCTACAATCAAATCGAACCCGGTAATTGCTCGCATTGCGAAACAGCACCAGGCGACCTTAACCGCTAGGCCATCACTTCACCCAAAATCAGCATGATTAAACCAATGTAACATAGATTATCAGTCAAATTTATAATAATTGGTTGAGTGCTAATTAACCGTTAAGAAAACAATTAGTCAATTATCCAACATGCCAACCGACCGATCAACTGACTAACTAGTCAACCAGCCAATCAATCAATCAACAGAGAGCATTTAGTCAATCAACCAACATGCCAATCGACCAACCAACTGACTAACTAGTCAGTCAGCCAATCAATCAATCAATCAATCAGTGAAAAAACCAATAAACCAACTAGTCAGCTAGCCCAACCAACAAACCGCTAGGTAGAGTATAAATAAAGACTTCGCATAACGATATTGCATCTCGTCGGAATCCACCGAACCTCTGTATGGTTACATATCTGGATGGGTGGTTTTTTTGTGGCAATTGTGATGACGACCGCCATGGTGGTGATGATAGAAGGAATGTCGTTGATATCGCCAATGGTGTGTAATGATGACAATGTTGATGAAGAAGTGATTGACGCTGAAAATGATGAAATGATGTTACAAATGATGATTTAATGATGTTTCACACTACCATATTAGATTATTATTGGTGTTGAATTTGATGATAGTAGAAATTGTGTTTATAAGTTGGTTATGAGTGCGTGCAAAATACAATGATTACATGATAACTGAATGGGAAAACAATTTTTGGTGGAAAATTTATACCCCAAAGTCGTGGTATCAACCCATTCACAAATTCATTACACCTTTTACACGGTGAAATGATTTTGTTTGGATTTTGGATAGCGAAATGTTCCACGCCCCACACAACCAACCTGCCAAAGAGTGGACCGGGATTGCAGGTGAAGTTAACTTCCAATCCAGGAAAGACGGAAGCAGTTTCGCTGAATATGGAGCATATTTGGTTGCGGCTGTCAGCTCCGGAATCCACTGAGACGTTGAAGTTGTTCAGGTAGTTGGATTCTGTGTTTTTGTTATGGATACGATGAGGTGATTAAAAATTTACCTTGGTTATGATAAAGATAATGTATAATGACTATGGTCTTTGAATACTTGGAAAGTAGGCATTGGCAATAATCATGATGGTATTAGTTATGATAAGTCACTTGAAATTTAGCTGCTTTGTAACAATTCAAAAAGCTTGAAAAACATCGTCAAATTTGTACCGTATTCAGAAGCTGTGTTGACGATGCCAACCCTGTAAACGATTTTATCTTCACCGAGGTCTGCTTGCCACCAGCCAAACGAAGCAGAATTCGACCCAACACCGGCTATACTGCACGTGCTTCGATTTCTATCGGCGGCCAGTGCCGAAATGTAAGGACCGAATGTGCTGCTTTGCTGGGTCGAGACAGGACTGGCAAGTTCTAATGTTGAAGCTTTGTGAATAAGTTTAGGGTGAGTATTCTTGTATGCGTATCTGTGTGTGTGTGTGTGTGTGTGTGTGTGTGTGTGTGTGTGTGTGTGTGTATTTATGTGTTTATTTGAGCCTTTATGCGTGTAGCTATGTGTTTTTGTACGTCTAGTCAACTTCATGTCGTTATGTGAGTGAGTGAGTGAGTGGAGTGTGTGTGTGAGGTGTGTGTGTGTGTGTGTGTGTGTGTGTGTGTGTGTGTGTGTGTGTGTGTGTGTGTGTGTGTGTGTGTGTGTGTGTGTGTGAAAGTATGTAAGCCAGTGCTAGATCGTCTTGACGGCTAGGTGCGTGTGTCTGAAATAAAAAAATCTCTTACGCTGCTGGTAACAGCGTCATCGTTCTACCATTCATCAAGACGATCGTAAGATCAGTGGTGAAGCTATCGAAACAGCAAACCTACACAACACACACAAACAACAACGACATAAACAACGACAATTTCAGCATGAACAGCAACAACAACAACAACAGCAACAACAACTTACACGAGATATCTCGGTTTATTTTTATAGGAATTTCATCGCTGTTGTTGCGATTGTTTGAGGTCACATTGTTGTCTTTGTTATTATTTACATTGTTGTTAACGTCAGTGGCGTTGTTATTATTATTATTGTTGTTGTTGTTGTTGTTGTTGTTGTTGTTGTTGTTAGTGTTATTGTTATTATTGCCACCTGCGATTAACATAGTAATCAAATTTATATCAACAAAATTATGGTTACTATAATTAATAATAATTACTTTTTTCAACTCGATAAACAAAAGTTAATGTTATAATTATTACTATGTGTTAAACATTTTACTAAAATAATACTGAAAAGATTTCCATTAATATTAACGTCTTTTTGAATGTTAATCCGAAAAAAAGTTTAGAAATAAAAATTATTTGTAGGTGCATTTCGTTACCCTAATAGACTAAAACACACATAAACACACACAAGCACACAAACACACACAGGTACACAAACATATACAAAGATTTAAACACACATAAACATTCTTCAATGGACAAATTCGCAAACTCGAACACTTAAATTTATTAGGCACACAAACAGACTCTCACACATATTCTCACACATATACACATTGACTCTTACGCACACACACACACCACACACACACACACACATACACGCATGCACACACACGCATTTTCGACTTACCATATTCTAATATCGGCCACACGACGAACACGCCGACTTCACAGAGCGACAAGGCGTCCTGCCTGAAACCATCCTTTCGCCTCACCGTCACATACCTTCAACAACAATTTATCACGTCAAAAATTAATCACTTTATTTAATTAAATTAATAGATTAATTAATTAAATATTTAATTAGATTTCAAATTTGCATTTCTTTTCATGAGCTAGCAGCTTTCTTTGTCTCGTTTGATTTGTTAGTGAGAATTTCGTGAAAATTATCGCAATCACGTATGCCATCATCACATATCAGCCATCGCTGGCGTCATCATTGGCGTCATCATCATCATCACAATCAGCCTCTCCATTTTTGTTCTTGTCGTCATCAATCAGACAGCCCCCTTTAAATCCTGGAAACGAACTTGCACTCGCGCACACACGCTCGCACGAAGGTATTTGTTTACACACACACACAATCATACACACGCACACATACAAACACACACACAATCACACACACGCACACATACAAACACACACACATATCGAAACGGAAACATACAAATTTATGGTGTTTGAATTCGCCATATCATATCGAGCGGCTACAAAAACACTGTTTCCTATTTCGACTCGTTTATTTATTGCTACATACACATATATATATATGGAAAATTATATTTGGAGGTGTTTTTTAAAACATTTCATTTTTTTTATAAAAATTTTATGAAATTTACTTTTCAAGTTTATAATTATTATTTATAATCATTTATTATAAACTAAAACATTTTTTATGTTTTTTTTTTAATTAAAAATCTTCGTTGACTAGCGAATAAATTATTATTTTGACGTTGAGGGAATATCATGCTAGCTACGTTCACGTCGGGCAGTTTCACTTACTTCATAAAATTTCCATCACTCCATTTTTTTCAAAGTGCCATATTGTTCTCCTATAACTGGCAAATAATGCATATTAAAATTACCGGACAAAAGAGTGGAATAAACACATACGGAGTTAACGATGGAAAGTTGTAGAATTTAAAATTTTTTAAATTACCTGCATTTGAATTTGCCATTCTCAATACGAAATTTAAATTTTTTAAATTACCTGGATTTGAATTCGCCATTCCCAAAAAGGCTGGCTCTAGAATAAGGCTCATAGCTATAGTATCAATCTACATTAAATTTGTTCAATTTTCTTCATCGTTGAATGTCATTGGCGTAGTTTATTGCTGCATGTGGACATAATTCTATATTTTGATTTATAATTTAAATTGCAACTTAATCTTAATATATTTTTCTATGTATTTTTACAAAAATATTGCAAACGGTTTCGATTTTGTTAAATTTATACATATTTTTTATACTCGTTTATTTTCTTGAAATTGCTTCAAAGATTGTTTATCAAGTTGAGCAGTTGATGAAGCACTTGGATTTTGCGCAATTGTTGGTTTATAAACATAGTTGTTCTCAAAAGGGCATGGCCATTCTATTTTTTGAAAGTGAAAACAAAAATTACAAAGTTGATACACTGCGGTCGGTTATAAGACATAGGTGGAATTGATTTTAACTGGATCTGCTCAGTAGAGAAAAATCAGTCACTGATAAACAATGATTCCTACTCTTCATGAAATGGAGGTAGACACCACATGAACACTGCAACGACTTGCTATGTGGTTGGTACTCTCGGTACTCGAAGTCTTGGTACTCCGATTATAACGATAGACCGCTGAAAGCATTAGCAGAAGAGTTTAATTTAAATTTAATATGTCAATAAAACTCTTCTCATGACTACACCTCTGAATGTCGCGTTTTAATTGCATATTCTGGCAAATGTGATGTGGCTGAACCTGAGATTGTCTGCCATTTGCATGGTAAACAAAAGAATGTAAAACACGGCGTTATAGCTGTTCTGTGAGTCTTGCTTGGCCTGGTCCAATATAGACAATCAAATACGGTACAGCTGAATTTGAAGCTTGAAATAAATCACTCTCTATTTATTGGAATTAATAAACACAGCTGTTTGTCAGAGTTTTATGCACACATGTATATTATTGTGTGTGTGTGTGTTGTGTGTGTTGTGTGTGTATTGTGTGTGTTTGTGCGTGCACGTGTAATTACGTTCTATTTTTTAGTAAATTTATGTAACATATCTAAATTATATGTATAACTTATGTACATTTGTTTGTATGTTTGTAGGTTTGTATGTTTAAGGTTTGTATGTTTATAAGTTTGTATGTCTATAGGTTTTGTAAGTTTATAGGTTTTTTAATCTTTACGATACACTGGCACATTTTAAAAATTTTAATTTTATTAAACCCAGAAGCCAGATTTGCGAAATATAAGTCTAGTTTGGTCTTCATAACTTTTACTCACTTATTTTATAACTTTGAAAATGAAATGAAAATGAATAGCTACACATAGCTTCACTTATAATACAGAAGTGTAGGTCTTGATTGCCATAGATGATCATTGTCTCCATGACAAATGTTAGATCATACCATTACACTTCATTACATCATACAGCTATTGCACTCAATGGAGAACCCGTGAAATTACGGGAATGATTTTAATTATTTAAATTAAAAAAAATACATATTTAATTAGTTAATTAATTAATTAAAGGATTGTTTAGTTATTTAATTAATCAATCAACCAACCTGGCTATTGTTGGAGCCTGGCACTGAATGATGATTTGCTTGCCAGGTTCAACTGTTCCTTTGTACGATGCACAGATTTGGTTCGACGGTGAGGACGATGACGATGAGGATGATGAAGAAGATGACGACGACGACGACGACGATGGTGGTGGTGGTGATAATGATGTGGCGTTATCAAGACCCACAATAACATCGAAGTTAGACAGGTAGGTCGATTCTATGAATGATTTTCAAATTTTTTTAAACTAAATAAAAATATCAAAGGCAATGTTAATAGTTAACATATAATCGTAAAAATTCAAATTAATTACTACATAAACTCGACTGTAAACCAAAAAAACTGATCTAAAGACCTTTTTAAAATAAATCAAATTCTCCAAAAAATTTCTTATAAAACTTCGGCAAGCAACACAGAAAAAAACCGTACCAAAATTTAAACTGACCATAAGCATCTAAGGTGTTTAACAGACTGACCCTGACTACACTGGCCACAACCTGGAGGTCCACTTGCCACCAAGCGAACTCCTCGGACTCTGAACCGACGCCAGCCACACTGCAGCTGCTGGCGTTTGTGTCAGCGGCAAGTTGCGCTCCTTTATTGCTGAATGTGTGGCTCTGGCGAGCAGGCTTGAGGCTGGCAATGTTTGCCACTTGGCTCTTGGTGGTGGTGGTGTCGCTAAGGCTGCTGCTGGCTGTGGTGTGGTTGGTTGAAAATGTTATATCAAAGTGATTGAGGATGTTGTGGGTGTGATTTTAGTATATTTTGTGGTTGTTTGTCTGCGGTTAAAAATGTTAGCAGTAGCGGTTCTGGAGTTTGGAAATGATCGAGAGAAAAAAAAATGCATGTTGGAGGCGAACGTACGTCTTAAAAATTCCCTTACCTTCATTCAGTACATCATGGTGAAAAATGTTGAAGAAGAGAAAGTAGATAACGATTTTGTGTCTTTTAGGAGGCATTTTCGTCTTGATTTGTCGTTGCTGGCGTTGTTGTATTTTAAAAATAAAACATTAACGAACGACAGGGGAGGGGGGTTGTTGATGGTCAGTGAAAAGTCGGAGAGCTGGAAATATTATAGTTGTTAGTGGTGATTTATGAGTCTGGGAATGTATGGTCGCTGTTGTTATTGTTGTTGCTCTGTAGTAGTAGTAGTTGTTGTGGCTAAAGAAACAGTAGTAGTAGTAGTAGCAACAGTAGTAGCAGCAGCAGCAGTGGTGGTAGTAGTATTAGTAGTAGTAGTATTAGTAGTAGTAGTATTAGTAGTAGTAGTTGCTATAGTAGTTGTCGTTGTTGTTGTTGCTGTAGTTGTAAAAATAGTATTAGTAGTTGTAGTAGCACCTGTAGCGTCAGAAGTAGTAGCAGTAGTTGGTTGTTGTGCTGGTTGTTGTGTTTGTTTTTGATGTATTAGTTGCTGGTGACTTTGAATTATGTTTCTTTGCAGTACCCTTGCCGTCAACAAGCTTGATGTTCATTCTTCTGAACTGTTGAAAAGTTTGAAAAAAAGAGTATAACTCTTCTTTTTATTCTCTTTTTTTTCTTTTATTTTTCTTTTATTCTTTTAATTATTTTTTTTATTTTTCTTATTCTTTAATACAGAAAAAATAGTAAAATATCAAGTCAAAATCAAGTCAAGTAATATAAATAATATCATTAATATAAATATAATATAATAATAAAAATAATAATGAAAATATTAAATAATAAATATTATATATTTATATCAAGTCAAGTAAATAACAAGTAAATGAATGAGAAGAAAAAGACGGTTGGTTGAAATTTAAGTAATGCGTGGATTGAATGAAAGAGTGAAAAAAAATTTGAAGTTCCGGTTGATTAAATTGGAATGAATGAATGAATGAACGAATGAATAAATGAATGAACGAACGAACAAACAAATGAATAAATTATGAACAAATGAATGAATTAATAAATGAATCAATAAAATCATAAATCAGAGGCAGAATTGGTAGAAAAATAAACAACAACATCAACATCAACAACAACAAATCCAACATCATCAACAACAAACACAGCAACAACAAACACATCAACAACTACCACAACATCAAAAACCACAACATCAACATCAACAACAATAATAATCAGAAAACATCACAATAACAACAACACAACAACAATAGCAGTATCACTACCATCACCAACTGCAACAACACCAACAACATTTTAACAAAATCAATATCAAACGAATTCTACAAAAAGACTGATTCCAATGTTATCCGAAGAATTAATACTACCACACATTTAAAATGTTGTCACTTTAATTATGATCATCTATTCCATTTGTAAGAGATCGCTTTGAGAAGCTCGCTTTATAAGGCGCTATATAATTACTGATATAATACTACTACTACTACTAATACTAATACTACTACTACTAATAATAATAATAATAATAACAATAATAATTATCCACCACACCATAGGCATACATAGGGCCATCCATGCCCTATTGAAAATGTTGGGGGCATCCCTCAATTTGTGGGTAAAATAAATCACCCCCCCTTATTTGGTCAACTTTTCAGTTGATTTAGAATTTTTTTCTTCTTCTTTCTCTCCTTTCAGGACATTGGCGACCATCGACCTCCACAAAACCCCATCTTGAACACTTTGCGGCAGTTGAAATGTGGTGATATTCAACGAGTGACGCGAAGACTTCGCGAATGTTAGTCGTTGTTGGCCGTTATCTCTGAATTTTCTACACTCAATGGGAATGACGTTGAAGTGATTGGCTGCACGAGTGTGATATTTGCCGGTGACGACTTAAAGAATTTTCAATTAGTTTTTTTTTTTTAATAAAATCTGCCCCACCTAACTCGAATTGGGGGCAATTTTCTTCCTCTTTTGTAGACGCCCCTGGACACACACACACACAAACACACACACACATACACACACACGCACAGACACACACACACGCATAGACACACACAAATGCACACACACACACACACACACACACAAACAAACACAAATACATACAAACACATTCACACACAGTTTCTCAGTTTAGTGTTACAATCAATACATTCCC
>NW_008705261.1:64631-66270 GCF_000326865.2 Helobdella robusta
ATCCATCCATCCATCCATCCATCCATCCATCCATCCATCCATCCATCCATCCATCCATCCATCCATCCATCCATCCATCCATCCATCCATCCATCCATCCATCCATCCATCCATCCATCCATCCATCCATCCATCCATCCATCCATCCATCCATCCATCCATCCATCCATCCATCCATCCATCCATCCATCCATCCATCCATCCATCCATCCATCTATCTTTATTCTTTCACTAACGGCATCCAGCCTCGTCATCAGCGAGCGGGCAGTCGGCCTGACCATCGCACCGCCAATCAACATGCACGCACGGCCCATTCTTGCACGGCATGTACCTGTCCGTGCAGGCTGGTGGGCGTGGTCAGCATAAATTAACATATCTGATTAATACAATTAACACAAATTAACATATCTGATTTTAATACAATTAACATAAATTAACATATCTGATTAATACAATTAACATGAATTAGCATATTCAATTAGTAAAATTAGCCTGAGTTAACAATTCTTATTAATGAAATTAACATAAATTAACGTGTGTGAATGATGCAATTAGTTTCACCAAAGCCACCATTATCTCTTTTGTCACCATCTTTTCAAAGCACTTTCCGTCATCATCTTTTTCATTATCATCGTCACCACCACCACCACCACCATCGTCTTTTCGATCATCATCATCACCATCAAAAACATCATTATCACCTCTACCATCATCATCACTGTTGTCTTTTCGATCATCATCAAGAACAACATCATTATCATCATCACCTCCTCCACCATCATCTTTTCGATCATCATCATCATCAACAACAACAACATCATTATCATCATCACCTCCTCCTCCACCATCATCATCATCATCATTACCACCTCCATCGTAACTAACGACAATTAATTTCATCGGAGCCATCTGGACAGTCAGTCACGTGGTCACAGAGTTTCTCCCTGAAGATACACAGCCCGGTCGTGGCGCAGAACACCCCGTCGTGCCGCAGTCTGGTGGGTGGGTGAGTGGTGAATGAGTGAATTAGTGAGTGAGTGGGTGAGTGAGTGAGTGAGTGAGTGAGTGAGTGAGTGAGTGAGTGAGTGAGTGAGTGAGTGAGTGAGTGAGTGAGTGAGTGAGTGAGTGAGTGAGTGAGTGAGTGAGTGAGTGGAAAATAAACGAAAAAGCCCTGAGTTGCGCAGTGGTGAACGAGGAGAAAGAGAATCACTAAGAGTTACTCATCTAAACTTTAAAAAGAAGTAATTTTGAGTGAATCTACGAACCGCAATTCTGCTCGTCACTCTCGTCAGAGCAGTGGACGACACCGTCACATCGCCTCGATTGCGGTATGCAGCCCCTGTTTTTGCATTGGAATTCACTGCTGCCACACGAATCTGTTGTTTGTGTTGTTGTAGTTGATGTTGTTGTTGATGATAGTTGTTGATGGTTTTGTTGATGGTTTTGTTGATGTTGTTGGTGTTGTTTTTGGTATTGTTTTTGGTATTGTTGATGATGTTGTTGTTGTTGTTGTTGATGGTTTTGTTGATGTTGTTGGTTTTGTTGATGTTGTTGGTGTTGTTTTTGGTATTGTTGATGATGCTGTTGTTGTTGTTGTTGATGTTGTTGATTGTAATCACAATAATTGGTAATAATAATA
>NW_008705261.1:84974-101193 GCF_000326865.2 Helobdella robusta
TATAAATTTAAAAAAAATTTAAAAGTATGAATAGTAAAAATAATAAAAGTAATTATAATAATAATTATTATTCATCATAATTTAGTTGACTTAATTCAAATCCACTGAAATACTGTTACCTTATTCATCATCATCTCGGCTCAACTTAGTTTAGACAGTATTATATGTTCATTGGGTGGGTGATTTAATTATTTGGTGAGCTAGTTGTGCGTGTGTGTGTGCGTGTGTGTGTGTGTGTGGATGCGTGTGTGTGTGTGCGATGTGTGTGTGTGTGTTAAAGTATTTAAAACTGCTTCAAATAAAGCTTATAACACTCCTAATAATAGCAGAGAATGCCATAAATTTCATTACATTTGCATTTGTTATGCATCAAAACACAAATTACTTCAGAATTTTTTAAATCAATCAATCAATTAACTATTCGATCAATTGAGCACCTACATAATTAATTATTTAATTAATTGATCGACTAATTTATTGATCAATTAATTAATTTTAATTTACTCTCAGAAAATCTTTCCACTCTTCCTCTCAGTAAGCAAACAAACGAGGAATCCAAATATTAGAGTAGAACCAAGTGTGATCATGTTCTTGCATACTCTGCACTGCATTATATTAATTAATACGCTCTGCACACACACACACACACACACACACACACACAGTGAAAGCGTATGTGGGGATTGGAGTGATTGGGTGTCCAATGGTTGAATGAATGCATGAACGAACGAACGAATAAATGAAAATATGAATGAATGAATGAATGATTGAATGAATGAACGAACGAACGAATGAATGAATGAATGAACAAATGAATGAACGAATGAATGGAAGAACGAACCAACGAACGAATGAATGAATTAATTATGTGCATCAATATATCTCCATTATTATTATTATTATTATTATTATTATTATTATTATTATTATTATTATCCCCATCATCATCATTCTGTTCTTCATCATCATCACTCTGATCATCATCATCGTCGTCGTTGTCGTCCACTTCAAAATGATGACAACCGCAAGCAAGCAGACACACGTGCTACCGTCCCAGAGACAAATGTCTCAGATGTAATTCGAACAAACAACAAGAAGACGCATAACATTAATATAGAACAAACATACGCTGCGTATCCTACGAGCTGGGAGCATAGAATTAGAATAAATTACAAATAAATTTTAAAAAATAATCCTTTGAAAATTAGTAAAATAAATTATGTAGAAAAAATATTAATCACAACATATATATAATATAATCAGATTGATACTGCCCCAACAACAATCAATTCAATGTGTGTGTTTGTGTGTGTGTGTGTGTGTGTTTAAGTGTTGGTATGAACCCGTTTTAATGAACAAGCCATGGTTAGGCATGCAATTGTTTCCGAGTTCTGGTCACGCACAGAAATTTTAATTTAATTTTTGTAATAAAAGTAAAAGTGTTTGTTTTAAGTAATTGCCTTCATTAGGGTCACCCGTTATATTAACTACTTTTCTTATTAATTCTTTAATAAATAATGATGTGTGCTTATCTGTATATGTTTGTGTTGTGTGTGTGTTTGTGTGAGTGTATGTTTGTGTGAGTGTGTGTGTATAATTCGACAATTATTAATGTCGCAAACACACACACGAGCTTAAATTTATGAATGGCCATAATGTCGCTACACCAAAATAATGAACAACAGTGAGTTAATTTATCTCGCTCGCTCGCTATTCAACCTCACATTTCATACTTTTACATTTACAAATTAGCTTGGTTCATACAAATAACTTGAAATTATTGGGTATCGAGAACAAGGAAAAACCCTAAACAAAAAAGGCACATTATAGATAAAATATTAGTTCAGTTGTTTCATATTACAGCTTTTGTGGCGAAAGATGAATACTTCAAAATAATGGCTGAAGATATGAAGAACATAATCTATATATGCAACATTGTAAGTGGTTCTGCGCGTGTCAGAGCTGCAATAATAAAGACTAAAAAAAAAATTTGTGTGGCATCGTTTAAAAATACCAAAGGATTTGTATCCGTGTGTATCGCCGGTAAAACATTCAAAAATCGGCATTGGCATCGGATAAGTATTTTAATATCGGTATTCAGAGTATTGTTAACCCTGTTAGCCTATATTTAATGATAAAAACGTTTTAGAAACTCCACAATGACTTGTAAACTTTTAACAATTATAAAGGTGTATTCATTATCTTCAAATTGTTTGAAATGATGTATCTAATACATCACAATTAAATGTTATATTTTAGTTAATGAAGTTAATAATAGAGAACACTTTGTAAAATGTTACCTGAATTTTAACCTCATAGCCTGGACCGAAAGGGGCAGAGTCCGAATAGTCCTTTGTAAAAACGAACCCGGACGATAAAAGAGTTGATGTAGACATTCATGGCCAATGTTCGCAAACAAACAAGTTAATTTTTATACAACTTGTGTATAAAGTACTTTTAAAATCTAAAATGATTGATACCGGTATGAATGTTGAGTTTTTGGCTTCTTCTTACGTTTATAGCTATGGTTGGCTTAACATTTTGGAGCTTATTCCATACGTAAATTATTATTTTTTTAATTTAAATTATTCATTATGCTAATTGTTTTAATAGATCGGTTTGTGGACTTTAGATAATTAATTCATTTTGTATATTTAAATAAATTGACGGCCTTTGTTCAAGGGGGAGACTCAGATTTAATAAAATTCTTTGTTCACTTATTTACAACTTCTTTGTTCGAAGCATGCTTTTGCTTGTAAAACCACGTGGTTGTTCGCTGTATAGTATTGTATAAATAGTGACTTTTCTCGTGTTAATATCAGTTTGTAATCGAAAATAAAATTTATGTATTAATATTCAATAGTAATAGTTTAAAATGGATAAATTGTGTACACTCGGAAAGAAAAAGAGTCTTGAAAATATCGGAACATTTGTTCTGATTTCAAAAACAGGTGATCAATAGATGTTTATTTCATCAGGTCAGTGGGTACTATCGCGCTCTAGTCAAAAGTGGAATGGGGGATTCGCATTCTACAGAACTAAAGTTCGAACATTTGACAAGTGAGTGCTTACTCGAGGTCCAGAGATATTTGCACGAACTGCAGAATGACGAAGAAGTAATGGACCGACGTATCAAATCATTGGAAGAAGTGGAGGAAGAATTAGACGGAGCCTATTATCTGCAAATTAGTGGTTTAGTTTTTTATCACACTCGTATTTTTTTGAAACTTTTGAACGAAAAAACATGGCAGCGTATTTTAGAATTTGTGAAAGGGTACGCGCTAAGTAAGACTGCTGAGAAGATATTGAATTTTGTCGGTCAGAACTTCAACGTGTTTGCGAAGCAAGCAGAAATGCTATCATTGTCACCAAATGAAGTGGCTTATTTGGTCAAATCAGATTTTGTGAATGCGAACAGAGAAATAGATATTTTAAATTTTGTCATCAGTTGGATTTGTTTCGATCAATCGAGGGCGATTCACGCAAAAAATATTTTGACTGAAGTTAGGTACAGTCTGATGACATACAGTGAAAAGCAAAGATGTAGTTCTTTACTGAGACAGCTCGGGTTTGATGTTTGTCAAACCGGACACCAAGTAAGATTTCGTAACGGACTCGATGTTTTGGTGGCTTTCGGCGGTCCTTGTATAGTAACTCGACATTCTGTTCAAATGCTTCTCGTCGGTAACATATTTAAAACTTGCCGAAAGAAAAACAACACCGATAAAAATGAAAGGTCCGAAAATAATGACGTCATCAAATTTGAAAACAGCGGCCTCAGACTGCCTCACACCTGTCGTCATTACGGAGTATGTGCTGTGGACGACTGCTTGTACGTTGCTGGCGGCTGGAAAAATTCCAATACAACAAACCTACTTCATGCTTTCAATCCTGTCTATTTGGTTTGGAAACGTCGCTCAAAAATGCTTGTTCCAAGATGTTCATTTTACTTTGGAAATATTGGAAAAACTTTTATATGCAGTTTCAGGCGATACAACGGGTCAAAATAACACTCCAACGGTTGACAAATACTTCGGGAACGAAGATCGGTGGGAGATGGTGGCCCCCCTGCCAGTTGCAGTTAGAGATTTGGCAGGATGTGTCCATGAAAACAATTTATTTGTCAGTGGTGGCCTGGCAGATTCCAATACTGATGTGAATTTTGTTTGGCGGTGCAACCCCGCTGGCAACGAGTGGAGCTCCGTTACTCCCCTGCTGAGGGCACGTAGCTGCCACGTTATGACATGTTTTGGAAACAAGTTGATTGTTGTCGGAGGGATGAAGACGCACAGCATCGACTCAATAGAAACATTGGAAAATGTAGAGGCATACAGTTTCGAATCAAAACAATGGTCGTTTGTCTTGAATTTAAAAATGCCTGCGTGTCGTTCCTCATCTGTTCTCATAGGAAATTCAACCCTTCTCTTTGGGGGGTTATGTTACAGAGGGCAGAACAACAGTTACCATAACTTTCTGCAGATTATCAATTTAGCCAAATATTTGAAAGAAGAAAATGCGAATGCATCTCATGTAGTGAAAGAAAAGATTTCAAATCGCCAGCTTGAAGTTTTTCCAGCCTTCGATGATGAATCTGACCAGATCGAACTTGACTTGAGTAGCGGTTATGAAGTTTACAAGTATGAAGGTTCGGATTATTTCTTTTCCACAATGCACTCCATGAAACTGACAGAGAAATTTTTAACACAAGGATGTTAATTTTCGTTTTTATTAATTTGTCTTCTATTGTTGACCACTGACGAGTAATTGGATACCTTGTAAATAGTAACTCTGAATCGTTTAACTTTCATTGTACATTCTATAATTAATAATATAATTAAATAAATATGATATAATATAATTAAATAATCAGTGTATCTACAAATGTTCAAACTCATTTTTAATGATAGAATTCTTTTTTTTTTCACAAACTTTGTAAAAATTTAAAAAATTTCTTTTCTTGGTCAACGAACACGGGGTTGCGTTATTAATTTTTAATAGTAGATTGCCAGCAAAAATTCCCACAAGTAACAACCACTAAATCGAGATTATTACTCATTTCTGAGCTAAAGTTTAGACCGCTTTGTTCTCCGCAAGTACTCTTTTTAAAAGAAACAAAATAATTTTTACTCCTGTCGCAAATATTTTCGTGTAAACCTAAAGAAGTAAACATCTTATGTATGTATGTACGTAAAACATTATACATTTATTTAGTGGCTGGTAGGAAACAAACATAAACAAACACCTGTGTATGAATTCATATATAGAATAAATATACACAAACGCATACATGTCTACATAGAGGTTCATATAAATATTACTTAGTATACACATGTGTGTTTTTATACGAAGCAATTGATGATTTGATAGGTTTACTCACTGAGACTAACACTGAAAGATAGCGTGAGAATGTGCTGTAAGAGTGCATGAATGAATACGTGGGTCATCAGTGTAAGTGAATGGGTGCGTGATTGAATGAATGAATGATTGAATGAATGAATGATTGAATGAATGAATGATTTAATGAATGAATGATTTAATGAATGAATGATTTAATGAATGATTCAATAAATGAATAAATACACGAATGAACAAAACTTAATAATAACAATAATAACATCTAAAGCAATGAACAAGTTTTATTTAGGAACGAATAAACCAACAATATATTGAGGAATTAATAAAATTGAATTATTATGCACCAAAATGATGGTGGTTTGTTTAAACCAAAATTCAGCTGAGCAAATAAAAACTGCTGTTGGCTCGTAAAAACAGGTCTTAGCGCATTTAATTATTTTCGCCTAAGAAAGATTGTTTGTTTTATTAATTGCTATTTGCTTGAATAATATTTTTTGATATTTGCCATTTTAATTTTGGTTTTAATTTATCATTTTTTTTTATAATCTCTAAAACTGGCAAAGTTCATTTTTGTGTGAAATCTGTATTGTAACATTCGGCTTGCCTAGTTGTAAGAGGAGTTGAAAGAATTTCTTGGCAGCTACATGCAAAAATAAAATGTTATCCGTGTAATAATTAGATTTTTTTTTTGTAAAACATACATAATTAATAACCGTTTAAAAGAAACAGAATAAAAATAATAAAACTTCAAAGCGAATCACGAACATTAAAAAAAGCCTTATCGACAATACAATTACGGTGATGAACATTGTAGTGATGATAAAAAATGATGATACAAACTTTGATGATGTTATTCTATATACAAACATGGATGTTGGTATCAGTGATACAAACAATGATACAGATAATGGTATCAGTGATACTGACAATGATACAGATGATGGTATCAGTGATACTGACAATGATACAGATGATGGTATCAGTGATACAGGCAATGATACAGATTATGGTATCAGTAATACAAGCAACCACATCAATGATACAGATGATAAGGAAATTGAAAATTTGTCATGCTGTCCAGCAAGCCGAAACTTCACATATTCTAAATTCATTTTCAATTTTTTATATATAAATTGTTCTTATTCGTACCTACATACAGCCTCAGTTGCAGAATAACTAAGTTAAAAAACCATTTTGGAGCCATCGAGTCAAGACACCGACATACATTTTCCAAAAAAAGACTTCGAAATAAAAAAGTCAAGATTAACTACACACATCAGTACTGGCTGTTGGCGATTGCGTAATAACGAAACTAGGCCAGAAACTATAGTACTATAGTTCAATTCCTGTGACATTTCAAAATGTACAACAGATGACATTTGTTTTATTTATTGAATACTAATCACTCAGCTGAGAGCCACAGAAACTTGTTTCTTGGTTTATCCCACCCTTACCTTCGTAATAGCCAACGAACGTGACGAGAAGAAATAGAAGAAAAAATACGTGTTTGAAGATTTATGCAAGAGGCACATTCACACGCACACAAACACATCCACACAAACACATACACACAAACGCATACACATAAACACATACACACAAACGCATACACACATACACACACACACAAATACATACACATAAACACATACACACAAACACATACACATATACACACAAACGCATACACACATACACATACACACAGATGCCTACACACATATGCACACACACAAATACATACACACACACACACACACACACACACGCCTATTGTATATTTGTCGATATGAGGATGATTCATTCTGCTAAACAACAACAGCAAGCAGATAAATATGCGACTTGGTGTAATGAATTAATTGAAATTAATTAATTGAAATTATTAATAATTAATTGAATTAATTAATTGAGTAAATAATGATTAAGGCACACGTAAACCCGACCTACCCGGCCACAACTCAATACAGTGCTTCCACTGTTGCTTCGTTCGTTGAATTCGAAAGTGAAATACTTTTTTGAAATAAAAATACTTTTTTGAAATAAAAATTTCCCATCCCATTTTTTTGACCATGCCAGCAGAATTACATCTGCAAACGATGTTAATTGAATTGAAATTTAAGCGTCACACACACACGCACGTACGCACACTCACACACACACACTCACACACATACATACATCCACACACGCACACACACTCACACACACATACACATACATACATTCACACACATACATTCACACATACATACACACACATACATACACACACATACACACACACACATACATACACACTCACACAAACATACATACACACACATATACACACACGCACACACACACACGCACACATACACTCTCTCATACACTCAAATATCCGGACGAATATTAGCACAGTTCGAATTTATCAATGAATCAAACTAAGACACTATTCCACATCCACTGTTGACGAATCGATAATGAGCTACTGTTTAACGAGTAATAACAACAAATTAATTGAATTAATTAAAGAAATGAATAAATGGATAAACTAATTAATTATCTAATTAACTATTATTGACAGCAATTACGATGATAATGTATTACAGCTACTTACGTCAGCAAATATGAACAATAACAATAGTAAATTAATTGAATTAATTAATTGAGTGAATAATGATTAATAAATAATTAAGAGGGTTAATATGAACAATAACAACAGTAAATTAATTGAATTAATTAATTGAGAAAATAAGGATTAATTAATAATTAAGATGGCTAATCACAATAAAAAGTAATGGGGCCTTAATTGAATATAGCACGTGTAATTAATTAACCAATTAATTAATTGTGTTAACACAAATCGAAATAAAACATATTTTTACCTTTCTGTGTAGATAGGATGGAGGTGATGATTCTAATGTGTGCGATTTAATGTGATGGTGAGGACGATGATGAAATGGTTAGTGGTGTTGCTGAAGCTGTTGTTGAAATTTTGTTGTTGAAACTTGTTTAGAAAACTTGTTGTTGAAACTGTTGTAGAAATTTGTTGTTGAAACTGTTGTTGAAACTTTTGTTAAAATTTGTTGTTGAAACTTTTGTTGAAATTTGTTGTTGAAACTGTTGTTGAAACTTGTTGTTGATGTTGTTGGAACTGTTGTGGAAACTTGTTGTTGAAACTGTTGTGGAAACTTGTTGTTGATACGTTGTTGTTGTTGTTGTTTGTTTAAATAACTGACATCTTTTATAATTAAGTCAATATTCCTTTAGGTTTTGGAAGTTGAACGGAAAATGATTATTTTGTTGATGTTGTTGTTTTTTAGGTTTATGTTGATGTTGTTGTAGATGTTGTTGATGTTGTTATTGATGTTGTTGTTGATGTTGTAGTTGATGTTTTAGGAGTAGTAATTGTTGATCGAGTTGATTACATCAAGTCTGTTGATATATTTTTAATGTCATGCAGTCCAATTTTTGTTGTTGTTGTTGCTGCTGCTGCTGCTGCTGTTGTTGTTGTTACTTTCACTACATAATTTATGAGATATGGTAGAGTTTGTTGCTAGTACAAAGCAATGTTAATACGTCAGTTGTAAAACAAAATATAATTGAGTATGTCTGCGTGTGTTTGTGTGTGCGTGCGTGCGTGTGTGTGTTTGTTTGTGTGTAAAACAAAATATAATTGAGTATGTCTGCGTGTGTTTGTGTGTGCGTGCGTGCGTGTGTGTGTTTGTTTGTGTGTGTTTGTTTGTGTGCGTGTGTGCGTGATGCGTGTGTGTTTGCTTATGTGTGCGTGTGTGTGTGTATCAACCTGAGCTGCTTTATACAACTGACAACTGTATTGTTAAGGTTGTCATATAATAAGTTATGAAAACGCATGTTTATATGTTTGGAATGAATAAATAATAAATATTAAAATAAATAATTAATTAATTAAAAACAATTAGTAAACTGAAATACCCAAAGAGAGAAAACTTAAATACTTAAAATGCAGCGCAGATGTAAATGTTAGTTGAAACTTTAAAAATTGTCGCAAATTTTTGACTTCGAAATATTTTCAATGCCCTACTAAACCAGATGCAAACACAATCACCTTCGATATATATATATATATATATATATATATATATAAATATAATATATATATAATATATATATATATATATATATATATATACAATACATATATACACACACACACACATAAATTATACAAGACAACAAAAGACGAACACGCGAACACACATATAAACACACACACACATAAACACACACACACACTTTAGTACATACACACGCACACACATGCATGCATACACACAATCACACACGCATAGTTAGGCAGCATATACACATGCAAACACACATTGACACACACACAGACACACACACACAACACACGTATCTAGGCGAGGCAGTTAATTTATTTTGTAAGAAAATAAATTTTTTTTATTTTATTGCAATGACTAATGTTCACAAACAGCAAACAACAACAGCTCAACAACAATAATAATAATATTATTATTATTATAATTTTTTTATTATTATTATTAACAACAATATCGAATGCACGCATTATTGAAAAAAAAGCTTTTGTTTCATGCACAGTTAAAAATTTCGATCAACCGTGTGTCTATTTATGAATCAGCGACTCAATACACCGCATACATTTATGTGAATTTCTGAAAAAAAAATTAAAATACACACAAACACACACATACACACCACACACACACAAACACACCACACACACACAAACACACAAACAAACACACACACTAACACATACACACAGTTATGGAGTTACAACACATGGAAAGAAACAATATATCATTCTTATGAAAAGGCAGTGTTAAAAGAATATATATATTGAAACATACAACAATTGTATACAAAAATATACAGCCACACACACAAAAACATATACACGAAATACAACAACAATATATACATAAATGTACAGCAATCATATACAAAAACATACAACAATATATACAAAAACATATAACAATATATACAAAAACATACAACATTCTTATACAAAAAATTATAACAACACACACAAAAACATACAACATATACACGAAATACAACAACAACAACATATACAAAAACGTACAACAATCATATACAAAAATATACAACCACACACAAAACATACAACAACACACATACAAATATACAACAATATGTAAAAGATCATACAATAACATATACAAAAACCCATAACAATGTGAAACAGCATACAGCATAACATACAAAAACATATACAAAAAACATACAACAAACAAAAACATATAAATGCACACAAAAACATACAAAAACATAAACATAAAAAAATACAAAACATACAAACGACTTACAGGTTGTATGCTGGTGAACAAGCAACATATCCGAGCAATTAAACAAATGTTATGATCTCTGACAAATTTTTTAAAAGATTGAGTGTAGGGCAGAGCCTTTTATAATCATTTGCTCGGAGCAACGTTACTACACACACACACACCACACACACACACACGCACACGCACACACACGCACGCACACACACACACATATATAACATTTATAACGTATATATTGTTTACATGTAAGTCTCCTAATTCTCTTTTTAAAAATGTATAGCCAATAAGTATTAATTACTAAATTATGAACAGTGCGATGTATGGTATATTTGTATGTTATATGCATGCAACAACTTACAAACATTCAATTCAATACGTTGCATATGTGTATGTGTATCTACGTGTGTGCGTGTGTGTGTTTGTGTGTACCTGTGTGTGTGTTTGAGTGTGTGTGTGTGTGTGAGAGTGAGTGTGTATGTGTTTCAAATGATAATTTTACAACCAAAACAATTGTCACCCAGATATAACTATAGCACGAATGAAAATCTAACTATACACACAATTATATATCCTAACCCTCTACCAACAAAAAGTTCGAAATTTCCAAATTTAATTTCAACATTTTGGACGCCACTTTTCAGGTGGTCATCGGTGGCCCGAACTTCACCACACCACGCCACGCAACGCCACGCTACGCCACACCACTTGGGCTGCTTTTCGCTGCTGTTGCATCTTGACTGGCCTTTCATAAATATTTCTGTATGATAAGCAGAGGCACCCATCAACCATCAGTTTTTTATTTACAAGTGGAAGGTTTGTGATGTAGTCTATGATTATAGATTTTTAAAAGATGGTGGAATGGTTAAGGCGCCTGGTCCTGGCGTTGCAGGGATTAAGTTCGAACGCATAAAGATCCCTATCTATCACGTGGAATGTGCGTGTGTGTGTGTGGTGCGTGTGTGTGATGTGTGTGTGTGTGTATGTGTGTGTGTGTTTCGATCCCTCTGTAATTTAATAAAGCGAAATTACTTATTGTGCAGATGGGATAATTTCTAAACGGTAAGATTAACAAATAATGATTGATAATATTAATTAAAATATGAGAGTAATAATAATAAAATAATAATAATAAAATAATAATAATAAAATAATAATAATAATAATAATAATAATAATAATAATAATAATAATAATAATAATATAGTAATATAATAATAATAATAATATGATAATAATCATTAGAATTCACATGACGCAAATGATTAGTCATATAAAAATGGATACAAATATTGAAGGTTAGTCTATAAAAAATAAAACGAATGAATGAATGAATAAATGAATGAACGAACAAATGAACGAACGAATGAACGAACGAATGAATGAATGAATGAATAAACGAACGATCAAACAAACAAGAGGTCCTGGTGTAATAAAAGTGTAGAAAGGTGTCCGCCCATGCTTATATAGTTTATAATTACATTTTTTCCCCTTTTTTTCTTAAAAACCTTTTT
The DNA here is from genome assembly GCF_000326865.2 of Helobdella robusta. NCBI lineage: Eukaryota > Metazoa > Annelida > Clitellata > Rhynchobdellida > Glossiphoniidae > Helobdella > Helobdella robusta. The sequence continues at coordinate 97,162 of NW_008705261.1, forward strand.
TATTTTTGGCCAGTTTTATTGAATTCTCAGAGTACCAATTGGGAAATTCTGGTGTCAGTCGACGGCAAAGAGCTGGCAGCGAAAGATTTCATCGTGAAACATTCACACGGACTTCGGAGTATTCGTTTGATGGTTGTCGCTTGCTTGTTTGTTTGCCTATGAGTAACTATGTTTCTCTCTCTCTCTCTCTCTCTCTCTCTCTCTCTCTCTCTCTCTCCGAACGATGTTTGCATTATGATAACAAGATGGTAAAATAATAATTAAGGTTTCAGATTGCAGTTCATCGAACTTTGTCAATTTTGATCCATTAACTTTTTGTATGTTTTTAAATTTAAAAATTATAGTAAGTATTTCTGCATTGTATTTTACACATGAATAGACACAAAAACACAAACCCCTTAACACCTACACACACACACACACACACACACACACACACACACACACACACACACACACACACACACACACACACACACACACACACACACACATATATATATATATATTTATATACACACACAAATATATATATACACACACACACATGCATGTACACACACACACACACACACACACACATACATTGACTTAACCCATTTTACTATGAGCCACAGATACACTAACTTATTTACGTAAATTCATTTGAAAAATAACTTTTTATTATATGTAAATAAATATACAAATTAATAAATAATTAATAATTAATTAATTAATAATTGTGTGGTGTGTACTAAAATTAGCTTAAATAAAATATAAAGTAAGGTTGGCCAAGTTGGTAGAGACGCCATTTTTTTATTTTAAACCTTTTAACTCGCGCTAACCTGCTTCGAATCCTGTCTGTGCGTGCAAAACTAGATTTACTAACTTCATTTGGCAATATTCAATTTTATAATGAACATCTCAACACGGATAGTCTGTCTATTAATTTAGAAATTAATAAATGTTTAAAAGTCTTTTTAATGAAACGAATTTGATGCAGTGTTGATTTGCTGGTAGAAGGTTTGGAGAAGTTATAAAGAGTATTATCATCGGATCGAGTTGCTCTTTATGAGAAAATTATCACTCTTTAGCCCTAATACTAATGCTGGGAACTGTATGACCCTGAAATCCGGATCTAAAGATGGGACTGCCCAGTCATCATGGGGTTATTAACGGAGAGCACATCTCCAATCATTGTTATTCATCATATACACTGAAGAGGATTGCGCGTCAGTATGTAATGAATAGCTCACAATTAGCCAAAAACTCTTCAAATACTAAGATCTAAGTATTAAATGAAAAAAATGAAAAAAAAAGAAAAAAAAACAAAATGAAGTACATACTGGAATGATCAAATGGCGCCATATGATTAACTTCAATTAATTGATTATCTTGATTATTTGTTATCTTCGCTATCTTTACTATATTTGTAATCGTTTGGATTCTAAAAATTTCTTGTATATACATGAGAGACAGGAGTAGCGAAGTTGTAAATGTGATTTATATAGTTACTCGGATCAGTTTATCCTTTCTATAACTGCTGGTATTCAAATAAACGTTCAGCAGAGTTTGCTTGATTGATTAGAGTTTGCGTTTGAAGCAGTTGTGTTGTATGTTGTGTATGAATGTGTGTGTGTGTTTTGGTGTGTGTGTGTGTGTGTGTGTGTTCGTCTATTGGAGATGTTGAACCTACGTAATAGCGAACACTTGACGATCTAACAACGACAACAACAACAACACAACAACCACCACAACAACAAAAACAAATACTTACTACTTACACCACTACTACTACAACAATTACTACTGCTACTACAGCTACTAGTACATTTGCTGTTGATGTGGCTACTTCTCTTACTACAGCTGCCAACACTTCACTTCATACTGTTGTTATATTTCCAGTGACAATAAATGGTTGTGTGTGGGGTTGTGTGGTTGTGTGTGATTTTTTGTGTGCGTGTGGTTGTGTTTGTGCGTGTGGCAAAACCGGATACATATCGGCCGTTAACTAATGTTGGTGATTTCTATCCACAGTCGATAACTGATCGATTTATAGAGCAATAAATGAATCGAAATGTGTGCGGCTCTGAAACTTTTACACACCACACACACAAACGAACACGTCACACTTTCACACACAAACACAAACACCTACACACACTCACACACACACACATGACCACACACACACTCATTCAAACACACACACACACTCACTTACTCACAAACACATGACCACACACACACACACACACTCATTCAAACACACACACACTCACTTACACATGACCACACACTCATTCAAACACACACACACACTCACTTACTCACAAACACATGACCACACACACACACACACACACACACACACAATATATGTGTGCATATGTATATGAATTGTATGCATTTGTACGTTCACGGGCTTATGTCTGTGCACTTATAGAACACACCAACATATAAGAGAAACCCAAAGACGTTTATTTTGTTAGACCGAATACTAATAACACCATAGATTAGACTGGCTATTGAGGAAGAAGGATTGCTCGCAGTTGGTTGGAAGTCAGTTGGTTGGTTGGAATTTTAAAATTATTATCAACAGGCCAACTAAAAACATTTACTGGATTTATTTGGAGAGAATTATTTCTAATACTACTTAAAAACATTACCTTAAAAATTTTGGATTTATTCAGTTTTCGAAAAAACTTAAGAAAAATCGTTATTAATCTTTTAATCTTCATCAGTCATTTGTTATACCTATCATTCTCTCACCACACACACACGCATACACAAACACACACACGCAAACACACAAACACACAAAAAACAGAATAAGGCCACATTCAGAGCTACCTCTTCCCAAAACTCAAAATCATTTCACAAAAAAGTATTCCGAACTATTTTTACCGGGAAAAAAAAATTTCAAGTTAATATTTTCCATCATAGGAGATGACTACACGCGACTTCGTAATACGACTCGCCATGACCGCACTTATCAAAGTGTACACTGAGGTCAAAACCAATGCTACCACAGCTGCCCAGAAACTTCTTCCAAAATGCGGAACACCTAAAAAGACGGGTTTTTTTTGATACCGTGTTAGTTCCAAAAAATGTAATAAATTCATGTTTCATTTTGTCATGCTAAACATGCCATGTTATAATGTCTAACGTCACTCTTTGTAAGGTAACATAATGTAACATGATACATGTTATCATAGCAGTTTTTAACACAATATATAACACAGCGTATAACACAGATTATCATAGCAATGTATAACACAATATACAACACAGCATATAACACAGGTTATCATAGCAGTGTATAACACAATATACAACACAGCATATAACACAGGTTATCATAGCAGTGTATAACACAATATATAACAAAGCATATAACACAGGTTATCATAGCAGTGTATAACACAATATATAACAAAGCATATAACACAGGTTATCATAGCAGTGTATAACACAATATACAACACAGCATATAACATATGTAATCATAGTAATGTTTAACACAATATATAACACAGCGTATAACACATGTTATCATAACATAGCCCTAACCCAATTCAATAAAATATTATTTAACGTTTCGTTATGTTATAGCACATTTTAAAATATAAATATGTATATATATAATTAGCACAATATAGGTTTTAAATAAATAAATAATTCAACAAATAATTCCTTTAATAAATAAACAAACAAATTAACAATTTAATATTTAATTAGTGATTAAATTAATTAATTAATTAATTAAGTCTCAATGAACTAGCCAACCTTGGCTATCTAGATGGGTGACTCCGTACGTCATGTAGGAGTCCAAGGTGAATATGAGGACTGCTGCCACTTTGAGTGTGCACGCTGGGAAGAAGTTTTTTTTAAAGATGATTAGAAATGATGAGGATGATGATGAGGATGATGAAGATGATGATGACAGTGGGGGAGATGATTGAAAAGGTGATGGCGGTGGTGACGATGGTAATGATGATGGTGGTGGTGATGATTAAAATGATGATGATTAGGATGATGGTGACAATGGGG
>NW_008705261.1:101655-105530 GCF_000326865.2 Helobdella robusta
GACGACGTGTAAATAGCTTGAACAGGTACATGCCAAACTGTTGAAAATTATTATTATTATTATTATTTATTATTGTTTTTGTTGTTATTGTGTTGTTGTCGTTGTTGTTGTTGTTGTCGTTGTTAATTTTGTGTTGTTGTTGATATTGTGTTGTTGTTGTTTGTTGTTGTGTTGTCGCTGTTGATGTTGTGTTGTTGATGTTGTGTTGTCGTTGTTGATGTTGTTGATGTTGTGTCGTTGTTTGTTGTTGTGTTGTCGTTGTTGTTGTGTCGTTGTGTTGTCGTTGTGTTGTCGTTGTGTTGTTGTTGTGTTGTTGATGTTATCCAGAGGTTATGAATCAAATGCTTTATTGAGCCAGTGCCAAATGGAGAAGGAACCTTTTTTAAATGTTCCAAATCGATTTCGAAATTAAAATGTCTTGTAGAATTAAACCCTGAAGAGAAATTTTTTCACTGTGTTGAAAATTTCTTTAAACTACATACACTTAAAAAGAGGAAAATCTCAAAGGATCCTAACGAGAAAAATAATCAATTTTATTTCATTTGCTAAAACGTAAATTATCTTTTAAATAATTTACAAAATAATTATTTAAATTGTACTTAATGAAATCGCACAAACAAACAAACAAACTAAACAAACACCAACCCAATAACATCAACGACATTATACCTAAAAATTCAACAATAAGAAAAAGTACTCTAAATTAAACAATGAAAAAAAACTTAAAAAAAAAAAATTCAGATATTTACCCAAAGGGACGAAGAGATGGTGCTGTAGGGTGAAGTTATCTGAAAAAGCGTAAAGACACTGTCGGTGGCAAATGCCCCAAAGGCCTCTAGACATCGGCTCATCAACATACACGGGTTCTACTCCAGCTGTCAGCTCTACAATTTCTGTCGGATGACTTCCATGCCCAGCCCTTTCGGATTTTTGATCGTCATTGTGGTATGATTCTGCGGAAAGTCTGTAGGGATGTCTTTCCTTGATGTTGGGATCGGTCACCAGATCCGTGTTCTCCAACCAATGTTGATCCAGGAATCCAATTCCGCTGAAGACCGGAGCTAATTGGATGACTATCAAGTTGAAGACAAATGTCTGACCTGCCATGTTTTTTTTTTTTTGTAAAATTTTTCAGCTCTTCGTTATATTATAACTTTTTTTTAATTCAAATAAATTTTTTTTTGAGATTTCAAACGAAGGATTGCAGTTCTTATTTAAAAAAGTGATCCGTTTGGTTCGGCCGGCTGACTCAAATTATTTGATTCAAATTTTTAAATTTTTGAAGGTCGCTGTTTTGATCTTATGGAACATTTTAAATGTTTTTATAGCGGTTTTCCAACTGCATCATAGGATGTTCACATACACAAACACGCGCACACACGCACGCGCACACGCATACATTTAAACAACCCTATACACACATTCTAAAAAAACAATTTGAGTTTTATAATTGTTTCGAAACAGTCAAACCTGCCGGATGTTAAAGGATGACGAAAATAATAACAATGATCATGCTTATCGGCATCATTCATCAATCATTCTATCGACCAATAGAATTGAGGTTGTAGATTATCCGAACTAACTATCACAAACCAGTCAACTTAAACATCAATGATACAGTATCAATGGAAGGCAGAGGAGAAAGGCGGTTGGCTACTTTTAGAGGCCAAGGCTTGCAGTAGATAAGATGAGTGAGTTAAAGAATTTCAACTGACTATCCTAGCAATTGGATATACATATAAGAGGAATAACATTTCTTTGCTGATTATGTGTATGTATGTGTATTTTGTGTGTGTGTGTGTCCAAGTGTGTGTGTGTATGCATGTATGTGTGTGTGTGTGCGTGTGTGTGCGCGTGTGTGTGGTCATAATTACTAAATATGTTGATCTATTTACTGTTTTATTCATATAACCTCTATTATTTTTGTGTCATTCGACTGTTTCAACTTCACTCCTCCATTTATCTGCATTCTTTCTCATTTCTTTCATTCGTTTATTTATTCATTCATTCATTCATTCATTCATTCATTCATTCATTCATTCATTCATTCATTCACTCACTCACTCATTCATTCATTCATTCATTCGCTCACTCACTCACTCCGTCAGCCTTTCATGAATTGTTTTGACACTTTGAGATAGATTATGCACTCAATTGAACCACACACACATTTGCACACACGCACACATGCATACACAGATATCACACACATATACGTACACACATACATACACATACATAAACCAAACACATACACACACATACTTAAACCAAACACATACACACACATAACACGCACACATACACACACAACATACATACACACACAACATACATACACACACAAAACACGCGCACACACACACACGAACACACACGCACATCCTTTTGTTGATACCATTCAAAGGTAATTATGAGTTTTGCATGAAATAAAATATGCAGATAAACAAACAAATAAATAAAAATAATATCACCATTTTAATACTATTTATAACAACAATAATGATAATAATAATAATAATAATAATTAATAATAATAATAATAATAATATTAATAATAATGCCACCATATTCCTGGCTTGTCCTAACTTCAAATGAAACTTGCAATATCAGATAACGAACAATTAAATTGAACCCAATCAAAGTGTGTGTGTGTGTATGGATGTGTGTGTTTGTGTGTGTGTATGTGAAAGAGATTTTGAGAGAGCGTATGTGTGTGAATGTGTGGGTGGGTGTGTGAAAGAGATTGTGAGGGACCGTGCGTATGTGTGTGTGTGTGTATGTGTGTGTGTGTGTGTGTATGTGTGTGTGTGTGTGTGTGTGTGTGTGTAGGGTGAAAAAGAGAAATAAAGAAATAAAGAGAGAAAAAGATAAAAAGTATGTGTATATGTGTGTATGTGATTATATTTATGTGTGTATGAAGAGAGAGAGAGAAAGAGAGAGAAAGAGAGAAAGAAAAAAAGAAAAAAAGAAAGAAAGAGAGTGTGTATGTGTGTGTATGTGTGAGAGAGAGAGAGAGAGGGAGAGAGAGAGGGAGAGAGAGAGAGAAAGTGAGAGAGAGTGTTTGTGTGTGTTTGTGGTTATATTTGATTATGACTGTTCAATTGTATCATACCAGGGCGGATTTCAGGTAAGGCCTGATGTCACCAAAAATAAATATTTCACTAGAATATAAAATTGAAAATTGAAAAAGATGAGGATGATGAGGATGATGATGATAATAATGATGACGAGGACGATGATGATGATGATATTGATGATGATGATTGTACAAATAAGCTCGTAAATATTGATAAATAACATTGTCTTGTGTAACTTCGCGCTTGGTACAGGCGAGTGAATAAATAACGTTGATGTTGTTGTTGTTGATGTTGTTGTTGTTGTTTTTGTTGTTGGTGTTGTTGTTGATGTTGTTGTTGTTGTTTTTGTTGTTGGTGTTGTTGTTGATGTTGTTGTTGTTGTTTTTGTTGTTGGTGTTGTTGTTGATGTTGTTGTTGTTAGTGTTGTTATTTTTGATGTTGTTAGTGCTTTTGTCAGGGTTGTTGTCATTGTTGATGTTGTTGTTTATGTTGCTGTTGATGTTGTTGTTGGTGGTGTTGTTGTTGATGTTGTTGGTGTTGTTGTTGATGTTGTTTTTGATGCTGTTGTTAAATTACAAAGACATTAAAAAAACACTCCAATAAATCACACCCCCTGCATGACTATCTAAATGCCTGCTCGTGCAAAAAGTTGAATTAACATTAACATCGTCCTAACAACATTAACAACAACAAAAAAACGTTGTTGTTAATGTTGTTGTTGTTGTTTTTGATGTTGTTGTTGCTGTTGTTGGTGGTGTTGTTGTTTTTGATGCTGTTGTTGCTGTTGTTGATGTG
>NW_008705261.1:116412-118472 GCF_000326865.2 Helobdella robusta
CATACATACATACATACATACATACATACATTCATACATACATACATACATACATACATACATACATACATACATACATACATACATACATACATACATACATACATACATACATACATACATACATACATACATACATACATACATGCATACATACATACAGACAGACAGACAGACATGCATACATACATACATGCATACATACATACATACATACATACATACATACATACATTCATACATACAAACATACATACATATATACATACATACATACATACATACATACCAACAATCAAACAAATCTACTTGGATAAATAAGCGAAACGAAATGAAAATAACTAGAGGTATGAAATTTTTCAAAAGAAAATATACAAACAAGAAATATACAAAACTATTTATAAACATGTATAAATACAAACTCATTCACAAAACTCTATACTTACATATATACAAAAGTCTATGGTCTAACTAGAGATGACCCAAAGGTCGAAATTCGGCGATTTTCGTGTTAAGCTTTGCTTTCTGTCATTCTAAAACCGAGTAGTCCACTTCCATTTAAGCCCCCATATTTTACGTATGACAGATTAAAAATTAGATAGAAATTACTAGGTAAACATATGTAAAAATTCATAAATTATTATGAATATTATTGGGTAGAAATTTATTACGTTCTACGTATGACAGATTAAAAATCGTTAAATATTATTAGGTGGAAATTTAGTTTGGCCATCGCTAAAATTTGGAATTTTAATCCAGATATAAGTTCTTGGGTGAACGTTAATCGTAATGATTCTTCCCCCTTCAAAATAGCAGTAATAATAATAACATTAATGAAAATTTCATTAATAATAATAATGACAATAACAGCAATAATAATAATAACCAAAACGATAATTTACTTAATAATAATAATAATAATAATAATAAAACCCACGCATAGCCCAGCACATGTTACCAGGTAAAAACACATGCACACACACACATACACATTTTCACACACACACATTTTCACACACACACACACACACACACACACACGCAGACACACATTTACACGCGTACACACATATTGAAGATAATTAAGATGAGATTTCTTTTGAAATGTCGAGGACAGAATGTCGATACAAATTACATTATTTTGAAACGTTTAACAACAACAATTACAACAACAACATCAACAACAATCACATCAATTACAACAACAACGTCAACAACAGCTCCATCAACAATATCAACAAAAGCAATTTCGCCAAACCGTAAACAATGTACCAATATAATATAAAATATAAACTTAGCCACAACTGTATGTGTTCGGGGTTTGTGAGATAGCTCAGATGGTAGAAGTGCCGTGTCTTGCGTTTTTTTATATTTCTGTCACGTGGGGCCAGGTTCGAATGCTAACAATATCCGTGCAAAACTCCACGACTGTCATGAGTGTTGCGCGTGTGGTGTGTTTTTTTGTGCATTCACCCGAAACATGTTAAGGAGTGTCGTGTGGTATACTTGTGTAGTGTATGTTCGTCGTGTGGCAGCTTTTGAGGTCAAAAAATTTTATCGAGACTGATTTGAGGGATGATGAACAATGTGAGAAGTAAAAGAGCAAATGCATTTAGGGTTAGTATTGTGTTATCATGTATTGTGCATGATTGAACATATCAAACAGCCTTCTAACAATCAAGTATCATTCATTGGAGTGCATTTCGCTAGTGAAAATTATCTCTGCATTGTTTATAAACAACGACAACAACAACAACACAGCTGCAGCAACAACAACAACAACATCATCATCATCAACAACAACATCATCAACATCAACAACAACAACATCATCAACAACAACAAAATAAAAATATTTTAATATAAAGAGAGAATACGAACGTAAATAAAATCGAATTTTCGGCTCTCATGCCATTTGGCTTACTAACTTATTTTAATTAATTTCGTTTGATCTGATTTGATGAAGAAAAGAAATTGTGAAGAAAAAATGGAACAAACTGCTGTGTGTGTGTGTGTGTGTGTCTTATGAGGATCTCCTCTGAGCGGCGCCGAAAACATGA
>NW_008705261.1:119229-120722 GCF_000326865.2 Helobdella robusta
TAGACGACACACACACACAACACACATAAAGGCACACACACACACACAACACACACACACACATAGACGACACACACACACAACACACATAAAGGCACACACACACACACAACACACACACACACATAGACGACACACACACACAACACACATAAAGGCACACACACACACACAACACACACACACACATAGACGACACACACACACAACACACATAAAGGCACACACACACACACAACACACACACACACATAGACGACACACACACACAACACACATAAAGGCACACACACACACACAACACACACACACAGCAGTTTGTTCCACTTTTAGTTTTTAAAATAATAATTTATCCGCTTGTCAATTTAAAATTCTTTTTGTTTAATTAATTTGAAAAAATCTTTAATAATATATTGAATATAACAATATTTGGAAATAATAAATAACGTACATGCAAAAATAACTCTTTTTTAGAGTTTCATATTTAAAATTTTTTATAAAAACACCTTAAATTATAATTTTCCATAAATATACGTAAAATAAAAATATACATAGACGCAGTTGTTGATTTGTAGTCGCATGTTGTCGTAGAGTCAGTACTTACGGAGTAGCGAATTCAAATACAACAAACTCAATGTGTTAAAAGTTGTACGAGTTCCAGCGTATTTTGTATTTTAAATATTCACGCCTCCAATAGATATTCCGATTAGATCTTCTATCTTCTCCGAGAACGTGTTTTACAATTTATCTGCGCGTCTGGTCCTCTGTTATACTTGCTAAAGTATTTAAAATGGATCACTTCGTAATAGAAACAAATTGTGTGGGCTCGATATCATTCATCGCGACATCGCGAATCCAACATTCTGCGGAAGCCAGTTGGCCGTGGATGTGACGAAGAAAGAAGAAATTTGGCTTTTTCTGGTATCAGCAGGCAAACTGGTGATCTAGCAAAAAAAGGTGGAGAAATCAAACAATCAATCAATCTCTCTGCTTGTCCTTAAAATTTTAATGATTTTCAACATTGCGAAGGGTATGGTAGATAGAGATTCCTCACCAGCTTTGTGTTTTGATGCGGATCCACGTACCAGAGGGCATCGCTATAGAATACGTTCAAAAGTTCCATACAAATACAAGAAAGTATTCGTTTTCTAACAGAGTGATCTCTATTTGAAACAATTTACCAACCTGCGTTGTTGAATCAGATACTGTTTCCAACTTCAAGAGGAATTTTGACCTATATATGGCCAACAAAAATTTTCTCTATGATCACAAAATTGACATTGTTGTTTGATTGCTTTTTGCTGTCTTTTAGTGTTATTTTGATATGAGCATATATAACTTACATTTAAGCCCATTATTTATTTATATTTATTTATATTTATATTTATTTATATTTATTTATATTTATTTATATTTATTTATATTTATTTATATTTATTTATATTTATTTATATTTATTTATATTTATTTATATTTATTTATATTTATTTATA
>NW_008705261.1:120772-121824 GCF_000326865.2 Helobdella robusta
TGTGTTCTTGTTCTTCCGGCTGTTGTTCATCTTGTTGAGAGTGTGGTGGGTGTTGTTGTGGCTGGCTGGGGAAGAGTTGTGGTATGTATATTTGCTGTGGCTGCTCTACGTCCAGTAGCAGGTGTTGGTGCAGGGAGGATTGCTTTTGTGGCTGCTGCTGAATTGGAGTTTGGTTTTGATGATGCGAGAAAATTTTCTGCTGCTGTTGTGGTTGTGGCTGATGAAGTTGTGGGGGTTGATGAAGTTGTGGTGGCTGATGAAGTTGTGGTGGCTGATGAAGTTGTGGTGGCTGATGAAGTTGTGGCGGTTGATGAAGTTGCGGCTGCTCTAAGAAAATTTGAGGAGGTTGATAATGAAGTTGTCGTTGTGAAACTTGTTGCGTTTGTGAGAAGGGCATAGGCTGGGATTGTTGGAAGAAGAGATGTTTGGCGATTTGCTGTGGTTTCCGAGAGGCTGGCTGAGGTTGTTGGTCCTGCCACTGAAAGTTTCCAGACTGCAGTGTCGATGGGAATGAAAAATTTTTGTTTTGAAAATGGTTCTGGAAGTTGTTTTGTCGAAAGGGTTGTTGCTGTTGATTGAGATGTTGGTTGAGATGTTGTTGATGTTGAACTGAAACCGGAACAGAACATGGAGTTTGAAATGCTATTTGTTGATCTTCATCATTGACGGTAAATGTCGGCATTTGTTGTGGCTGATGTAGTTGCTTCAATTGCTGCTGCTGCATTGCAAGTGGTTGTGGCTGCGTTTGAAAATTTTGTTGCTCTTGTTGGTTTTGTAGTGTTTGAGGTGATAGTTGCAGTACGATAGGCTGCAGTATTTGATAGGCGAGTTGTTGTTGGTGTTGTTTCTTTTGCTGTTGCTGCTGCTGTTGTCGTTGTTCTTGTTGTTGCAGTTGTGGTTGTTGTTGTGGTTGTAGTTGTTGTGGTTGTAGTTGTTGCAGTTGTGGTTGTTGCAGCTGTTGTAGCTGTTGTGGTTGAAATTGTTGCAGTTGTGCTTGTTGAGGCTGCTGTTGTTGAAGCTGTTGAAGTTGTTGTGGTTGTGGTTGTTGCAGT
>NW_008705261.1:122778-123897 GCF_000326865.2 Helobdella robusta
TGTTGTTGCAGTTGTGGTTGTGGCAGTTGTGGTTGTTGAAGCTGCCTCTGCTGCTGTTTTTGTTGATCATCAAAGGTGTTATCCGACTCGTCCATAATGACAATCTGATGAGATAATGTTCACGCGTTTGTCTGCCGGAACGGAGGCGATGATGATGATGATGGTGGTGATGATGATGATGATGATGAAGAGGAAGATGATGAAGAGGAAGAAGATGATGATGATGGTAATGATGGTGATGATGATGATGATGATGGTGGTGATGATGATGATGATGGCAATGATGGTGATGATGATGAGGATTAAAACTTACATATTATTATTATTATTATTATTTATTATCTAATTTTCTCAATTCCATACAATATAAAATAGACAAGTATTCTAATAACCTCCATAACAATTCACTCGACAGTGTAAAACATTTAAAAACACGTTCGAAATTTTTTCGATATTTTACAATAGTCTTATTAACTCTGCGATATCCCCATCATACGCTGTTTATCGTGATAGAAATTTGACCGAATGAATCAATGTAAAACTAATCTGTTCAGTTCTCGTTGTACTCATTTCGTGTTTCTATCACTGAATGACGAGCTACGTAGAATACGCTTTTATAATTTTTTTTTTTTACCTAAACCATTTTCTGATTATCGTCGGTTATTTTATTCAAACTTTATTTCATTTCATCTATCTTAATGTGGGGGAAATAAAAGATGTTAACATTGTTTGAAAAACAAACTACAGAAACTGGGATATGTGCAATATCGCCGGTGAAATGGAAGGGGAAAATCGATAGGATGAATGAATGAATGAATGAATGAACGAATGAATGAATGAATGAATGAATGAACGAATGAATGAATGAATGAAGGGAAGAATGAATGAACGAATGAATAGAAGAATAGAGCAAATGAAAGCCACCAAATAAATAAACAAAGAATAATTTGAATAAACAAAAATGAACGACTGAATGAACCAATCAATAAAAGATGAATGAACGAACGAATGAACGAACGAAAGAATGAATGAACAAACGAATGAATGAACGAATGAACGAACAAATGAACGGACGAATGAACAAATAAAGAAAAAAAGTGTAAATAATAGGCTATCAAT
>NW_008705261.1:125356-141905 GCF_000326865.2 Helobdella robusta
TAATTATATTTAACTAATTTCAACATTTTATTGACATATTTTATTTTGGTTATTTTTGATTTTACTGGTTTTCTCTGAATAATAAAAGAGTTTACATCATTATTATTATTATTATTATTATTATTATTATTATTATTATTATTAATATTATTGATATATTATTTCAATATAATTTCTTAATACTTCAGACAAGGTGATGGAATTTTTCGAGGTGTTTTTCAAAAGGGATGTCGTTGCTTTGAAAAATTTTGATCGCTCGCAACATTGGCGCTAATATTATTTATAAAATTATCATTAATATCCTAATTTATAATATTATTATTAATATTATTATTATTTATGTTATTAATATTTATATTATTACTATTTATAACATTATTATTAAAAATATTGTTTATACTACCGGTTCATCATTTCAGCGCATACTTCTGCTAGCAATCTCCTACTTCTTACCTAACCACAGTATATATATATATATATATATATATATATATATATATATATATATATATGGTTATATATATATATATATAACCCTTAATATCTTATATACATAATCCTTTTACATACATTTTGTTTAACTCTTAAACTAGTTGATACCATATAGATCAGGATACCCAGTTTTATGGTTTATGATGATTTTTATAATACCTCCAATGTATGAAGAACGTTAGAAGGTCAATACCTCTTCCATAACTATTGATACCAGGTATCATTGGTGTGCGATACGTACAAAAGCATCTTTTTTTTCTGTAAAAAGCATCAACATTATTATACCTAATATACCTCATATCTCAAATACATTATGCAGCATACCTTTATTCAGAGATTTGTGATCGCATGTAGAGAATTGTTTTGTATGTATGTATTAATAAATAAAATAATTCATCTTGGAGACGATCATTCAAATACGTTAGTTGCGGGTAAACATACATGACTGTAATTGGGGATTGTTGTTTTGTTTTGGAAGATATACACACAGACACGCACACACATATACACACAGATATATATATATATATATATATATATATATATATATATATATATATATATGCACACACATACGCACACACACAAACATGCATACACACATATACATGCATAGCATACATATAAATAAACACGTATATTTTATATACTAATGCATCACGTATGTATACATTGTATCTATATATCAGGAATAAAAAAAAGGGATACATCAATAATATTTTATTTGCGCAGCATTTGCATCAGGCATTATTTGTTGTTGTTTGTTTGTATGTTTGTTTGTATGTTTGTTTGTATGTATGTATGTTTGTATGTTTATTTGTTTGTATGTATGTTTGTTTGTTTTTATGTTAGTTTGTATGTTATTTTGTGTTTTTGATCTTGCTGTTGTTGTTGATTTTGTTGTTAACATTTATTATCTACTCTGCTGTTGGTTACATTATCGTTCTGTGATCTTAATTCGATTCTTATTTTATTTTCGCTCTTCCTTTTGTAATTAAAATTTTGTATCCATGTGTGTGTGTGTGTTTGTGTGTGTGTGTATTTGTGTGTTTGTGTGTGCGTGTATGTTTGTGGTTATAATTTTGCAGCTTCAAAACTCCACATACAGACGGGTTTTAATCAAAGCCGGTTCTACTTTAAAGGATGGATTCAGGGTAGGTGTGATTTTGAAATATTTGTATCTCTAATAGATGGAGTAAGTAATATCATGATACTTCTGTAACAAATTAGAGATACAGTTTAACTAATTAAATGAGGTTTCATTGTTGCCCCTCCATCAACAATGACAACAGAATCACCTAAATAGTTTAAATAAACGAATGAATCTAAAAAACAAAATGGCAAATATGGAACAATTGATGAAATAACATATTCACATATGGTACATATTGGCGTTACATTGCATAAAAAAAAATAAAAAAAAATAGCTAAACACACACACACACACACACACACACACACACACACACACACACACACATGCACACTCACACATTTATGCACACACCAACACATACATACACCACACAAACACACACCCGTATATATATAAATTATATGAAATTTTACATATATATATATATATCAAATCAAATCAAATCACTTTTATTCAATCAAACAAAACAAAAAGCATGAATGATTCGGAGACCAAAAAGAGAAAATTAATTCTTGTGGGCTCGGCCACCGTGCAACTCAAAATAAGTATATATATATATATACAAAAAGAGTTCGTCAACTGATTTGGCTGTTTTCGATTTTAGAAAAGCATTCGTTAGTTTGAATCATAGTATTTTAATTCAGAAATTATGGAACTTCGGAACTAGAGGGACCTCTCTTGTCTGGTTTGTAAATTATTTCATTAAAATTGACAAAATAATTTCAAATAACATAATTCGAGGTTCATTAGTTGATTAGTTGATTGTTTGATTGATTAGTTTGGATTGTTTGATTGATTAGTTAAATGACTGACGGATTGTTCGGTCAGTTGATTTGATTCAGAAAAAAACAGAAAGTATGAAATAATGTCGTCACTTGCAAGCAACCCATCCCAACTCTACAACCGATATAACAAATACAAAGCAGAGTAGAAGTAAATGTTTATACCCTACGTACATAGAACTCAACTTCTCGACTTTCTAGTTTTTTTCACCCGGTCAATTTAGTTTAAATATATGTAATTATGAATATAAATATTTAAAAAAAATTAATAATAATTTAAAAAAATTAATAATAATAAAATAATAATAAAGTTAATAAACACGCGAATCAACGATTCATGCACACGTTGCACGTGACAGGTTGTGAAATTTCTCAGCATTAGAACCCGGTAACACCAACACCAGAGCCAAGCACCTTACCCATTACACAATAGCGCCCCTTTAATATAATATATAATGACAAAAATAATTTCATATATTTAAATAAATAAAATCTTTGAAACTCGAATATCTGAAACTGATAAATAAACAACACTCTTGCGTCTGTGGTTAAAGTTAACAGAATTCCTCCTTCATTGCATCATTATTCTTGTACTTGGTACTGTATATGCACAAGTATTATTATTATCATTATTATTATTATTACTATTATTTACATTTACTGTGACAGGAACAAGCTATGATGCCAATTAAATATATTTCACCGTTCTGCACTTAACTTCACAATGAGCAAAATGGTCTTAACCTTTAATACCATTTTATACAATTTTTACAGATTTTATCATTGCGCATTATTTAATTAACATTAACTTATATATATATATATATATATATATATATATATATATATATATATATATATATATATATATATATATCATTGTATGTTTTTTATAGTAAAAAATAAAAGATGTTCCCATTATTATTATTATTAATGAAAAATTTATAAAGCGCCAATTCAACAGATCCCACATAGCACTACAGTTACTGGCAGTAGCGACTGTAGTAACTACAGTAGCGACAGTAGTAACTACACATACACATGCACATACACATACACATACATACACATGCACATACATACACATACCTAACTACAGTAGCGGCAGTAGTAACTGTAGTAGCAGCTGTAATGATAGTAGCAGCAGGTGTGGTAATTGTAGTAGCGGCTGTAGTAATAATAGTAGCGGCTGTGGTAATAGCAGTAGCGACAGTAACTAATTACATTTTGATAGCCCGCTGCGCGTACTTAACTCGTCTATTCTGACCTAATATTTCAAAGATACTTCTTCAGGTATAATTGTTATTTAAATATAATATTTAATTAATTAACATTTATTTTATAATTTAATTATGGCATTTGCGTTTAATGATTGTTTTACTGATTTGTCATTAGTGTTATTTTATTTCATCTGTTTTTTCGCTGAGTTCTAGCTAATCCATTTTTATAAAATTTGGTCAATGAAAACATTCGCTTCTTTATTTCGAGTTAATTTTTCTTATGTTTCTCCAAAAATAACAACCTTACAAATCTCTATGGATTCAAGACATAAAATCCAGTAGCTTAAAATTTCTCATTCATCTAATTTCCTCACTCAATTAATCAACCAATCATTTATCCAATCCAATCAATCAATCAGTTCACTCATTAATTCAATCAATCAATCAATCAATTAATCAATCAATTAATTAATCAAACAAACAAACAAATACTAAACGCCACACGTCAGCATCGACCAATCAAAGAAGCGCGTCCGTGTGTTTGTGCAAGACTCTCATTGCATTTAAACCCGGTCAGCGCGCAGCGGCATGCCTTCGGCAGCACTCTTACCATCTGAGCCGTCCTGTCCTGTCTGTCAATCAATCATTTTTTTTTTCATAATTGACTTTCCGAATATCGGGATCGTTACTAAAATGTTAGCTTAAGCGTTCTTATTCTTTGAAGTTGTAGTTGCCAATAATAATAATAATAAGAATTATTGTAAAAGGTGTTCACAGTATTGGTAGTATTGGTAGTATTGGTAGTAGTAGTAGTAGTAGTAGTAGTAGTAGTAGTAGTAGTAGTAGTAGTAGCAGCAGTAGTAGTATTAGTAGTAGTACACTAATATTATTTTATTAATTATGATTATAATTATAAACATAATTTAAATTCAACAAAAATTCGACCAAGTTCACTGAATTTGATGCCCTCAATATATCCCGCGGTGTCTGTTGGCGTGCTATTTGTTGCGCTGGTACGACTTGTTTTTCAATATATACATGAGTTTCGTTTCTTAGAGAGGTTTTGTCCCTAGTTTATTTTTGCGATAGTTATTATTATCCTATATTTTAAATTCATTAAAAATTTGTTTTTAATTTTTATGATGATATTTGTTAAATTTTAAACTAATTTAAAGGATTTTGTGTTTTTAAATTTTAATTTGATGTCATTCAAATCAGTGCTACGTTAATTTTTGTAAACTTTTAACTTAATCATACTTCATAGTTTATAACTACTTGCACTCTTCTTATTATTGGGCAATTAATTTATTGATTAATTAGTAATTAATATTTTATTTAAAGTACATAATTGCATGAAATTCATTTTAATATAATATTAAAAATATTTATTTAATTATAACGCCAACTAGTATTTCCTCATTAACTAACCGATCAAGGTTCTTAGTATTACTCAGAATAAACAATGGCAAATTTCTATTCAAGTTTAGCCTCCAACTTTATGTGTCTTTTCATCTTATTAGTTCAATGTCAAGGTCAGTCGTCGTATGTTAAACTCTGTGTGTGTGTGTTGTGTTGTGTGTGTGGCGTGAGTATTTATTGCGATGTATCGTGTTGTTGGCGTGTGATTGGTGTGTGTTAGACTGTATAGTAACACGTGGCGTAACAGGGAATGTGCTGTGTAGAAATTGGTGTCTGTGTGTGTGTGCGTGCGTATGTGTGTGACTAGGTGTACTACTACTACTACTACTACTACTACTACTACTACTACTACTACTACTACTACTGTTGCTGCTGATGATGCTGTTGATGCGGCTGTTGTCGTTACCGCTGCTACTACTCCGAATATTTCAACTACAGACATCCTTCGTCCCATCTCAACATCCCAAAGTAGCACACATGACGAAATGGAGTCGGATCTAGCAGTGGATCGGGATAGGAAGACGTGCAGTTTGGCGGGCATCGGGTCCGAGTCCCTGGAGTTTGGCTGGTGGGGGGCTGATCTTGGAGAGACTGCTGCGGTGCACACCGTGGGGTTGGTCAACAATTTTGAGTACTATGGTGAGTTGTTGTGGTGGGATGATTTTGGTGGTGGTGTGTGATTTTTTTTGTAAATTGTAAATGTAAATGAAATGTAGTCTTTAGTGATTGAACACAGTTTCTGTAATAAATAATCACCCATAATTAATAAATTATAATCAAGATGGATGAAGCCTTTTTTATATTTTCAATATTTATTCATTGATATTCTGTTTTGTAACGAATGATCAGATGTATGCAGTTTTTTAATCTTCAATATTTAGTTTTTCCACTTTTTTCTAGTTTTTTGATACGCACATCGACAACTTATTTTGCCTCTCAACTTTTTGTCCTCGTTGCATTCCCATTTTACTTTTCAATTAATTTAATTAATTTTTTAATAAATTTTAATCAATTTTTTCAATTAATTTAAATAATTTAATTTATTAGAATCCGATTTCCTAAACCAGTTCGACATAACCTTGTCGACTGATGATGGAAAAGGGAGTGGGAGAAACATTAGTGAAAGTGCGGGGAGTGAGGGGAGTGCAGGGAGTTCTTTGTGCGCGACCTACGACAGACGTCGACCAATCCCAACAGGATCAGAAATAAACATAACCTGCAATCCTGGAGCTGTAGGAAGGTGTGTAAGCCGTTTCTTGGTTGTTATGTTTGCCTACTTGTTTGTTTGTTTGTCTGTTTGATTGTTTGTCAGTTTGTTTGTCTGTCTGTTTATTTGTTTGTTTCATTTTTTTTCGTTTTTGATGCTGTTTGTTCCATTTAGGTTGAATTTGTTTCAATCTCGTCAGCTCTCTGGCATAGGTTCATTTGTTGGTCAGTTGTGTTGAAACAATTAGTTGTCGAATGTTTTGGTCGTTCGATATTATGTTGTTGTGGCTTGCAGTTGAATGCTAGTTGCGTGTGAACATTTTTAGAATTGTCTCTTGATTCAATGCTAAAGTTAGGTTGCTAATCAGCTATGCCTAGTTTAAGCGAATATTCAACAATTTACGTGACTGGAGTTGATTATTGTTTTATTCTTTTATTCTCCAGCTATTAAGTTTTTAAACTGTTTGGTGATGTTTCATGGTTGTCCTTCTTTGTAAATTCGTTAGTTGTTGTTGGTTTTATATCGTAAATTGCGCTTCTTGGTAGTTATCGTTATGTTATCACCAATGTTATCATTGGTTCATTTATCACCACCATCAGCATTATCACCAGCGGGATCATTTTAATCAATTTTATCATCGTTGTTACAAATAATACAATCATTTGTCATATATCCTCTTACTATCTCTAGATACTTGACAATACGAAGATTTGGGGGTTTTAGACAGGATGCCATATCTCTCTGCGAAGTATTTGTCTATGGTAGGAAGATAGGTTGGTTGGTTGGTTGGCTGGTTGTTTGGTTGGTTAGTTTTTTGGTTGGATGGCTGGTTGGTTGGTTGTTTGGTTGGTTGGCTGGTTCGTAGGTTGGATGGTTGGTTGGTTGTTTGTTTGGTTGGTTTTTTGGTTAGATGGTTGGTTGGTTTTTTGGTTGGATGGCTGGTTGGTTTGTTGGTAAGTTGGTTGATTGGATGGATGGTTGGTTGTTTGGTTGGTTAGTTGGCTAGTTAGTTGGTTGTTTGGTTGGTTGATTGGATGGTAGGAAAATAGGTTGGTTTCTTTTTCCTATTTAAACTTTTTTTTTTCTTAAATCAAACTTTATTCCTCAAAATTTCTCAGGAACAGTAAACACGAATGTATCAGCAACTGTGTCTAAAAACACCAACGCGGGTTCAACACCAACCAAACCAACCACACCACCAACCACACGAACCACACCACCAACCACACCACCACAACGACCACCAACAACTACATCCATCTTAAAAATCATTAAAAGTCTTACAAGTAAACCAAAAACAATGCAGTCGTCGGAAAATGCATCATCTCCATCAGCCACAGCAACCAAAATAGCATCTAGAATACTCTCTACGACCACCGCTATAACGATCGCTACTACTACAACCACAACAAGTACAAACGCTGCTACAACCACAAAAACCACAACAACCTTAAAAACCCTGCCCACAACAACAACAACAACTACAAAATCACCAACCACGAAGACGCTCATAGCAACGAGAAATTTTACACCGAGCAACAACTCTGCAAACAGTTAGTAACAATATAAATAGATATAAATTTTTATCTTTTTGATTATCAGTTAAGAGTTAAATGCAGTGGCGGATCTAGACAAATTTGACAAGGATGGGGGCCAAATGTTGAAAATGTTTGAAGTTTCTTACAAATTTTGACCGTGATGGGCAAGATTTGTGGAAGTGTGGCCAACATTTGACTGGCGATCATATTTTTTTTTTATATGAAATGGTGTTTTCTCTGTGGAGAAAACTGAAACTTCTACTGACTTAATACAACGAAATGGTGCTTTCTCTGTGGAGAAAATGAGATTTCTACTGACTTAATACAATAAAATGGTGTTTTTTCTGTGGATAAAATTGAGACTTTTACTGACTTAATACAAATACTGTTAAGAAGAGAGGACCCGTACCACCTTCTTCCCCTTCTAGATTCGCCACTGGTTAAATGCAGTTTAAATATAGTCATTGATTCTTTTTTTATCGGTGTTGATTCCGATCCTCTTAGGAAATTTTTTACAAAAAATTAAAAAAATTTTCACAAAAAATTAATTGATAACGATTGAAAAGATTTTTCCATGAAATTTGGCAGACTGTGGCGGTTACTACAGCTCTTGTAAGGACGGGGTCTGCGTGCTGAGTAGTTTGGTCTGCAACAAAGTGCCAAACTGTCCAGATGGTTCCGATGAATTCAATTGTCGTTAGTGTTGTCTTTGCGTGTGTGTGTGTGTGTGTGTGTGTACGTGAATGTGGGTATGTATGTATGTGTGTGTGTGTGTTATGTTTGTGTATGTGTATGTGTGTGTACGTGTGTGTGTTGCGTACGTGTGTGTATGTGTACGTTTATGTGTGTATGTATGTATGTATATGTATGTGTGTGTGTGTGTTTTTGTATGTGCTTGTTAATTTTTGGTTATTACTTGCTGATTCGAACTGAAGTTGAACTGTTCTTGTGTGTTGCTTTTATTCTCGCTCTTTAATTTTTTAAATTATTTATGTTGTGATTTTTAATTCAAATTTTAAAATTAGTTAAAAATCAAATTTTGAAATTAGTTAAACAGTTTAATAATTAGCCAGCTTTCCATAAACACCCAATAAAACTCATACATTTTCAACCAGCCAATGAGATTCTTCCTTTCATAACCAACCAATGAAAATCACTTTCTTAAAACTAACCAATAAAATTTACCCTTTCATAATTATTCAGAAAAATTCACTCTTTTCATAACTATCCAATCATGACCATTCTTTGATGAATAAACTCCGCCCACCTAGCTTGCTCAGCCAACCAGTATCCATGTAAAAACGAACGCTGCATACCATTAGAGTGGAAATGCGATGGGGTGAGGGACTGCCCCCTGTCTGACGATGAGGAAAACAGGGACTGTGGTGGGTGGAGCTAGGAAAATAAATTATTATTATTATCATGTTATTATTATTATCATTATTATTATTTATTAATTAATTAATTATTATTCTAGTTAATTATTATTCTAGTCATAATTATTTTGAAATAATTATTAATGAATTTTACTTCCATTATTATTATTATTATTATTATATTATTATTATTATAATATTATTATTATCACTATAATTATTATCGACAATATCAATCACAAATATCAACGTCATCATTCCTATCATCATCCCCATCATCACCATCATCATCATCACCATCCTCATCATCATCATCCCCATCATCACCATTACCATCATCATCATCACCATCATCATCATCATCATCATCACCACTATCATCATCATAACCACCACCACCACAGTCACGTGTCCCAGCAACAAGTTCTCGTGTTTCCATAGGAAGGGCTGCCTGGAGATGACGAAACGTTGTGATGGAGTGATCGACTGCGGCGACGAATCGGATGAAACTACTTGCTGTGAGTTGACGTCACGTGACGTCATCATGTTGCTGATGATGACGTCACGATGAGAAGGATGTTGCCATAACGTGACTGATGATGTCACAGAAATGGTGATGTCATAGAGATGATGACGTCACGGAGATGATGACGTCACGGAGATGATGATGTCATGATGCTGATGGTGATGTCGTGATGATGATGATGATGTCGCTGTTTTCTTGTTTATGTGTAAATTTTTGTTACTGCTGGCAAATTTGATGTTGTCATACTGTTGTTGATGTGACGTCATAATGTTGATGTCAAGATGACTCAATCGGTGGTTTTGTTATCTATAAAAATACCAAAATCAGTTTTTCTGGACGATCCTCTCCCACCACCTTCATCTTCTTCATCATCTTCTTCTTCCTCATCATCTTCTTCCTCATCATCTTCTTCACCATTGACGATGACATTTGGGAGTGTTGATGAAAATTTCATCTGCGCCGATGGATGGAGTGACGAGTGGGGAGATGCTGTCTGCGACTATTTGGGGCTTGGGTGGGTTTTTCCCGCAGTGTTCTATTTTTAAACTTTTCGATCCAATGATCCATCTATCTAAAGTTTTATTCATTCATTCATTCATTCACTCACTCACTCATTCATCTATTCATTCATTCATTCATTCAATCATTCATCCATTAGTCTTGTTTCCATTCTTCCTTACATTCAGTCCATCTGAACAAAGTCAGTACCAAGCCATTCCATCTTCCATACCTTCATTCGTCTCACTGAAGGATGGCGCTGTTAGAGATGCAAACAACTTCCTGCTGACGTCATACTTCATTTCCAAGTTGGTAACTTTATTAAATATATATATATATTGCGTGTGTGTGTGCTTGGTGTGTGTGTGTGTGATTGTGTGTGTGCGGCAGATGAATACGTGATTGGATTATTTTATTTTACATATAGATAGATGTGTGTTATTTTTTAGTTTGTTTGTGTTTGTTTGAATGTGTGTGTTTGTGTGTGTTTGTGTGTGTGTATGTATGTGTGTGTGTGTGCGTGTGGAATATTTTTTTATATTTTTTTCTAGGCGTCAATTATAAAAAATGGGATTGGAG
The DNA here is from genome assembly GCF_000326865.2 of Helobdella robusta. Lineage (NCBI taxonomy): Eukaryota > Metazoa > Annelida > Clitellata > Rhynchobdellida > Glossiphoniidae > Helobdella > Helobdella robusta. The sequence continues at coordinate 136,150 of NW_008705261.1, forward strand.
TTTTTGTTACATGAAAAATGTGATAGAAATAAATTCAAAATTTATGCTGCTCTGTTGTTTTTGCATTCATCTTCGGTGTCATCTTTATCACTACCATCTTCTTATCACTCATCATCATCATCTTGGCAATCATCATCATCTTTTTCATCATTATCGTCATATCATCATCTTCTTCTTCACTATCGTCATCATCACCACCATCATCATCATCATCGTCATTATCATCGTCACTAACATTAGAACCTCTTGCACAACGAACCGCGTTGTCTTCTTGAAATGTTCCGCTTCAGGTCGGTGCAAATGATTTTAAAATTCCCACAATTATTCTACTAATTGGTCAATTAATAAACGTATCAACCGTTCAGTTAATCAATTATCGATAATGAAATCATTAATTAATGAAATCTGCGAGTTATAACCTGTAGATCTGTAAAACTAAACCAACAATGAAAACAAATCCTTCGCCAGAGTGTGGGATGAGGTTGGTGCCCACTGTGAGCAAGTACATAGAAAATGGCGATTGGGCAGAACTCGGCAGCTGGCCATGGCAGGTCAGTCTAATTTACAGTCCAATTAACTAATTAATTGACTTATTAACTAATTAATTAACTCGTTTATTAACAATTAATTAACTTATTAACTAGTTAATCAATTCGTTTGTTAACAATTAATTGGCCTATTAACTAATTATTTAATTCGTTTATTAACAATTAATTGACTTATTAACTAGTTATTCAATTTGTTTATTAACAATTAATTGGCCTATTAACTTATTAATTAATTCGTTTATTAACAATTAATTGACTTATTAACTAGTTAATCAATTTGTTTATTAACAATTAATTGGCCTATTAACTTATTAATTAATTCGTTTATTAACAATTAATTGACTTATTAACTAGTTAATCAATTCGTTTATTAGCCTATTAACAAATTAATTAACTCGTTTATTAACCATCTAAGTAAAAGTTTGTTCGGCGTGAAAGCTGAGTCGGCAGGAGCGCCGCTTCTTGCGCTGCTTCGCGATTTTGATTGATAGCTGTCTGTTTCGAGTCTTAGAGACAACCATAAGCCGAGCGCGTACACACAAAAGAAGCATGTGCGTCGTGTGGTTTGGTCTGGCCTTTGTGGCTAGAATGTCTAACTAAGTAACTAAAACGTACACCTGGGAGGAGATATGCTTCAAATGTAAAAATTCCTTGTGAAAAAATTGTCGCGAATTTTTTCAAGCACCACAAAAGATTCTAACGATAATAATAACAATAATAATAATAACAACAATAATAATAATAATAAATAATAATAATCAGGCACATTTGTAAGCCGAAGTCACACGTCTGCAAAAAGTCGATCGTATTCATGAGAAGGAAAATAAAATATATACCAGAAGAAGAAGCATGATACATTGGAGAACGGCACGTATGGGGCCCAGCAAAACTGTTCATCAAAACGAGAGAGGGGGGAGAGAGAGAAAAAAAGATAGAGAAAGAGAGAGAGATAGAGAGAAAGATAGAAAGAGAGAGAGAGAGAGAGAGAGAGAGAAGTGTCTTATAAACCACATGTTAGGTGTTCGAAAATGTGCCTGAGACAATATATAATGTATCGAATATTCCTCCTTGCTTATCATGTAGTATCTGTAACATGTATCTATGATATGATATGATATGATATATGATATGATTTGATATGATATGATATGATATGATACGATACGATACGATACGATACGACACGATATGATATGGTAGTTTGCTATATATATATCTGTATATATATCTTGTTCTTCATCCTTTAAAATAGTTAAAGCCAACAATTCGGTAGAATTCATTTCATATTGTGTTTAAAATATCGTCTCCTTCCAACATAGATTCAAATGTATCTATATAGGTTCTTCCGTATCAACCCGTATTTCAGTATCAATAGCGCTTGTATCACTTAGCATTCTTATGTGAGTGATTATATAGCACCTCATTAGGCGAGCTTCTCAAAAATCTCTCGCGAAGATGGAATACACAATCATGGAATAAAAACAAGCAAACCACAAATTGCTCAAAACAATAATCAAAGTCGTTAACACCCATTAAAAAATTTTATTTCTATTTATTTATTTACATATGATGGAAGGAAAAAATTGTAAAAAGATACCTGTGACAATGCTACCTACATTGGCATGTGCATAATTACAAAATATTTTTAATTATAATTGATTGACATCCATGCCCACACTCACACACGCATTCACACACTTTCCCACCTACCCACACACACACTCACACAATCACACACAATCATTCACCTACCCACACACGCATTCACACAATCACACCTAGATCACAATCACAAATTTAAAAAAAAAACAATATAGATATTCAAACACGTTCGGATGGGGTTTTGTGGAGGTCGGTGGTCGCCAATGTCGAGAAAAAAAGAAGGCTTTATTATAAATTTTTATTATTATTTATTATTTATTATTATATATTATTATTATAATTTATTATTATATATTATTATTATTATTACTGTAGTTGATAAAATATATTTCAGGTGCAGATCCATCCACCTGGTATGTTCTGTGGAGCGTCTCTCATAGGCCACCGGTGGCTTCTCACGGCCTCTCACTGCATGGAGACTGTCGAGTTAGTGAGACTTTAGGGGTAGTTTAGGAGGGTTTAGGGATAGTTTAGGGGTAATTTAGAGGGGTTTAGGGGTGGCTTTGTTACTAACGATATTTGCCAGATATGTGAATCGTACGTTTTCAGCTTTCTAAGTGTGACAAATTGTCAGAATCCACGGATAGGATGATGGCATTTATGATAGAAAAAGACATTTATTGCCGTGTCTAAGCCGTGCAATCATTTTTGCCTGCTATTTCTTTTAGATGAATGAATAAATATTTAAAATCCTGATTTTAAAATAATAAATTAATATTCTTTAAATAAAGTCAGAAATAAATAAAACAGAAGTAAAACAGAAATAAATAAAACATAAATAAAAATGATTGACAATTGACTAGACAAACAAAGAAACAATGAAAAATTTCTTCCCAGTTTCAAAGACCCCCAAATCTCCGTCAGAATGGGTACCACCAAGAAAGATGGGTACTTCTCCGAGACCAACCTCTTCCTCTCCACTGTCGACAAAATTATCGTCCACCCCCTCTGGAGTCCAGACAACTTTCAATATGACGTCACACTTTTGAGGCGTGTGTTTGTGTGTGTGGTATGTGCGTATGGTGGTGTGAGTGTGTGCGTGCGTGCGTGTGTGTGTGTGTGTGGTGTGTTCGTGTTTGTGTGTGTGGTGGGAACAACTTGATGAAATTTCAGTTTTAAACGCTTGTTGACAGATTTGAGAAGGATAAGTTGATTGTCACATTTTTCATAATTTGACACTTCCATTGTTAGAGTCATAACATCTTCAGAGTTAGAGTCATAACTTCGTAACCAGAGAGGACTTTCTTAATAAGCAGCGGCACCTTCAAACTTGAAAAATAATCCATTTTTTCTCTTGAGCACATGATTCGCAAAAATTTGAATGCATTTGAATCCAGCCACCGCAAGTCAGAAGCAACCTGGTTGACCAATCGGCTATCGCAATGCTTGTTTTTACTCTCATTACCATTATTGCATCTATCACCACAACAATCATTTAGGTTATCCAAGCCAGTAACATTCACCCCCTACATCCAACCTATCTGCCTCCCCAAGAAGACACACTCCCGTCTCGAAGTACCCCCCTACAAAGTCTGCGTGGCCACTGGGTTTGGATCTATTAAACCGGGTTTGTGATGGTGATTGTGAATAATCTTCTATTGAAATTTGAGATTTCATGTTACGACTTCTTACCGTAATTCATACAAACCAAATTCTAAAATGTAATTATCAACTGTGGCATAAACATCAAAACTCTCTATAATAAAAACAGAAAAATCTGCTAAAATTAAAATTGGTTAATAAATTTGAACTTTGAACATTGAAATTCAGGTGACCTTTACTCCCTGATGCTCCTTCAAGGCCGCATGAACATCATGGAGTATAAGGTGTGCATGCAGAACATCTTCAACCTGACGGGACAGTCCGAGTACCCCCTACTCATGAGGGACATCAAGTTTTGTGGGGGTTCAAGTCCCTCGGTCGAGAGCATCAATGTGGGGAATGTGAGTTTGATGTAATTTCAACTTTTCCAGAGTCGTCGTCTGATACTCCAATCACACACACACACACACACACACACACACACACACACACACACACACACACACACACACACACACACACACACACACACACACACACAAAGGCACAAGTTAAAACACACACACACCTGAGTAAAACGGCCGTTTTGAAAAATTGCGAAAACATTTGCCATTATTAACAATTTCACGCCTGGGAAAGCGAATTCCCATCCATCACGTCATCCGCCATTCAACTCCAAGTTTTCTCAATCAGTCCGACACATGCAAGTCCGTGTATGTAATTAAAGCAAACTCGCGGCAAACTAACTTGCCCAAGCGCGTCTTCCACTCAAACAAGCAGCACCTACCGACACACAGACCATGCAAACCTATATAATATACTATATAATAATATAATATACTATATAATAATATAATATACTATAATAATATAATATACTATAATAATTTAATATACTATACCTAACAAGTGAAAACTTCTGGTCTTCTAGTAATTCATTGATGTGATATTTTGCTGAATAAAAGATTGTGACAATTCCATTTAATTCAATCCAATTCAATCCAATTCAATCCAATTCAATCCAATTCAATCCAATTCAATCCAATTCAATCCAATTCAATCCAATTCAAGTCAATTCAATCCAATTCAATCCAATTCAAGTCAATTCAATCCAATTCAATCCAATTCAAGTCAATTCAATCCAATTCAACTCAATCCAATTCAATCCAATTCAATTCAATCCAATATCTATATAGGAGTCTATGACACAAACACATGAACACACACTTATTTTATTATCTACCAGACAGTAGACACATGCCACATACTGGCTTTTTCACTCAGAAATGATTTTGGCACCAAGGTAGGTGTCGAAACAACAAAGCGTTTTTAACTAGATTTAAAACAGAACTAAATCTTACTTGACTAACAAGAGTTTTCAGACAAAAATGTGAATAATTTTCTGTTAGCATTGCCTGTTACAGGCGAGAAAAAAAATAATCATAAATATTTTTACTACACTTAGCAAAAAATAATTTTACATTTTAAAAATATTTTTTTTAACTAAATATTCATTAAATTTTCTCTAAATTAATGTAAAATGTAATTTTACATTTTAAAAATATTTCTTTCAACTAAATATTCATTAAATAATCTCTACATAAAGCTAAATACTCCACAAATACACACATTATACACAAATGAAAACGAATACTCTATTAAAATCTAGAAATTTAACATTTAATATTTCATTTCATCAAATCAAATCAAAGAAAGCAGAATCAACAAAACGAAATTATCTGGAAACCAAAAAGAATTGTTCTTGTAACGGTCAACCAGTTACTTATTTAACAACAACATTATACATAAATACCCACAACAATACACATTATACATAAATACCCACAACTATACACAAATTGATACAAATACAAATAAATACACACAACTCAGACGAATTATGATCAAATAGATACAAATATACAGAAACACCCACCAAACTAAACCACAGGGGGACAGCGGGGGTCCTCTAGCCTGCTTGGACTACGACAACAAGTGGTACAT
>NW_008705261.1:144317-145604 GCF_000326865.2 Helobdella robusta
GATGATGATGATGATGATATGATGACGATGATGACGACGATGATGATGATGATGATGATGATAATGGGGTGACGACAATGAAAATGATAGTTGCTGTATGCAATAATGATACTATAATACAATGATACTGATAAAAGATACCCCTTACATTATTATTGTCATTACTTATCTTAATGATAATGCAAATCAGTAAAAATATCATGATATGGTGAAAAATAACAATGGTGTCTCTCTCTCTCTCTTTCTCTTTCTTTCTTCATTTCTCTCTCTCTCTCTCTCTTTCTTCATTTCTCTCTCTCTCTTTTTCTCCATTTCTCTCTCTCTCTCTCTCTCTCTTTCTTCATTTCTCTCTCTCTCTTTTTCTCCATTTCTCTCTCTCTCTCTTTCTCTTTCTTTCTTCATTTCTCTCTCTCTCTCTCTCTTTCTCTCTCTCTCTCTCTATCTCTCTATCTCTCACTAATTTGCTGGTGTTTGTAATCCATGTTTCATTCAGATGAGTTTATTGTCCAACAATTCACCGATCCATTCAACTTATCAGCAGCTGTTATTTTATCTGGTCGCTTCGCATTCAGTTTATCCAATGTTCATTCGTTCGTTCATTCAATCGATCATTTGTTTGTTTGTTTGTTTGTTTGTTTGTTTGTTCGTTCGTTTGTTCGTTTTTTTTTAATTCATCCATCTATGTTTTCATTCATTTATTTTCTTTTCTTCATTCAACCATTCATCTATGTTTTCGTTCACTAGTTTTTCATTAATCAATTTATCCAAGTGTGATTTCATTCATTCATTCATTCATTCATCTTTTGCTTTTGTTCATTCGTTCGTTCGTTCATTTGTTCGTTCGTTCGTTCGTTCATTCATTTATTCATTCATCATTCATTCGTTCGTTCGTTTGTTCATTTATTCATTCATTCGTTTGTTCGTTCATTCATTTATTCATTCATTCTTTCAATCATTCATTTGATTGTTCGTTCATTCATTCATTCATTCAGTCATTCATTCATTCACTCACTTTCTATAATTCATCTGTTTGCCGTCACCTAATTTTATTAAGAGAAAATTTTTGTTTCAAATTTTAAAAATTCCCAAAATTTTTAATTTTTCATCCATTTAGAATTCAACTGATGCCGAAATTGCCTTCCTTTATTAATTTATATAATAATTTTCTGCTTGCTCGCCTTTGTTCGCTTATTCAATTAATTATTTTTGTATTTAGATATAATTTTTTGTTTATTTGTGTTGTTGTTGTTGTTGTATGTTGTTGTTGGGGATGTTATTGTTACTGAT
>NW_008705261.1:151333-152508 GCF_000326865.2 Helobdella robusta
AGACGACTAGTTAAGCTCTATGGAGCAAGGTCCCCTGGTACATAATAGGCGAGCACACGAGTTAAGAAGATAGTTAGTCATCTTAGTTATCTCTAGAATTCTTTTAAGACTTAATTCACTCTAGACACATTTGAGCACTCCCTTTGATAATCCTCACATTATCTCTATTAGCGTTATTCAATTTGGCAATTTAAGTTTTGTTACAATATTAAACAATAAAAAAATATTATTAACTATAATGGGTGTGTCGTTTCTCGTTTGATTTCGATCATTAAACTTTATAACATTTCAAACGCTTACTCTAATACTCAACACACCTACCTTTTATACTTATATATATACAGTAGTGTTGTTGTTTTAGAAGCAGGAACAGTTGTAGTAATAGTAGTAGTGGTTTCAGCAGTAGTAGTAGTTGTAGTTGTAGTAGCAGACGCAATAAAATATGGTGGCGATGAGGTTTTCGCTGACGTGTTGACGCTCCTTTAGAAATAATTTTGATATGCTAAGAATGGCTTCGGAACAGGTTATTTAAATTATGTGGGGTTTTAGTAATAGTTGTTGTAGCAGCAGTAGTAGTAGTAGCAGGAAACACAGCAGCAATAGTAATTATAATAGTGGTTCCTGGAAGTTTTAGTAGTAAAAGCCACAAGTGGTAGCAGCAGCTTCAGAAGTAGCGGTACGTGTAGTAGCAGCAGTACTGCAATATCGATACTCAGGCTTGATAGTGTTCCGTATTTATTTGTGCAAGCATGGTTGGTTGGTACGCATTGCGCGAAATGGCGGCAAAATAAACATACAGTGAGATGCAGACTAACAAGAATGACAGACAGACAGACAAGCAGACAGACAGACGGACGGACGGATTGAAAGACAGATAAATAGACAGACAAACAAGCTGACATACGGGCAGACAGACAGACAGACAAACAAACATACAGACAAACAGGCAAACAAACAAACAGACAGAGAAATAGACAAAAAAACAAACAAACAGACCGATAGACAAAAAGACAGACAGCTAGACAGACAGACAGGATGATGTTAGGTTTAAGGGTCAGTCAATGTATCTCCGTGCATCAGCAGGAGTTTGTTTATTTGTTTATCTTCCTCCGATTGTTTGTTTATGTTTCTAACGTTGTTTATGTGCGTATGCGTGTATGTGTAATGTATATTGT
>NW_008705261.1:153508-155946 GCF_000326865.2 Helobdella robusta
GTGTGGTCACTGAATGGTCAGTTTGAATGCCTCCCGGTGGGGTTTAACTTTGTTGCCTTGAAAGCAGGCTGAACAATTGAAATATTACAAATTTTTAAACACACACACACACACACTCAAACACCCACACACACATACACACACAAACTCCCACACACACACGCACGCACACACACACACACAAACACATGATGACGAAAATATTGATGGCGATATTATACAGAAGATAACGGGAGTGTTTTATTGCCCCGAGGTCAAGGGTCAACTTTAAAATGGGTTGGCTAATGATCGAGATATTGGCGAAGATAGTGTCCGTGACGATCTTGATGATGATGATGACGATGATGATGATGATGACGATGATGATGATGTTGATGATGATGATGATGATGACGATGATGAAGATGATCGTTAAACAAACACACGCAAACACATACACATCACTCACACACACACACCGACCCACACACACACACACACACACACACACACACACACACACAAACCTACACACACACATACATTCGTACGTATAAACAACGCATGTGCAATAGAACATAGATATAGTAATTTCTTTCTATACACCACCATCACCAACTGAATAATTTTGAAAGATGTTTACATTATTCTTTCCTATATTCAGATATCTATGGTACAAAGATAGGCAGCCTTTTGCATCATCACTATCATTATCGTCACTATCATCATCATCATCGCTATCATCATCATCATCGTACAACGATTACAACAACGAAACGTTAACTGTGACAGAAAACAACAACAACAACAACAATGATAATAATAATAATAACAATAAGAACAACAACATTGAAGGAACGTACACATGTGAAGTTGTCAACGAATTCGGGGTCGTGACCTCTGCCAATTACATCGTCAGGAAAGCATGTCAGTCAAGTCGCCTTCGCATTTACATTAATTCTGTAAACACTCACACACACACAGATACACACACAAACACACAAACACACACACACACAAACGCTATGCATAGGACGCTCATAAATGACATTATTATTATTATTATTATTATTATTATTATTATTATTATTATTATTACTACTACTACTATTATTATTATTATTATTACTATTATTATTATTATTATTATTACTACTACTACTACTATTATTATTATTATTACTATTATTATTATTATTATTATTACTACTACTACTATTATTATTATTATTATTATTACTATTATTATTATTATTATTATTAACACACACACACACAAACACACATGAACACGTACATACAAAAACACGCTAAGACGAGTAAATTTCACATTTTCGTTGTACCTTCGCGAGGTATTAAACTTATGTGTGCGTCTGTGTATACGCACTTCACAAACATTCACACACACACGCGCACACGCACACGCACACACACACGCACGCACACACCACACACGCACACACAACCAGACCTAGAGACAATGGCTTGCACTTCCACCACTCCAACAATCCACACACCGAACGTCGGTGACTCCTTGACTCTCCACTGCAACCCCCCTCGAAGTTTCCCGCCCTTGGTGATCGGTTGGGGGCTGTTCAACCCGCAGAAGTTTACCACCAGTAACCTACCGATTAATGAGAGGGTGCAGATGGATTTCAACGGTTAGTGATGATGATGATGATGATGATGATGATGATGAAAAACGATGATGATGATGATGGTGATGATGACGACGATGATGAAGACGACGATGATGATGATGATGACGTTGACATGGAGGTGCTGATTGTGATACTCGTTTTTCGGGTTTTAGTATCATTTCCCATGATAATATTATAAAAACTAATGATGATATCATGGTAAATAATGATACTGATAATATATAAAGAGACAAAGATACGATATCTTTTTGATCAGTTTAGTAATGTATCATATGATGATGGTGTCTCAGTATGAAAAACTGATGATGATATCATAGTAAACTATTATGATGTCATAGAAACTTATAATGATACCATAGAATCTTATATTGGTATCATAGAAACTTATGATAATACCATAGAAACTTATAATGGTATCATAGAAACTTACGATGATACCACAGAAACTAATGATGATATGATAAAAAATAATAGTAACATACAAAATGATAATGATATGATATCATTGCTAACATCCTTTACATCACTTTAACCACTCAGCGAAGCTTATATTAGCGTCATAAATAACATCAACATAAATATCTATGTATGTATGTATGTATGTATGTATGTATGCATGTATGTATGTATGTATGCATGTATGTATGTATGTATGTATGTATGTATGTATGTATGTATGTATGCATGTATGTATGTATGTATGCATGTATGTATGTATGTATGTATGCATGTATGTATGTATGTATGTATGTATGTATGTATGTATGTATGTATGTATGTATGTATGTATGTATGTAA
>NW_008705261.1:155996-158866 GCF_000326865.2 Helobdella robusta
TATTATTATTTTTGTTATTATCATTGTTATTATAATAATAATAATAATTATTATTATTATTATTGTTATTATTATTATTATTATTATTATTGTTGTTGTTGTTATTATTATTATTATTATTATTATCAAATTATGAGTAATAATAATAATAATAATAAAACTATTTAGTGCACTTGTGATGAGTTGAGAACAGTTGTTGGTGGATGTTTTTCTTCTTGTGATGTTGCTGAGCCGTAAAAATATACAAAAACATTCGAAATACAAAAACAATCACGAATACAACAAAAAAAATGTTTCAACCTACAAACCGCAGAAATATACAAAGTTTGTATTACAACATTTCGAGAAAAGGTATGCGTACATAGTTCCATGCATGCATGTTGGCAGAATTTGTTGTTGTTGTAGTTGTTGTTGCTGTTGTTGTTGTAGTAGAAGTAATAGTAGTAGTAGTAGTTGTAGTAATAGTAGTAGTAGTAGTAGTAGTAGTAGTATTAGTAGTGGTAGTAGGTGTTGTTGTATTGTTGTTGCAGTAGTAGTAGTAGTAGTTGTTGTTGTTGTTGTAGCTGTTGTTGTTAATGTCATGTCAAGTAGTTGTTGTTGTTGTTATAAGTTGACAGCAATCTGAAAAAAGAAAATCCCACAGAAGCACAAAATTGTGTTGACATACTTAGCGTTTATACAGCACACATTACAACACACACAAAACACAACGAACGTACAAACCCTACCAAATGGATTCTAGAAACTATACCAAACAAAGAAAAACATAATAAACAAATCAAAAGAATTACTCAAAAATAGGCATAATAAACAAAACGAAACGAATTAAAGCGAAAAAAAGTTCTCCGTTATTGAATTCTTAGAAATTCTAGTTTTTCAAAAAAAAAAAAAAAAATCTTCTTCATCAAACTTTTTAAAAACAACTACAGTACAAAATCGCGTGTATAAAAATTGCACCGCAAAACATATTTGAATTCTGGTAATTGAGAAATCGAAAATAAATAAATGAATTTTATGAATGAGTGAAAGAAAGAAAGAATGGATGGATGGATGGATGGATGGATGGATGGATGGATGGATGGATGGATGGATGGATGGATGGATGGATGGATGGATGGATGGATGGATGGATGGATGGATGGATGGACGAACGAACGAATGAATGAATGAACGAACGAACGAACGAACGAATGATGAATTAATGAGTGAATTAAAAATGAATTGATGAATGAAAAATAAGAATGACGAAAGGAAGAAATATAAATAAATATACGTGCACTAAATCTTGAAAAGTTAAAAAGTATTTCAAAATAATGGAGAAAAGAAATCCTACAGAAGAAAGTTAACATTGTTTTTTGTGATCATTCATCGAAACCTCTCCGAATGTTCACTTCTTGAAACGAGGCAGACTAACAAACTAAAAATTCAACCAGCAAGTGAAAGCGATTATTCTGGAGTAGGAATATACTGAGCGGTCAAGCAATCTAGACATTAATTGCACAAAGTTACAAAAACGCTACAAAAATATTACAGATTTTATTACAAAACTTACAAAAATATTACACAATTAGCTAAAAAACTGAGAAAACGCTAGAACATTTTGTTTAAAACTTACAAAAATGTAACTTAATTAATTACATACATTACAAAAGTGCTACAAAAATTGTTAGAAAAATTTAAAAATCCTGCCAAAAAACCACCCTAACTTGCAAAAAGTTACATAGGTTGAAAGGCTGAACAAAAACTGCGGACAAAAACAGAAATAAGAAAGTCAGAGCATTTTATCACAGGTGACATGCGTTTTCTTTGAAACAGCATATGCACATGGAACGACAGAGTTTAAATTCAAGACATGAATAGAGTATTGTCGCTAGAACAACTGTTGAACATACCGTATGAAACCATTCAGTTGATTGAGCCAGAATCCGCAAGCTAGCTCGTCAGCCAATACCACCTTATAAATACACCAGTGACAATACCGTCTAGTAAATGTTTTTGTTCGGAATCAAAAATCAGAAAACCTTGTACAAAACCGTCAGTAGATATTTCTCGAAGATTCTGAAACAAGTATTATCCAACAAACGAAAATTTCCAATGGGAAATATGCATTGTATAGGCATTATCTTAGATTCTAAGGTTAGAATCTAAGGTAATACTCTGTAAAGACGATATGATACTGTGTAAAGATAATAATGATATATAGAAATTACCTTAGATTCTAAGGCTTAGAAATCACTAAATGCGCGACGTTTTGAGTCAAAGCCGGCACATTATCATGTTGCCTGAGACTATGTAAAGATCATATGGTATTTTGTAAAGATTATAAGATACTGTGAAAATATCATAAGATACTGTGTAAAGGATCGTATGACATTGCGGACAGATGATATGATACTTTGTAAAGATGATATGATACTGTATAGAGATAATAATGATATACAGAAATTACCAGGCTGAATCAGCCGTTAAAGATGTGCACAAACACAAATTAAGCCAATCAGTGAAACATCATCATTGCATTTTTTTTTTCATTTTTCTTCGCAACCACTATTCCATCACGTCGCGTCATCATCATCATCATCATCATCATCGTCGTCGTCCTCGTCATCTCCACCATTATCATTATCGATGTTTCTGTTATTTTCCATCATCTTCTTCATCTTCTTCATCCTCATCATCATCATCATAGGTTCAAAGTCATTCCTCACAATCCAATTTTAACATTCAATGAGAATAGATCCAGACAAAAAACTTATATAACATCAGTATGTATGTAGTATGTATTATTATTAATGTTATTATTATTATTATTCTTTATTATTAAGAAAAAACTTAATACAGCGTTCGTTATAACAGTCTCCACAAACGCT
>NW_008705261.1:160012-186559 GCF_000326865.2 Helobdella robusta
TGCACACACACACACACTCCACACACAGTACTCATACGTATAGACGCACACAAACACATACACAGACAGACACACATATAAAAAAGAAACATATGCGCGTATTTGTTAGTCTAGTTTACAGTTTGAAATAATGATTATAGGAATGATTTTTTTTCTCTGTTTTTACATAACTCCCACTGCTCCTAAAATGATATCAATTAGTTGCTGTGTGTGTGTGTGTGTTTGTTCGTGTATGTGTGTTCGTGCGCGCGCGCGTGTGTGTGTTTGTACGTGTATGTGTGTTTGTGCGTGCGCGTGTGTGTGTGTGCATTTGTGTGTGGAGTATGTGCGTGCTTAGAGTATATATGTTGTATGTGTTTTTGTGTTTGTTTGTGTATGTGTTGGCTTTTATTTATGTGTGTGTGCAAGTGTGTGTGTGTGTGTGTGTGTGTGTGTGTGTGTGTGTGCGTGCGTGCGTTCTTGGATGCATATGTTTTTGCATTCGTTTGTGTGTGTTTGTTTTTATGTGTTTGTTTGTGTGTTGGTGTGTGTGTGTGTGTTGGTGAGTGTGTGTGGGTGCGTGTGCGTGTGTGTATTAATAGTTCTGTGTTTTATGTGCCATGAATGAAATCTTTAGTTAATGAAATTGTTCGGAGAACGACTAGAGGTTCCTATTATTCCCCAATAATATTTTTTTATCACCATTAAAACCATCACCATCATCATTGTCACCATCATCATCGTAGCGAGATAGATAGATGGAGGAAGAGAGAAAGATAGGAAGAAAGATTTCGAAAGAGGAAGAGAGTGATAGATAGATAGATAGAGAGAGAGAGAGAGAGAGAGAAAGAGAGAGAGAGAAGTGGAGGAGCAAAAACAACGAATGGACGAATAAAAAACTGAGAGATAAATGAGAAAAAGAAAGAAAGGAGTAAATAGAGAGAGAGAGAGAGAGAGAGAGAGAGAAAGAGGGAGAGAGAATCAAAAAATTAATGTATAAACGCAGCGAAAAGCAAGTTAAATTGAAGAATAAATGTTCGTTGTGGAAAAATTAGAATGAAAAAGAGAGAGAAAAAGATAAACAAGGATGAATAAAAAAAAGTGAAAAAGAGAGAGAAAGAGAGAGAGTGGGAGAAATGGAGGGAGAAAAAGAAGAAAATAAAAGAGGATAAATATGAAAGATGTTGGAGAGATATGGTTTAATGTTGGCTGTAAAAACCTCACTGGTTAACAATGCTTTTATGACTTCGTAACTTACGAAGTGGTGATGGATGATTTGATGATCGGAGTGATGGATATATAAATGAGTGGAGTGATGGACGGACGGATGGATGGATGGATGGATGAATGGATAGATGGATGGATGGGTAACATTGAGCGTGTTTGTGCCTAAATTCATAAAAAAAAAATCGAATGACAGATGAATAGATGGTCAGATAAATGAATGGTTTGATGGATGAAGGAATGAAATGAAAGATGTGATGTTGTGTCCGTGTGTGTGATGTTGTGTCCGTGTGTGTGATGCTGTGTCCGTGTGTGTGTCTACATGTGTTTATAATGAAAGATTAATAAACTGATAGTTGAATAGATGAATGGATGAACGAATGAATGAATTGAGGAATGAATAGACGAATTGGCGGATGAATGGATGAATTGGCGGACGAATGGACGAATCGTATGTGGTTAGTTGTCATAGATAGAAGACAGGCAAATAAACCGCCAGACAAACAAAGAGACATTCAAGCAGGCAGAGCAATAACGCAAATTGAAATAAATACCTAGATTGAATATCATTTTTAAACCCCGACAACTTGTTGGATGTGTATAATTATGGATGGGTCGCATGCAAGACTCCATGTAGAAAGATCTTCTTGGGTGTCAGCGTCAAAAACTAAATTGTTCTCTTCCTTCTATTTCTTTATTTCTTTCATAAGAAAATTTCATCCATCCATCCATTCATCCATCCATCCATCCATCCATCTATCCATCTATTCATTCATTCATCAATTCACCCATCCATTCATTTATTCATCCATCAGATCATTCATCCATCATCCTTTGGCCAATTTTTTCCAGTTATTCATAAATCACATCACTCGATCAAATTAATTTTGTTTTTTTACCCCTAAATATTTTTCGTTCGCCAGGGAATCTGTACATAGCCCACGTAGAGGTAGCTGACTCGATGGACGGGAGACATTACGTCTGCCTGGTTAAGAATAATTTACTCGATAGGTTTCTAAAATGTGATGGACACATCATCAGACCTGTCATTGCTGAAGGTTTTGATGGTTGGTTGGTTGGTTGGATGGTTGGTTGGTTGGTTGGATGGTTGGTTGGTTGGTTGGATGGTTGGTTGGTTGGTTGGTTGGTTGGTTGGTTGGTTGGTTGGTTGGTTGGTTGGTTGGCTGATTCTTTGATTGCCATGTTGATTGGTTAGACAGTAAAATTTTTAAATAAATAGTTATATAATTATTTTACTTTCAATCAAATGAAAACAATAATACCGTTCAGTTTTAATAATTTTCAGAGACACGTTGCACACCCACCAAAATCAAATGGACCAGCCCTGAAGTGGACTACGCCATTGAAGGGGGTAACAAAACTTTGAAGTGCATCTTCAGTGGAAGGTTGAATGCATTCTTCATTCTTAACATTGTCATAATTTTTGAGGACCATCGTAAAATCGTTGGGTCTTCGGCAGATACCATTTTACAAACACACAACACACAAACACATGCGCACGCACGCACATACTCACACACATACGTACACACACGTACACACACAACTACACACATACACAAACACACACACACACATACACACACACGTACACACACAAGTACACATACACACACACGTACACAAACATACACACAAACACACGTACACACGCACGACTCCAACAGACCAACACCCACAGTAACTTGGACGCGACTGGACGGCCGACCTTTGAACTGCGGCATTCAAAACATGACCTCGCCTTCTGAAGGTCACAAACTTTCTCAAGGTCTCCACACTACGGAGCTGTTTATAAACCACGTGACCGCAGACTGCAGTGGCGTCTACGTGTGTGAAGCTGCTAGCAGCGCTGGTGATGGCTGTGGTCATCCTATGGAGAAAAGGCTGGAGCTGATTGTCGAGTGTTGGTTGAAAAATTTGTTTTAACATACTTCCACCTTTTACAATCTTGTTAGGAGAACTAATTTTTAATATTTTATTACTATCATGCCGGTTGTTTAAGATGGATTTATCTAATAAATAGTAGACTGAAATAAATTTACCAAAAATTTCTTAATGTTCGTTGATCAACATTGAAATTCTTGCCAAACCAATTAATTAACCAACCAACTGCAAGCCAAGCAGTGATCCATGGTCAAATAACTAATTAACTACGCATTAGGAAATCATTTTAACTTCCAACCCTATCTGTTTGTTTTTCAATCCATCGACCAATCAACAACCAGCTCCTCCTCATTGGATGAACATTCAATCGATCCCACCAATCATAGAGGCCAAAGAAGGTCAGGAGGTCATCCTTAACATTGAAGTTCAAGGTCAACCAGCACCTGACCTCATTTGGATGGCCAATGGTAACGTGTTGCCAGGTAGAGTAACTATTGTCTTAATCGTAATAGTCGGTTAAATAATTTTACTTTATTTCCTATTAATTATAATTAAAAATCAATATCAATACCAGCCAATAACAGAACATCAATTGACAAAGGCCACCTCCGATTGGTCAACGTAACATCACGTGACATTCAAATCGTCCAATTGCGAGCCAGCAACAAGCATGGCTCGATATTGACCAGCATCATTATCAATGTCAAAGGTGGGGTTTAACTCTTTTATTTTTCTATTCTTTCATTCGTTCACCGTGTAGTAGTTATTTGCCATTTCTTAACGATAATTTCGAAACGTTTTGTGCCAAGCTATCGGTTGCGCAATGTAATTTTGAATGGAGACTAATTGAATGTTGTGCCACCAGTTAGAAACTTTCAAAATACTTTTTTTTCAAACGTTCTAAACCATTTTAATATAAAATTCTCTGGTGTTAATAAGTATGTATCATATAATACATCTACATAATACATATATAATACATCTCGAAATGCGAGCTATTGTGTGAGAAGAGGACGACGGGTCATGGAGCTTTGTAAAATTTAAAACTTGAAAACAAATTATATCTTGTATATTAACCTTGTATGTATATTATGCTTGTGTATTAGCCGCAGTTGATAAACATGCTTACCACTATGTAGTTTGTATTTAAAATCTTGGATAAAGAGATATAGAAATAGAGAAATAAAAGTGATTGTTGTTTGAGACGGAAAAACATTTGAAACGAAAGTGACAAAAATAAATTCTATTTAAAATTGAAAAATTAAATTTTTTGTCTTTTTTCTCTCAGCGCCCACCCCTACACCCCTGGACGCCATCCTCCCATTTTCGCCCACCTGGATGGCCCTGGTGGCACTCCCTGTGGCCATCTGCGGTGTGGTGGTCATCATCATGGTGTGTGCTTATAAGAAGAAGAGGAAGTTAGGAGAGAATTATAAAGGTGAGTGCATAGATGGGTGGGTGAATGGATGAATGAATGAGTGGATGATTTGATGGATATATGGATGGATATTTGGGTAGATGAAACGTTGGATGAATTAATGTACGGATCGATGAATGGATAATAGGATGGGTGAATGGGTAATTTGTGGGATGAATTGGATGGATGGATGGATAGATATAGTGCTTGTTTTTGGATGGATAGATGGAGGAAACGATGAATGAATGAATTGATGAATGAATGAATTGATGAATGAATGAAATGATGAATGAATGAAATGATGAATGAATGAATTGATGAATGAATGAATGCACATTCACTATCTTTATTTTTATTCTATGTAATCACCGAACAGTTTTTGAAAAGGGGAAGCAAGAGAATTTGGATGATATCCCAATGTAAGTCTCCTTATTAATTGTCTTATCAACGCGTCTCACCAACATGTCTAATCAACATGTCTAATCAACATGTCTAATCAACATGTCTCACAATGCCTCATTATCCATCTCTCATCATCTCATCCTCATCTTCCATGTCTAATCATTCCCTTAGTCCTTTTTTTCACTCATTCTCATGTATGATATAGTTTCAAATATTTTAAAATTAATCACAAACAATCTAATTTTCATAACAGTTTTCTCAATTATATCTGTAATCCTATTTCTTTGTTAAATTAAAAAAAAGCCAGCTTTTTTAAATTACCAAATTTTACAATTGTAAGAAGGTCGATCGAAACAAATTCTAGTCAAATTTCATCTGGAGTTTTAGTTAGATCTTAACTATAACAGCTCTTATTCAATGTTAAATCTTATCCATTGTTAAGTTAGTTGTTGTTGTTTACCATTGCTGTTCTTCAGGGGTGGGCAAACTTTTTGCTGTGAGGGCCGCATTGAAAACTATTTTACTTTTGAAGGGCCGCATATGTACTTAAATAGCCAATTTTTCCGACCCAGGGAGGACTTTTTTTAAATTTGTGGCTCCTTTTTTTTAGTTCATAATGTCTGGCTGACTACATTTTTGGCAAACAAGGCTTCGCGGGCCGCATAAAATAGCTTCGCGGGTCGTACTCTGCTGTACTTGAATTTACCAGCCCCACCCCTTCTTGACACCTAGGTTTTTGGTGATTATTATTTGTGGTTTCTATATCATTGGCCTCGTTGATTTTATTTGAAATGACACCTGCTACAACAGCTTTTTGAATTCACAGGCAGTCTTTTCCCTTGTTGAACAACAACATCAACAACACTTTCAACAACAACAACATTAACAACATCAACGACAACATCGGTAACATCAACACCAACAACAAAATCTTTCTCGAAGACCCAAATATATTCAACAGCAGTTTTGCTGAGAAGAAGAGTACCTCTACGACATCAACAAAAAGTTTAGAGCCAACCAACTCTCACCAACAACAACAATTACATTACCAACAACCACAACAACAACAGCAACAACAAAACAAAAAAATCAACAACCCAACAACCAAGGCCGGCAACAACAAAAACTTCCTCAACGTGAAAATCAATAACAACATCAACATCGCAACACAGTTCAACGACTCCAGCAACACTGCAACATTTAACAACAACAACAACGACGACGATGATGGCGACGACGATGAATCGATCTCTAGTAGTCTAGTCTCCAATCAGACTGTCGTCAACAGATCGAAACAACAAAACAACAAGAGCGCAAAAAACAACACCAACAGTTTCAACACATTCAAGTACAGCAACGATAAACAACAACAACAACAACAACAACAACAAAGAAGATCGTCGTCGCCACCGCAACTACCACAGCCACTTACTTGGAACCAGCCGTCACCACACTCCCTCTCAACAAACGCGACACCAGTTTTCCAACACCCGCAACAACTTCAACAACATTTCTGCCAACATCATCGCCAGCAGTCTAAGCAACCGTTTCATCACGTCGTCGCAAGTACACCAACCTCAACTCTCAGACGACTCGAACGACAACAACAACAACTTCTACAACAGCAGCAACAACAACATTCTCAACAGTTCTACCCACAGCAACACAAACTACAACAATCGTGTGACTTTCCTCAACACGTGCACTTATGCGAGAGCGTACCACCAATGAACGAGCAGACTGAAGTATGCCTACACTGTCCGAACTGTGATGTTGTTGTTGGTGTTGACGCTGAGACCAGCAACAACTGTTGCAATGATGTCATGCAACATTTCCTACAACAACAACAACACTTGATACAACAACAACAACAACAGCAGCAACAAATTTGTCAACATCAGTATTTACAGCCACAACAAATCACACATCCCAGCAAGATACTACACTTAACAAGATCAACTTTATTATGAATTTTCTGAAATGATGATGGACAGAAGAGATTGAATGAGTGAATGATTGAATAAACGAATGAATGAATAAATGAATGAATGAATGCATAGATGAATGAATGAACGAATGAATGAATAAATGAATGAATGAATGCATAGATGAATGAATGAACGAATGAATGAATCACGAACCAATGAACCAATGATTTTTTACAAAACATATAAAAACCCCAAAACTTGACTTTGTTTAACTGTATTAATTATATAAGTAGCTACTAATGAAATGAATAAAATTTGTGTAAATATAAATCTAATCAGTGAATGACAGTTAGACGAATTCAAATTTTAATTAAATCTAGAGTTTACAAATGATTAAACTAATTAAAAACTAATTAATTAATTTTTTTAAGGGGTTTTTATTTATTATTTCCGAACCATCAATAAGTGCACTTATAATTTTCATACGTAATGTTTTTTTTGCAGTAGACGTGTCGATCAAAATTTAATAATTTTTTCCATTCTTTGATTTTATTTATTTAATTAATTAGTTACTTAACTAATTAAATATATTATTTATTCAGTTTTATATTCATTCATGTTTTCGTGAATTAATCTGCCATTTAGTGAAGTAATCAAAATAACACGTAACTATGTGTTTCCGTCTATCGATCGTTGAAAAATTACTTTATTACCATCCATCCATCCATCCATCCATCCATCCATCCATCCATCCATCCATCCATCCATCCATCCATCCATCCATCCATCCATCCATCCATCCATCCATCCATCCATCCATCCATCCATCCATCCATCCATCCTTCCATTCATTCATTCATTTATTTATTTATTCATCCATCCATCCTTCCATTCATTCATTTATTTATTCATCCTTCCATCCATCTATCCAACCATCCATTCATTCATTCATTCATTTGTCGGTCAACGCGTTACGATAGAGGGGGAAATCCCTGCATTCGAAGCCGATCACAGAGGCTCAGCACTCACAGAACGCCTTCAAGCAATCAACTATCACGTACAGCTACATGTGCAATCCATCTATATACATACAGTCCTTTATGAATTTGCTATGGAAGATGTTCATTGTCCATGATAAATAATATTGCCATATTTAAGCACATCTATATAGTTGTATTAGTAATAATAATAATAATAATAATTAAAAAATGACATTTAAAATATTTGTAATACCGAATAGTCTTTTACTTTTATATCATAATAATTAACAATTATTATCCATTCGTTCGTTCGTTCGTTCGTTCGTTCATTCATTTATTCATTCATTCATTCATTCATTCATTCATTCATTCATTCATTCATTTATTCATTCATTCATTCATCCATCCATTCATTCATTCATTTGGACGTAGTAATAAGGGTAGCGAAGGCAGTAGTAGAATTAAATCTACGCCTGCATCTCACATAATTTTCTTTTTTTGTTGTTTTCTTCATTTAAAACTGAATTGTTTGTGTTTTTTTGTGACGTGTTTGTCTTTCTGGTGACGTTCTTTGCTAATAAACGGATGAATTTTTTCTAGAGTCTGTTCGGGAAGGTTTTTAAAAAATTGAAAAATTTATTATATTATTTATTTATTATAACTAAAGTTCTACTATCATTATTATTCTTAAATCAGCATCGTTAATACTATTAAGTAGTTTACAATTGTCTTTCAAATTTTCAAAATTTTCTTTTTTAATTCTCATATTTATAATAACTAATATTCTATCATTCTAGACTAAGTTTGTTAAAAAGAAATTTACTCCAAATGACGGACAGAAAGCGTTGAAAGCATTTTGGCGAATCACATAAAATGAAAAAGAACGCACAAATAGGAGATATATACTAATTAATAAATTAATTATTTAGTTAGTTTTCCAATCGATAAAGAATTGATTAAAACAATCTCAGTAGCGATGTTTTGCAATTTGTAAAATAAAGAAGTAGCAAGTAGTGGCGCTTAATCTGAATTTCAATAATAATTATTAAACTTAAAAATTCCACATTAAATGACATTATTAATTTTTATAGAATTTATATAAAAATGTTATTCTCCATGGCGATTTTTATACTTAAAAAACTTTTATCAAATTTTGTGTGACTACTGATTGAAAAAAAATGAAATTGACATGTATTGCTCCAAATATATTGGCAGAAGAGTTTGCCAGTTTGATATCTCAGATTTCAATCGCATTTGCTTATTTCAATGAAATTAATAAAATATAAAAGTAGAAATATTGATTTTAAATCAAAATCTCTACTAAAAACGTTAAAGTTATTCACTAAGCTAATGTAATCATTAACTATAATGTATTCGGTTAACTTGAAATGGCCGTAAAACTATTTTTATTAATTGTCCGGTCGACGACGAGTCCGTTTCACTCCAATGATAAAAAGAGAAATCACTTTCAAACTATCGTTTTATTTACAAATCGATAATCAATTAATTAATCAATCAATTAAAAAAAATCAAAATTGATTAATTTTACTAATAAGAGTTAACGTTCAGAAACTATCGCTTTCCGAATAACAATTCACTAAAGTATACCGCAAATACAATAAAAACCCAACGCAAAATCAAATAACTAATATTGCTTTCGACACTAACAATCAATCGCTTTCTTATTTCAAATATTCAACAACAACAACGACGCCCGTCCAACAGCTCGCATGCCTTTTAAACTTGTCTTACAGACGCTGTCAGAAGTTTCTGGTTCCTCCTCGAACTGTATGCCTTCGTAGCAGCACAAGCGCCTCTAGCAAATCCATTTGTGACGGTTATAACAATATCATTTCAAATGTTAGAACCACATTTAGCTTTGCAGAAGTTTTTTGTTTATATTCATTTTTGAAAATTGATTTATTATACAAATATTATAGTTATTATTATTATTATTTTAAGAAAATAATAATAAAATGAATTATTATTCTACTAATTTTAATTTTACTCCCATTGTCAAGGTAGAAATTTATTAATTTGTTCGTCCATTGTTGGCTGGAGGTACAATAGGTTGAATTTCGTCTGTCGAGTTTTCAATACTCTCGTGAATATTTGATGAAAATTTGAATGATCGTGAGTCCGTAGTACTGAAGTCTATTGAAGTTGAGAGGTCGATGTTAATTTACTATGTCGGCAAACAGATGATCTTAAATAAATAAACGCTTCTAAACGTAATTTTAACCCTACTGTAATTTTAAACTCCGGTAGCTGTGCAAGATTTTGGCATTTGGTTGATGTAAACCTTTGCTGAAAAATTAGTTTTGGTTTCATTTTAGCGTAATTTTTGTGGAAATTTATATTATCTTTAATTAATTTGTTTAACCGATTAAGTTGGAGAACAGTTAATTGTTCGAGGGATGTGGTTGGCATTAGTTTTAATTTTTACAATTTCATTGTCATCGTTAGCTTCGGCAATTGACAAAAAGTTTCGAAATCTGGGAGATCCAAACAACCCCATATGTTTTGCTTCCGAACCTACCACGGTACTGACCAACATTCGATCCTTACTGGAGTGTTCTAACAAATGTCATCATTATATTTCTCCCTCTGATAATAACGTCACTTGTAACGCATTCAACTACCAATCCACTGAAACAAGTGGTTCAGCTAAGTATTGCCAACTCTTTCATTTCACTTGTGGTACCAATTTTACGATTCTTCCAAACAAAACTGGTTGCTTGGCTTTTGAGGTTTGAACATTTTTTGATATTTAAGATTGTTTCTGAAACATCTTCAACATCATGGGCCACAAATCTTATTTAAATTGATATTCCTTGCAGGATTTCTCAGTTAGCCATGCAAAACGTTAGTAGTTTTATGTCTATAATTTTTTTTTCAATCGTGTAGAGAACGGAAACGCAGCTGGTGGCGTCAAACGTTTATAGGAATTTCATTCCATGTGAAACTTGATACCAAACAAGACGATATTAACCTATCTTCTTGAACAGTGTGTGTGTGTATGTGTGTGTGTATGTGTGTGTGTGTGTTTGTGTGTGTGTCTTAACAGAAAATAATAGCAATTTCTTTATAAAGTTGTAAATATATGAAAAAGAATTATTAAATAGCAAACAGTGTAGGTTGGGCTGCGAGCAAATCCTGCAACTTTCCATTCACTTTCAATGGTGGATTGTTCTACTCTTGTTCCAACTCACTACCTGGCATCAACAATCCTTGTGCTCTCTACATGTGTCTCACTGGAAACAGGCAGTTGTCCGTCTGTCTTGATCCTCAAGGTTTGATAATTTTTCCTCTGAAAGAACAAAAAATTTGACAGAAAATCTTTTCTAAAATGTTTTCTTAACTTTTATTTAAAATTTTTCTGAATTATTTCAACAAAAAATTCAAAAGTTATAACATTTTTTCATTATTTCAAATTTTAGGTTATAAGGGAGTCAACGAGACGACCTGGTTAAACATTTCAACGTTCGATAACTCAACCGCTGTTACGTCTGTTAATGGGTGGATTGTCATTCAGCAGAGGATTGATAATACGCTGAGTTTCAATCAGAATTGGAATACCTACAAGGTAAAGATTTCAAAAAAGATTCGTAAACAAATCGAAAATAGTTTATTCTTTAATAATCTGAAACCTACTTCAACTAATAACATTGACAGTCTGGTTTCGGAAATTATTGCCTGAATTTCTGGTTGGGCCTGGAAAAGATGCACCAACTGACGTCATTGGCCGACTACAGGTTGAGGTTTGAGGTCCTCACCAAAGGTGTCTGGGTTTCCGATGAATATGATCATTTTGTGGTCAGTTGTTCTCTTCATAACAAATCATTGTTGAATCCATTTGCTTCGGTCGGGTGAAAAATTTCTTACTTGATCATTTATTTATTTATTCAGGTAGGGTCGGAGTTTGAGAAATATTCCCTCAATGTTTCGGGATACTGCGGATACAACAATGACGTTTTAAACAACTCAAAGAATCCTAAAGTCTGCCACAACGGAATGAAGTTCTCAACCCCTGATCAAGATAACGATCAATCGAGTGATGACTGTGCTTATAGGTTTACTTCAGGGTTTTGGTTCAATTCCTGCTATCATTTTAATGTGAATGGGATGTCTGGTTCGTACGTGTTGAATGATGTGGGTGTTTCCGTCACGTCTTGTAGAATGATGATCAAACTGAATCCATAGATCTGCTCTACGTACGTATTCCACTGACAACAAAAATTGATTTTATCAAGCTATTTCTATCCTAATTATTTCTGTGTGCTTGACGTAGTTCTTAATCACGTAGTTTTTAATCACGTCACCAATTTCTGAGTTTCAACTTTTAGGTCAGGAGTGGGCAAACTACGGCGCCGTATGCGGCCCTCGAGGCCTTGTTCGCCAAAGAAAATCCTTAGCTAAACATTATGACCAAATAAAAAACCACAAACCTTGAAAAAATTTTTTCACGTTTCGAAAAAAATTCGCTATTTAAGTACGTATGTGGCCCTTCAAAGGTCAAAAAGTTCTCAATGCGGCCCTCTTAGCAAAAAGTTTGCCCCCCCCCCCTGTTTTAGGTGTACTGTGCATTCATATTTACTGAATATTAAACAAATTTTTTGTTTTTTTAGCTGCTAAACGATTATAAGATTGTGTGTTTTTATTTCAATTAGGTGTTTAATCATGTGTTTAATGTAATTTTTTGTAATTTTTAAAAATAGACACAACATTATCATTATGTCAGTGCGATATGATTTAATCTAAAACTTTAACTGCAAACTACCATTTTGATGTAGTCAATGAGGTTTCGTGCGTTCGTTAGCCTTTGAGGAAACAAAAAGATTAAAAGTATAAAAATGTTTTGACGGATTTCACTCGACTGATCCATTATCATTGGCATTAGTTTGGCTTTGGCTCGTTGGCTTTTGCAAGTGCTAATGAATGTTGCCCGGCGCGTATCGACCTTTCTACGTTACCATCTCCATTGTTTAACTTGTTTAGCTAATCGGAATACATTTATTTCCTTCCTTGTGTGAAGAAGCAACAAAAATAAGAAACAAACCGGAACTTTGAACAGTTTGATCTTAACAAAAATACACTCAACTTTTTTAAAACCATGACAAAATAATGGGTTGAATGAAAATATACTCAACAATTTTTAAGATTGTTTACTAAAAAAAAAAATCCGTTTTTAACTTTCATTTAACATGTTCCATCACTCTATAAACATCGTAAAAATTATCTTTTTATGGATTATCCTGATTTGAAAATAGAGAGGAGTTCCTTCTTTTGAGTCTGAGAGCCAAACAAATAATAACAATAGCAACTCGGTTGCCATCAAAGAAAAAACAAATACATAATTTATTTAAAATATCCGTATTTACGAATTCCGGTTTGCACACATTTCCTCATTTTGAAATCCCAATTTACACACATCCCGACACTTGTACATCCCTACTTCAACACAAGCCACGTTTGCATTCGCATAATTCTACACATTCCTGCCTCGAAACACCCGAAACACCCACACATTTGCACATCCCTATTTTTAAACATCGCCACATTCACACATCTATATTTTGACACTTCGACCCATCCCTGTTTCTGGCTAGCCATTGAGATGCTCCTCAATCCACATGACGCCGTTGATGAAGTTATCCACTTCAACGTCGACTTCAGCCAGTGGATGGCAGGATTCCGGATAGAGGTGGAGTCTGAATATTAATGAGGTGGTCGTGAATATTAATAAGGTGGAGTCTGAATATTAATGAGGTGGTTTCTGAATATTAATGAGGTGGAGTCTGAATATTAATCACCTGACAGTTCGGTTGCTAGCCTTCAGACTTTTGAACAGTTGAAGGCTCTGCGAGGGTGGCACCCTGAAGTCGGCTCCTCCCACCATTAGTAACAAGGGCGTCTTCATCTGCATAAATTAATTAATTAATTAATTAACAACAAATTTTTAATAGGTCATAAACAAAAACCAAAAAAAAATAATTAACTTCTACTATAATTTCATCATAATTATACTACTAAAAAAGTACCTTGTCTACGTACTGCCAGGGCGATTTTGACAGCAGCTTGTTCAGGAGGGCGGGGCTAACGATCATGCGGTCGTCAAAGACCTCTCCCACCTCCGTGTAGACCCTGCAATTTGATTGGTCGATGGCTGTTCATTGGGAATGACTCTTAAATAACATAAAAATGATAACAGGCGAACATCTTCAAACGGAAGTAATGTTATGTGGAAGATTTTAATGGATGAAAATGAGTGACTGAGTGAATGGATTAAATGGATTGAATGGATTGAATAGATTGAATGGATTGAATGAATGAATGAATGAATGAATGAATGAATGAATGAATGAATGAATGAATGAATGAATGAATGAATGAATGAATGAATGAATGAATGAATGAATGAAAGAATGAATAATAAATGAATGAATGATTAAATGAATCAACCAACCAATCAATCAATCAAACTGATTAAAAATTGAACAATCAAGGAAACAAATCTATAAACTAATAAGTGCAAACGTGAATGATTTTCAAAATCTTTCAATCAACCAGTCAATCAGTGAATGAATGAATTAATCAATTAATAAATCCATTAACAAATCAATCAATCAACCAGCTGATCCATCAATAATTAAAAAACTAATCAATCAACCAACTAATCAATCAATCAATTAATCCCTCAATCAATCAATTAATCAATCAGTCAATCAACCGATCAATCAATCAAAGAATCAATCAATCAATCGATCAGCCAATCAATTTATCACGTAAACAAAACGAACACTAACCAATCTGGGATATCCGAAACGCCCAGCATATCTTTTTCAAGAATAATTAAGTTTATTGAAATCAAGAAATAACAAACAAAATATTTTTAATAAGGAAAAAAAATAACAAAAATACTTTCAAAAATTAACGAAATTCGTTGATTAATTGATCGATCGATTGATTGATTAATTGATTGATTGGATGGTTGATTAATTGATTGATATATTAAAACAATCAACAAACTTGTCAAGTTAACGACAGCGTTTCTTGCAACAGCAACTTTAAAGAGGTCCTTTTGTTAATAAACAAACTAATCAGATGAATGAATGAATGAATGAATGAATGAATGAATGAATGAATGAATGAACGAATGAATGAATGAACGAATGACCGAATATGTCGGTCATTCAATCAATCAATCAATCAATCAAGCAATCAATCAATCAAGCAATCAATCAATCAATCAATCAATCAATCAATCAATCAATCAATCAATCAATCAATCAATCAATCAATCAATCAATCAATCAATCAATCAATCAATCAATCAATCAATCAATCAATCAATCAATCAATCAATCAATCAATCAATCAATCAATCAATCAATCAATCAATCAATCAATCAATCAACCAATCAATCACTCATCGACAAATTTCTAATTCAATCGGTCGTTGAAACCAACTAACTGGATATTGACCAATGAGATGCAGGGTGAGGAACCCGCCGTGGGACCCACCAATCACAGCCAACTTATTCGGGTCAGCCTGCCGCCTCGCGATAACTGTGTCAAGCGCAAGCTAAAAATAAAAAAAAATTAATTAATCACTCATCGACAAATTTAACTAATAATAACAACTAACTAATAAATAAATACATAATTTAATAAATAATAAATTAATTAATTAGTCAAGCCAGTAAGTCAGTTAATAAATAAATACATAAATTGATAAATTAATAAATTAATTAGTCAAGCCAGTAAGTCAGTTAAAAAATAAATACATAATTAACAAATTAATAAATTAATTAGTCAAGCCAGTAATACAATTTTACTCTCTTCAAAAAGACAGAATCAAACAGAAAGACAGTCAGGCATAAAAGCACACAAGCACACATACAAAAACAGACACACACATAAATACACACAGACACACACTCACGCAACACACAGACACACACAAACAAATGAAAAAACACAAACATACAAACAAACGCACACGAACATACACACACACACACACACACACACACACACACACACACACACACACACGTACACACACACACACACGTACACACACACACACACGTACACACGTACACACACGTACACACGTACACACACACACACGCACCTTGATATCAGCAACATCTTGAGTTCCAACATTACCCGGAAGGCTTTCCACGTTGTCTTCACCATAGCCCAGTGATCCTCTATAGTTGGCTGACGACGAGTGTGATGATGATGATGATGAGTTTGATGATGATGACGATGATGATGAAGATGAGTTTGATGATGATGATGAGTTTGATGATGACGATCATGATGATGAGTGTGGTGATGATGAAGATGACAATGGTGATGGGTGTGATAATGATGATGATAATGATACTACTCTATACTGGCTAGCATGTTGAATGATGATGACGACTGTGATGATGATAGTTGTCGTGGTTGTGATGATGATGTTAAGATGAATGTGATGATGAATATTAATGAAAGAAACAGTAACAACAACAACACGTATCTAAATTAATTAATTAATTTAATTAATTAATTACTCTCAATTAATTATTAATTAGGTAACAACTGACTCAGCAGCAGAGAGAAGCCAAGCAAGCAGTAGGCTGCCAGTTGAGTGTTGTAACTGGCTAGGAAGACTGAATGTGGTCCACCTGAGGAAGGATGATGAATATTAATGTTATAATGATGAATATTAATGAGAAATTAATGAGAATTAAATATTAATGAGAAGGGGTTAAATATTAAGCAGATTATAATGAATATTAATGAGGCGATGATGAATATCAATCAGATTATTATGAATATTAATTAGATATAAATGAATAACAATCAGATTATGATGAATATCAATTAGATATAAATGAATAACAATCAGATGGTGATGAATATTAATGAGATGATGAAGAATAACAATCAGATGATGATGAATATTAATCAGATGATTATAATAATAAAAGATAGTGAATTCAAAAAATATTTTTCATTATAATCAATGACCAATCCATTTAATAATAGCGCAAGTCATGAATAAATTATGAAAAAGTTATGAATAAATTATGAATATGTTAGCTACCATACCATGGTTGCAGACAATGAGAGGTTGTAGCTTCTTCTTGGCCGTCGGCTCCAACAAGATGTACTCATAATCGACGACACCTGATTCATGAATATTAATTAGGTGTGTGTGTGTGTGTGTGTGTGTGTGTGTGGTGTGTGTGTGTGAGTGAATTAAATTGTACCTTTAGAGTTAGTAACACTGGTGTTCTTTATCTCATTAATCGTCCACGCAATATCGTTCACAAAGTTCTGCTCTGATTGGCTGAGTCTCCTCCAGGCTATTTCTGATTCGCTGCCGGCTGAGGGTAACCTTCCAATCATCTTTAATTAGGTCAACGTTGTAAGAAATGTAGGTCGGTGGTGTTGCAGGGAGTGTATGCGGGGTGTGGGATGTGTGGATGCTGTATAATCAGAGTGGGAATGAATAATCATTTAACAGATGAATTAAACCAATCTGGAATAACGAAGAAATGAATTAATGAATGAGCGAATGAATGAATGAATGAACCAACCAACCCACCATATATTGTGGTTCATGGAAACTTGAGCAGCAAACGATGACGTCATGATCATCATCAACATCTAACAATGTCCACGATCCAACGTCATCACCTATTATCAATCATTATCATCGTCATCATCATCATCATCATCGTCGTCGTCAAATCATTATCATCATCATTATCATCAACATCATCTTCGCCATCATCATCATCGTCAACATCATCATCATTATCATCAACATCATCATCATCATCATCATCATCACCATCATCATCATCATTACCTTTGGAGATTTTGGTAACCGTAGAATTTGTTACATTAATAACAATTAGCTCCTGAAAAATATGACGAGTACTATTATCATCACCATCATCTCACCAATCATCATCATCATTATCACACCCTCACTACCTTCACCACCACCATCTCACCAATCGACTACAGCTGATACTACTGAGGAGAACTCTCTCATCATCGATCCACTTCATCGAACTTCCCCGAAATATTCCAAGAAATTTATCTGAGGATGATGATGATGATGACGATAATGATGATGATTGTAATGATGATGACGATGATGATAATGATGATATTGATGATAATAATGATGATGATGACGATAATGATGATATTTTATCAGGTGAATAGCAGAGAACAACTGGCGCGGTTGCTATGTTACTAAACACCGCATGAAGTCTGCAATCAACCAGGGAACAAACACACAAACAAACGAACAACTAAAACAAAAAAACGAAAAAAACAAAAACAAACGAACGAACAAAAAAACAAACCCTGACACCAGCAAAAACAACAGAACAACTCTAATTCCCAACAAAAAAACTCCAAAAAACCAACAAAAAGATCCCAACCCCAATTTGAGGCTTTCAACTGGAGGACCTTATTTTGGCTGAGAGGGAGGTCCCGAACAACCACCCGGTGTTCCTGGTGGTGTGGGCCACCCTCGTTGCACTCCAGCCACATCAGCATGTCGGGCTTGTGCTGGTTCAACGTAGGAGAGTGCACGGAGGAGTTGTTGGAGGTTATGATTTCTGGTTTAGTCGATAGTTGATTGGATGGTTGGATGTATGTATGACTGGTTGTTTGTTTGATTGGTTGGTTGGTAAGTTGGTTGGTTGTTTGGTTAGTTGTTTGGTTGGTTGGTTGATTGGTTGGATGTGTGGTTGGTTGGTCGGATGGCTCATAGACTGATAGATTCATAGGTTTATTTAATTTATTGTTTTAAAATTGTCTCAGTTTTGAGAAGGCACAAGGACGTTTCGCCTTCGCCTTTGTTTAACGTAATAATAATAATAATAATAATAATAATAATAATAATAATAATAATAATAATAATAATAATGGGCGGTTTATCGAAAATGTGGGTTACCGATTGGTTGGTTGGTTGCTTGGTAGTGTGTCTGCTATCAACGAAAAAAACAACCAATCAACCAATCAATAACCAATCCACTAACTGTTAAACTAATAAACCAACCAATCAACCAGCTTACCAACCGATCAACCAGATAACCAACCAATCAACCAGCTTACCAACCAATCAACCAGCTAACCAACCAATCAACCAGCTAACCAACCAATCAACCAGCTAACCAAACAATCAACCAGCTAACCAACCAATCAACCAACTAACCAACCAATCAACCAGCTAATCAACCAGCAAACCAACCAATCAATCAGTTATCCAGTCAACCAACCAATAAACTAAATAAATAAACAACCGGTATAGCAACTGATAGTAACTAGCAAAAGATGTAAAAGTATTCAACCAGTCAGCCACCATCACTCACTGTATGACTTTTCCTTCAGACTAATTTCATACAAATTGTTTCTGGAGTGAAAAAAGAAAAAAAAATTAATTAAAAACCTCTACTGATGAAAAAAATTTGAAGATGAAACAATGCTTCTGATTGGATAACCTTTAAACT
The DNA here is from genome assembly GCF_000326865.2 of Helobdella robusta. Lineage (NCBI taxonomy): Eukaryota > Metazoa > Annelida > Clitellata > Rhynchobdellida > Glossiphoniidae > Helobdella > Helobdella robusta. The sequence goes on from NW_008705261.1 coordinate 179,382, forward strand.
ATGAACAATTTGATTGGGCGATTGTAAAATATAAAACATTCTGACTGGGTGATCGTAAGGTATAAAACATATTGATTGGGTAATCATGAGAAATAAAACATTCTAAGTGGATGATCACTAAAGATGAAATAACCTTTGATTTTGATTGGACAATCGTTAAAAACAAATCATTTTTATTCCAAAAACAATTATAAAATTGAGACGTTTTGATTGGACAGTGAGCAAAAATGAAACATCCTAATTGGATGTCTATTTAAATGAAACAAACTTCCTGATTGGACAATAAATAATCCCAAGCTTGTACGGCTCGTTCTGCCAGCCAATCACATAGATCGTATCATCAGTCGGTCCCCAGATGGCCTTAGCAACACAATTTAAATTTTTTATTTAAAATAAGGACATATATTTATTTGAAATTTAATTAATTATTATTAATATTTTCGGTTTTATTTATTCATTCATTCATTCATTCATTCATTCATTCATTCATTCATTCATTCATTCATTCATTCATTCATTCATTCATTCATTCATTCATTCATTCATTCATTCATTCATTCATTCATTCATTAAATCAATCATTCCTTCATAAACTATTCGCTCAAGGAAATAGGCGCACCCCCACTCATTCATTCCTCAATTCATTCATTTGTTCATTCATTCATTCACTCCTACATTCATTGCGATTTGACAATAGAATGTGAGATAAATGATGTCATCATCCTCCCAACAAACCTGCCCATAAGAGCATGACGTTGGCAACCAATCAACTACGTAAGAGGTGAAAGTGGCGGGTTCGAATACACAGAGAACCGGCTCTACTTTCTTGCTCATCTGCTCACCCCAGTCACCTCTGTAGAGGTATGTTGTGCCCTGTGTGCGTGTGTATGTGTGGTGTGTATGTGTGTGTCAAAACATGTGTGATGCATGTCAATGTATATGTTGTGTGTGTCTATGTGTATGAGCGTGTCAACGTGGGAAAAATTTAACCAACAACCAACAACCAACCGACCGACCGACCAACCAACCAACCGACTGACCGACCAACCGACCGACCACCGACCAACCGACTGACCGACCAACCAACCAACCACCGACCAACCAACAAACTAAACAACCAACCAATCATCACCCAGCAACTCACCTCCACTCCTTCTGTCTCAGTACTGAAGTACTTCCTGCCCTTCGCCACAACCTTCTCAGCGATGAAGAGAATTTTTTCACCATCATTCGACCAGGCCACAGAACCGAATTCTTCGTCTGTACATGCAGGGGGTTATATTCTATTCGCTAGTCTTCCTTCCATAATCATTCCCTCGTGAATCTCTCAGAGGTGTGAGCGACAAACACACCACACATGCTACAAACACGCGTACCTCACACGTGCGGGCTGGGATTTCCCTGCGTTCGAATCCAGTGACTGCAACAGCAGCGCCAGACATCTTGACTATTACACTACCAAACAGGTAGTGTAATAATCAGATTAGTCACATTTAGAAACAAGTGTAATAGAAACATTAAGAAACAACCTCTGACAGGTTGTTTCTTAATTAGTTGAAATTAAATTTTGTAGTAGCTACAAAGGCCACAACATCGGCACTACACGATGAACACGTAGCTAGCACTAAACCTGACGCACATAATATTTTTCTAGACAACATGTTAGTGAAAGGTTAAATCCAGTAATGACGTATAGTGGGCGCTACAAAAATTCAAACTTATTTTTTCATTTACTAGGTACTGATATAATACATGATGTAATAGGAATTCAACATGCAAATGTACGTGAATATTTATTGCACCCAGGATGGATGAATTTCCTAAATTTTATCCTCCACAACCCTGTAACGTATTCTGCGTTTCGTTACAAAAGTAAATCTCGTCTCGTTTCGTTACAAAAATAAATCTCGTCTCGTTTCTTTTCAAAAAACAAATCTCGTCTCGTTTCTTTTCAAAAAATAAATCTCGTCTCGTTTCGTTACAAAAATAAATCTCGTCTCGTTTCTTTTCAAAAAACAAATCTCGTCTCGTTTCTTTTCAAAAAATAAATCTCGTCTCGTTTCGTTACAAAAATAAATCTCGTCTCGTTTCTTTTCAAAAAACAAATCTTGTCTCGTTTCTTTACAAAAATAAATCTCGTCTCGTTTCGTTACAAAAATAAATCTCGTCTCGTTTCTTTTCAAAAAATAAATCTCGTCTCGTTTCGTTACAAAAATAAATCTCGTCTCGTTTCATACAGACTTGCGTGCATAGCATACGAACCATCATCGTAGAGGAGCCCGTGGGATTTCAGAGTGCTGACCGGTACGTTGTGCGTCATGCACATTTCATTCCAGATCTGCGTGGCGAAGATGGAGAGGATGATGACGACGACGACGATGGTCATGAATTCACAACAGTTGCTATTAGAAAAATGTTTCAGTAAACTGATGCTGAAAAAAAATGTATTTCGCAGAGGTATCGACAACAAATGCTGAAAGTGTGCGATAGGCTGGGATCTCTTGGCATTTGAACCAGATCACAGTACAACATTGACAAACAGCTTAATCATCTTGCCATCAGGTCTTCCAATACAAACCTTAAAAACTATTCAATTATTTATTAGTGGTGGCAAATAAGACCTCAATGTATTGCTTCACTTCAGATGGTTTGTCCTTATCTTTCGACTGTTTTAACAGAAATGTCTTCTGCCCGGATCTGCTTCTTACACGCCAAAGCCTAAGTGAGATAAAATTATTTTCATCGTTAAGAAACAACAAAATTGAAAATTATGTAAAAGTATTTAATATTTGTCCTATTTCTATTATATAAACTACTCTCGTCTGTGCTTCCAATGGTTACTTTTGCATTATTTGCATAGTTACTTGTTCATTGTATATAAAATAATAAAGCAGTAAAATTTTGAATAAAACTAAATTTCAATATTTTCTATTTTTCATTCACAATTTTTATTGCTATGGTTAGAAAGACACTATCATTTAACTTGGTCGATTTGACTAGCAAATATTGGATTTGCATTGGCTGCTAGTAGCTAGCTAATGAGTCTTAGTTCTTACTTAAGGATTATACTGGTATATCTCTTCTAATTTCTAACTCAAAATTTAACTGTACTAATCAACAGTACACAAAGACTACAGATACTAACACATTCTCAAAAGTGACAGGAGCAGTGACATCCACACTGTCTCCACAGATGACAAACTGGTTGGTGAATGACGTCATCTCATTTTTCATCAAGTTTCTTTGGGACCATGTTGCCGTGATACGTTTGTAGTTCTTGCTGGAAGGGACTTTTTCAAATAGGGCCTTCTTCAGGGACGGGATGCAGGAAAGTTTTTTAAAAATTTCTGCAGCCTTGTTGTTACTCATGATGGAACTTTAACAAAATTAACAGCCCCCAATCAATCAATCAATCAATCAAATTAAATAATGACAGACTCTGGACAGAATACTTTTAGTAAAAAGTAGGATGGTAGAGATAGTCTTGTCTTGTTTCTTGTACTTTGTAGTGTTGATACTATATAATATATCTACTCTACTAGATCTGATGGAGAGGCTGATAGAGACAGAGAGAACCTTGTAACTAGGAGGAAAAATTGTAGCAGAATGACTAAATATGAGTTTCATTAGAAATTAAAATGTATATTTTAATAAAATAATCACAAAGCTTACCGGATCAAAACTTGAATAAGTTGTAAAAAAAATAGTTAAAAGAGATAAAGTCGGCCCCGTCCCTTTAAATTTTTAGCTTAAAAATAAAACTCCACCGAACTATCGTATGTAGGAGGGATGGTATAAATATTATTCGTCGAGTATGTGCTCCTATTACCGACTGTTTGCGGTATTTTAAAATAAAAACCTACTAAATAATTTTAACTAAATATAATGTATGAAATACAATCTATGAAGTAATTAATTTATTATATTTCTCTATTTTTACGCTTGTCCGTTCTAATTTATCTTTCAATTAGAATTCATCTGAAATAGTTAAAGTTAACGGTGTTGCGTATGTCATGTGTGTCCACTGTCCAGTATACTTTTTATTTGCAAAGATTTTTGCGATTATTAACTGAATATTATATATGTTAATAAATCAATTTAGAGATTTATTCGTTTAAATAATTAAAATATTTAATAAATAGTTTATGGAAAAAAAACACCACAAAATCTATTTATAAAAACATTCTTATAAAAAGTCAATCAAAAAAAGGTGTTTATCTGAGTAAAAATGCAAAATGTTCGCCCATATTTTGATACCCTGAGTAACGCGAAAGTTGAGAAACAATAGGATAATATTTACTTATTAATATTTACTTAATAAATTATAACTGCTAAAAATAATATAAGTAATAATTATAACTAGAATATATTATATTATAACCTATTTTGAGATATAACTTATACGCCAATGGCGAAACACGGGACAACCAAAATTGTTTCTAAAGTGTTAATCTTTTCTGTTTAGCAACGATCACCTCCATAAACAAATTTTTTATCTTCTATTTTCCATTGAATTTTTCCTATTCTATTGATTAAGATATAGATGTGTAAAGGCAATTGCAAAAATGCAATAAATGAAATACAATCTATGAAAAAAATTATCTTTACTTTAATAATCTTTCAGTCCGTTTTTTCTGATTAATCTTGCAATTAGAATTTATCCAAAATAGAGTAGGACCTCTTTATAGCAAACTTCTATACAACGAAAATCACTATATAACAAATTTTTTATGTCCCATGAAGTTTCACGTATAAAACTGTTTCTATTGCAAACATTTTATGAATTTAACCAATCAATTAGTTTGTAAAACGCTATTCCGCGATGTTCAACAGCGCTCCTCAGGGAATTTTGCAAACAGACGGGTCTTGAGATCCGCACTGAACTTCGTAAGTGATGGAGAAGTAGTTGGAGAAAGAGGTAGAAAGTTTCAGGGAAAAGGGCCAGAAAAAGCAAACGCAGATTTAGCATAAGAATGTTTGACACGAGTTAAGTAAGAAAAAGAAGAGAACAATCAACATCGCTGTAGAATTCTATCTCTAAAATATCGAGGTTTTGTTTTTTTTAATTAATTTCAAGGTAATGAATAAAGTTGTAAAAAATATTTTGACTTTTGAATGGTTCTGGCATTGTTGATTTATTAAAATGATATATCCCACATGGCATGCAATGTCATGTTACGTGATGATGATAAATAAATCTATTATCACCTATTAATAAAACCTATCACATTTTGCTATGCTAGGTGATAATATTTTTCAGTTGATTTAACTTAATAATTTTATTATCTAATTATATAATCTTAAATCAATTTAGATGCATTAATTTAATCACAGTAGAATACAGACCATATATAATATTTAAGATCCAAGATCTAATAATAATCAAAGGCGCAACAAAAGATTAACATAGAATCAGGGTTCGGATATATAAACGTAAATTAGTGTTATTATTAATACATCATCATATCGAAAATGGTGTATGCGTACCGTACATACAATATATAAGAATACAGATTTTTGTATGTATACAATTGTATATATTGGTATGAATATGTTTATTTACTATGTTTCATTTACTTACAAGTTTGTAAGTACCGTCTTGTTACTATTAAAAGCAATATAAATAAGCGAAGAACTGTTGAAAACAGCCAGAATTAGTATTAGTAAAAGTGGTATTAGTAGTTCATTCAGTAATCTCATTATCATTAATCTCCATTTAATTAATTTTCCAGATTCACATATGACGTGATGTGATAGACGAGGATATTATTATTTATTATTATTATTATTATATTATAATTATTATTTTTGTTTTATTCACTCTATTGACATTCCTCAGAGGATTGTTTTGTAGTGTTATTAGATACCTTGCTGAACAAATAACTTTTTAACTCTCTCCTAAAATTTTTTCCAGGAACATCTTTGAATTGGATACCGATCACTGCGGAAGCCAGGGCAAAAGCCTTACTCATTTCACCAACTTGCCGCCTAAATTCGGTTTAGAAATTTGAAAATGTTCTTAGGGATTTTTTGTTCGGAGGTTAAAAATTAATAAAATTTAAAATGGATACATTTAAAAACAAACAAATGGATTATTTATTTATTGATTTATTCAACGATCTTTAGAGTTTATAGAAAATGAATGAAAGTTTCTCGATGATGAAACGCCGAAAAAATTTCTGAAACATTTACAAAGAAATCAAACTTTTTCTGCTAACATGTAAAAGAAAATTTTTCATCAGGAAATAATTGATCAGATAATATAATAATAAACAAATCATTTAACAAGTGGGTAACCAAATTAACTAGTTTATAGACGAAAATGAATAAATAAACGATAACCAACTTTAGTAAATAAATTAATGAAATAAATTAATAAATAAAAGATTTATTATATATAATTAATTTATTCATTTAATTTTCAATAAAGACTACCAATATTGAAAGCCAATCAAGTAATCAAAGTATTGAGTAATCGAATATATATATATATATATATATATATATATATATACATACATACATACATATATATATACATACATACATACATATAGGATTAAGACTGTCAGAAATGCAATTATTCATGAAAATCACAGCATGTTCGGCATTAGTTAGTTACCCTCTTGTTTAATTTTTTGATTTTTCTAATTTTAAGCATGGTAGAACAGAAAAGCTTTTTTCGGTATTCCTAAACCATCTTCGGTGTTTCAATTGATACGTTGTGACCAAATGCTCAAGTATATATATACTATGTCTCTACAAAGCTAGTTCTTTGTCAATTCTTTGTTAATTCACTTTAAACAAACAAAGAATTAACATTGCAGAGGAATATATAAATTTAAATATTTATATTTGAGCATCTGGCCACATACACAACGTATCAATTCGATCACCGAAGATGGTATAGAAATACAAATAAATCTTTTTTGGCTTTGAACTCAAGAAACTTGACAATGATTTACGATCTACCGTTAGAAAAATCGAAAAATTAAATAGGAAGCTAACTAACGCGGAACATGCTGTGATTTTCATTGATAATTGCAAATATATATACATATATATTTATAAATATATTCATATATATTCATAAATATATATATATAGCTAATATATAATATAAATAATATTTATTTTATATATGTATATATAATATACATATAATACATTCGAGTGCG
>NW_008705261.1:186930-219430 GCF_000326865.2 Helobdella robusta
TGTATATATATATATATATATATATATATATATATATATATATATATATATATATTTTTACAATATTCTATAAATTCTACCGAATGTTTGACGCCACACATTCGGTAGAATTTATAGAATATTGTAACGCCAAACATTCGGTAGAATTTATAGAATATTGTAAAAATTATGGTCTATTACCAATATATATATATATATATATATATATATATATATATATATATATATATATATACACATTATGCATACATATAAGTATAATATATATATATATATTCTTGAGTTTTGTTTATGGAAAACTCAAAATTTATATATATATATATATATATATAAATTATATATAGATATACATCACACCAGCGAAACAATGAGCATATTGGGGGTAGAGTCTTATACAGTATTAAATTAAAATATCAATAATAATTAATCATTGCATTTATGTGTATGTGCACAGATACACACGTACAAGCCCAAATACACACAGACATACAGGCACGCACACACACACACAATCATACTCGCACACCATAGAAACATAATCACACATACACACAAACATCCGCACACATCTAGATGAAAATGCGTAGTCATACTATGGCCTAAAAATAATCACAATTCGGAATATAAAACAAGTTTTTGTGTTTTTGTTTTTAATTATAAGGAAGTTAAAAACAATTGAAGGAAATTTTGATTTTGACGTCTCGGTATTGTTGTCTCATTTTTTTGACGTATGTGTGTGTGTGTTGTGTGAAAGTTCGTGTTGCATGCCTGTGTGTATGTTGTTGTGTGTGTGTGTGTGTGTGTGTGTGTCTGTGTGTGTAAGTGTTTTCGTGCTGTTGCGTGTGTGTTTGTTTGTTTGGGTGTGTGTGTATGTGTATGTGTTGTTGTTGATTTTATTTCGCTGAATATCTAGGCTGCCGCTTCGCATTTTTATCCTTTATCTCTTCTTTCGTTTCCTCATTATCTCTTTTACTCTCTCTTTTTCTCTGTCTCTCTCCTTCTCTCTTTCTCTCTCTCTTTCTCTCTCTCTGTCTCTCTCTTAATTAAGCAGCATATATATTTGTATTGATGGGGTCTTTTTATGTTCTTCACTATTCTGTATTTAGGTACTTGTAAGTAGTCTTGTGTATTTATTAATGTAAACTTTCAAATGCGTTACTATTTTCATTCTGTATTTGGGTAGTACTCTGACCGATGTGGGTATGTTTTGTATTAGTGTGAACTTATCATTTATGTGTGGGTTATAATTTAATTATTATTATTATTTTATTTTATTCTTTAAAAATCAAGAGTTGACAAACGCAGAAACTGAAATTATGTGGATAGTACTATGTCACTTACGTGTGTTTCTTTGCTTTTAAACTTGTTTTGCTCGACACTCCCATTCGAGATTGTCTAATTAGTATCGTTGTTGTTACTGTGGTGAAATGTGGTTAATGTCTTTGTGTCTTGATGTCTTAGATTTCCTTTGTCTGATAAAAAAATTGTCTTCTTTTAGGAATATACCACTTGGTTTGATTATTGAAGTTTTGGCAATTCTTGTTAAAGGCTTTATATTTGTAATTGTTAAGGGTTTTGTATTTTAATCGATGTCGTTATGGTTGGCGCTTGTAATTTTTTCACTGTTTTTAGTGTTCTTGATAATGTTTCTGTCACTACTAATTTTGTTTTTGTTATTATTGATAATGTTTCGGATTTCATTGAAAGTGCATTTGTCGTTACTGGTAACGTAATTTCTGTAATTTATGTAAATTTTATGTTAATTTCATGTTAATTTTATTATTTTAATTTTAGTTAATTAAATATTCCACTGTAAGCGGATTTGTTTATGATTGGCTAACTGGATAAAACTCAGCGTTTTGTTTGCTATAAAACTGTTGGTAATGTTGATGAAATTGTGGTTTTTGTGTAACATTTGTTGTTGTCTAGTAATGAAATTGTTCATTTTTTCGGGACGAAACTTCCATTTGGGTTGATGGTTTGTTGTTGCGCGCGAGTTTGTCTTTTTGAAAGTTTGATGAAAATGTATGTTGCAAACTCAAGTGGCGGGTCTAGACAACGTTGAAAGGGTGGCTAAAATTAAAAAAAAAATTAAAATTTGACGGAGGGCCATGAAATTAACACCAAAATTAGCCTTTTTGGGGTTACCGCGCCAATTTGCGATTGATTTTTTGCTGTTTTTTCATATCTAAAAACAGTTTCACTGCCTAATAACGGGGGCCATGGTCTTTCCCGCCCCACCCCCCTTAGTTCCGATACTGGTAATAACCAGTAATAATTTGTAGTAGTAAGAAAAGTAGATGATTGTGAGAAAATTTCTGATAGTATTCATAATATCTGTGGTGGTGTTATTTGATGGTGTTACTAATGATATGAGTAAAAGCATTTGCCTCTTCTTAACGTTAATATTTTCCGTTGGTTTAGCTTTTTATTGCTTTGAAGATTTTTACGTAAAAGGTTAAAATGATGATGATGATGATGATAATAATAATAATAATAACAACAACAATAATAACGACAATTAGGACATTAATTAGTAATAATATTCTTAACGGTGATGATGATGATTGAATTTATAATAACAACAATTCACGGTGAAAATGATGATGATGATGATGTGAGTACATTTTTTAACATTGAATGCTAATGAAATTATTATTATTATGATAGAAACCGGTTAATTGGACCAGAGCGGCAAAGTCCCAAGGTGTTCCTATTAACCGAATTCTAAAGTACTTACATACTACGTGTTGGTGATTTTATGGTACAACCATTTTTCTGGAAGCAAGTTTCAAATGTAAACAAAATCTAGACAGTCGTTCGTTTTTATATAAATAAATAAAATTGCGATTACTCAATTGAACAATCGAGTTAATGAAAGAACCGAATTGAAATAAATAACTAATAAATTTAAAAAAAAAATGTCTATTGGAACGAACGACTGAATGAACGAACATGCGCAGGTGATATTGATACGCATAGAAAAATAAAGAAGAGTAGTCACGTGTCCTTCAGAAGTAGGTCGGTACAACCGGCTCGAAAACCGTCGAAGATGACGCCGACAAAATACGCCGATCGACATCGTCGTCGCCACCATCATCGTCGTCATTATTATTATTATCATCGTCATCACGATTGTTATTATTATTATCATTGAGAGCAGCGTTATCATTGCCAGCACCGTCATCTTCATCATCGTCATCGTCGTCGTTGGCGGGTGGAGCGCTTGCAGCGGCCGACGTTGCGTCACCACCATTTTTCGTGCCCACGCACGCGTTGAGTAGGTCAACCGGAAGCGGAAATATGATGGTCGAGTTCTTTTCGGCTGATATCTGAGTCAAGGTTTGAAGGTAGCGAAGTTGAAGGGCGTTCGCTGATTGGTTGATGACGTCAGCTGCTTCCTTCAGCGCGTGGGAGGCCTTCTTCTCGCCCTCCGCTGCGATCACCTGGTGGGGGTTTTTTAATGTTTTAATTTTGGTATTTGTTGAGAGTTTTTTTTTTGCTGAATTTGTTTTTCTTGTTTAGGTTTACTTTATAGTTAACATTCAACATTGTTTGCTCGCATGCGGTTGTTTCTAAGAGGTGAATTAGAATTAGTTCTTATTCTTGACTTGTAATTGGGTTGCTTCGTAGAGTATGTTTGCTCAAAAAATGATTTAGTTGTGTGTGTGTGTGTGTGTGTGTGTGGTGTATGTGTGCGTGTATGAGTGTGATGTGTGTGTGGTGTGTGTGTGTGGTGTGTGTGTGTATGTGGTGTGCGTGTGTGTGCATTAGAATGTGGACCTGTCTTATAATGAGTTGTACGATGAGTGTTATTTTTTTTAATGGTTACAATGAAAGCTTTTGCATGGTTCCATTCATCGGTCGTTCTATCGAGAAAAGAATAAAAAACATAAAAATTGATGTTATCGCTTGAATAAAAACTTTGAAATATGTCCCATTTCGACACAAGTTCGAGTCCTTTTGTAATATAAAGACCAGTATTAGTAGTAGTGGTAGTAGCAGCAGTAGTAGTTACAGTAATAGTTAGTAATAGCGATGTAGCCTAAACCTAAATAATACTTCCGTTGTTTGGCTGACGTCATTGTTCACATGACGCGTGAAGCGAGGCCGGTGTGGCAGAAAATTAAATTAACAACGACGCCATGATGATTGGCAGGAATGAAGTAAAGATTGATCGGATATCGCTTCATAATTGCAGCAATGCTTAGCATTTTGCTGGATAGCATTTTAAAAAATAATAAAAATATCCAAAAACAAATTACTTAGAAGGAGGTAGCCAAAAGTTCCTACCAAAAGTTCCACTTAAGACAAGAAAAATTTTATTCTTGTTTTGCGATTTAGGAAAACACGGAAAATTTTTTATTTTTTTTTACGATTTTGTCAAAAGTTTCACTTAAGCTTGGAAAAATTCTTAAACTCATTTTACGCTATCAGCCCGAACGACGGACTCCAAAATCAACGTTTAACCCTTTCTTGCAACAGGTTAGCTCCATTAGATATATTTATATGTACCTAATGTTTTACAAACATTTGAGGTGATTTACAAGGATTTGAGTTGTTTTTAAAATTTTGAAGCAGCAATTAAAGACAAATTTATTAAATAATTGTTTAGAATTTAACGTTTATTACAATTCAATGCATAATAGCCTTATGCGTTACACAAGCTCAATAACTGCAAATAAAGTGTTAAATAGGATGATCTAGCGAATGTAAAATGATTATCAAAAAATGTCAGAAAATGCATAATAGCCTTATGCGTTACACTAGCTCAATAACTGCAAATAAAGTGTTAAATAGGATGATCTAGCGAATGTAAAATGATTATCAAAAAATGTCAGAAAGATAAATTTATAATGCTTATAAACTTACAAAAAATTAAATGTTTTTAACTTTAAACATTAAAAAATTGTATCGCCAATATCTATACCAATATATACCAATAAAAATTTAAATGAAATGGATACAACTGATCGTCTAATTTGGCGCAAAAAGTTGATGCAAAGAAAACAACGTCCTACCTCGGGAGACCGGGTCTCTGGACGCAAAACGAAGATTGATTGATATATACCGGTTATAAATGTGTTGCCGGTACCAAAACCGATATTGAAATATTGCCGGCAATACCGATGCCGATACTATAAAAACGGTGCTAACTCCATGAAACCGGAAATAATGTTTTCTCCATAAAAATGCATTCGGTAGTTAACGCGGAACATGAAAAAGGCTGCGTAAGATTGATTTTCTTAATCACCAAATTTGAAGTAATTTAAAATGAACATATTTTGTCCAGTGCCGAAACTGTTAAGTGATATATTAAAATGACATAGATGCAGTGGAGAATCTAAAAAGCCGGGTGGACCATGGCCTCCTTTTACGAGCAATGCTGTTAAAGTCTGTAAAACTAAGTCTTTATACAGAAATATTCATTCTTTCTACATTTCAAATATTTTTTGGAAAGTGGCGCTGGTATAGTGAACCTAGCTGGAAATTTTTACTAGATTCACGTAGTATTTAAATCTTCTGAGCATGAAAATGGTTTGGTAATCAAAATTCAATCGCAACATCCGAATGAAAACATCAAAAAAATCACTGGAGAAAGGGCTTTTGTCATTTCTGGAGGCATAAAAGCTAATGCCGGTAAAGTAATCTTAGAGAAAGAAAAATACATGAAAGACGGACCATCTTTTCGATGGTATCCGTGGTTAAAAGTCTCCTTTTAAAAAAAGACGTTGAAGAACCATGAGGAAGGGTCGTGATATAACATTTTGATTCCAGCTCTGGTGATCTTTTACACATAAATATATTATGAGTTTGTTTATTTTTATAATAACATCCTCATGGTTTGGTAACCAAAATCTTGACAAAACATATGAATGAAAACATCATATTTCTCCCATAATATTTTAAATTTAAATCAACAAAAATTGACCAAAGGGAATGCTTGCTCCACCGATCTGAGTGCGGTTTGAGTTATAAACGACCCTGTTCAGCGTTGAGCTGAAGAAGAAAAAAATTAGAAATTTCCATAACAGCACCTATTTAACGAATAAATAATTTCCTGTTTTTATTTTAACGCTATGAAATTGTTTCTTTTAAAATTACAATTTAAAACTAATGTGAATGATTTTATGAGTAATATACAAATAAAATGATTAATTAATTGGACAATTGAGTTAACAACTTTTATCTTCATTGCATCAAAGTGTCTAATTGGAGTATAATTTTATTAAAACTCGTAAAAATGGAAAGTGCGTTCAAAGACGTCTCCATCTCTCCACGCAATCCAACGTGTATGTTGGAAAAGTTTTCAAACTTTACTAATGTGAAACTTATTTTAAATCTTAAATATTAAGTATTACGGCATGTGTTGTTTGAAACTTTGAAGTGAATCCTGATTGTAATTCTCTGGAATAAATCTACTGATGAGATAAAAATTCGTTACGAGCAAAAGCCGATTGAAAAAAGCGTCAAAATTAAATGTATTCGCGAATGGATAGTAACTCATAAAGTAAAATACTTTGTTTAAACTGCAAAAGAATTAAACTGTTGTAAAGTTAATTTTACAAAAAAACTGACGGCTCATTCATCCACTGATGTTTGCAACTGCCCAACAAAACGAGCATAGCCTTCCTTGTCCACCAAATTTAATCGACACAGAGCTTTGTGCTTTACTTAACACAGAGTCCAGGAATTTACAACTTTCAAGCTGTATATGTTTGTTTGAAAAAGTGAAAAGTTCGAAAAAAATCATAGAAAAATCTATGCAGAAGCGTACAGGCTGTTTTTGAATGAAAATTTAGAACTGTTGAACTTCTCTGAAGAAGATGTGGAACGTTTTGCGAGCATCCTGGCATCGGACAGTGATCGTCTGTCAGAATTGAATCGCATACAGCCGAGCAGATCATCTACGAGCAAAGAGAGATGCGAATTTTTACACTTTAGGCAAGAATTTCAGCATAATTACATATGAAAAAGTATAGTGAAAAAGATTTAATCTGGTCTAACAGTTACCATCTCCATGGCCTTCATTTCAGCGCAGAAGTCAACCACGCGAATTATTGCCCTAGCGAATACAGAACTGAGGGAGTCTACAAATTTCAGTACTTCCGGGATTATTTTTCCAATTTCATTGTAAATGACACCATCCCGATCTGCTGGGATGAGTTTGAAGAGGAATCCTTTGTCCTCAAACTATCCTGCGAGCATATTTTTGATCCCGAGTGCCTGGAAAATTGGATCCGAGAAATTCAAACTTGCCCTTTCTGTAGGAAAAAAGTGACGGTTCGCCTTATTTTTAGCTACAAATTCGAATTAATACCACCTGGTGAAATGGAAATGCGCTTCTAATAACATGGCGTAATGGTTTCAAATCAGATATCGGATACTTTGCATATTTTAATACAGAATTGTTTGGCTGTTGATTTGTACGTTGTCAGCAGATATACATTAATGTGTTTTTTAGTTTTCGTTATCTCAACTCAATGATGATTTATTTTGTATTAGAAGATGTTGACTAACTGTTTCTAACCTTTTCAACTCTGCATAACTGAATGACACAAAAATGCCGCATTTAATGTTTTTTTTTAAATTCAGATAATCTAGACATAATTATTGTATAGGGGATTAAGTTTTAAATCAAACTTAATAACAGATTGTTTGGTTTATGGATGATAAAATGACATCAAATTTTGGTATATACGTTGAAAGGTTACAAAATCAACGTAATCATCAAGGAGTTTAAGCTTCTCTGTCTCCAATGCAAAAACAATGGAAAAAACCGTAGCAGGGGTGTTTGCCTAAGTTTTAAGATTTGTTCGCTTCTTTTAAATTTTTTCGACTACTCGCAATAATTTTTTTAATCAACACTCAGTTCATGAATTTTTTAACAAATTTATAGTAGTAATAGTAGCAGTAATGCTGTTCTGGAGGTTATCCAGAGAGCATGATGTCAGGCATGCTAGCACAGCTGATTTGTTGATTGTTCATCCAACAATCGATGCCTGCTTTAAATTTGTTCAATGATTGCACCTCAACAAGTTCATTTGATAATGAGTTCCAAGTATTTGCGATGGATGGATGGATGGATGGATGGATGGATGGATGGATGGATGGATGGATGGATGGATGGATGGATGGATGGATGGATGGATGGATGGATGGATGGATGGATGGATGGGAAAACGAATGTACGAACAAACAGACGAATTGACGAACGGATAGGTGGATGGGTGGAGTGAATAAATGAGCGTACAGACAAATGAATCAATGGGAGAGTGAATGAATGAATGAATGAATGAATGAATGAATGAATGAACGAATGAACGAACAAACGAACAAACGAACGAACGAACGAACGAACGAATGAATAAATATATAAATGAACGAACGAATGAATAAATAAATGAATAAAATGAATGAATGAATAAATGAATAAAAAAAGACGGCTGACCTTTGCCCGGGCCTCTCTTTGAGCTTCAGCTTCAGTGGCCATGGCTCTTTGAAGTTGGACTGGTAGTCTTACGTCCTTGCTGCCGTGCGTGCAAATATTATAAATAAATAATTAAATAAATAATTAAATAAATATTGAATATAAAAATTAAATAAATAATAAAATGAACAAAGTAGAGAAACAGAAAGGGAGAGAAAGAGAGAGAGGGGGGGGGGGGAGAGAGCGAGAGTGAAATCTATGTCATCCGTGCCTGACTTTTGATGCTAGCAGATTTTTAATAAATTTACAATCTCCTTACAAGCATACGTACAACGTACATCGAGAAAGTACACGAATCACATTGCATTAGAATCCCAAAAACATTCACATATTTATGATCGACTTTGGGTTTGCAGAGGTGGGGAGTTTTTTCAGGGATTTCCATATTTCAAATTTTTATTGATTAATGAATGCTTGATGAGAGGTAAAAAAGGTTAAAGGTCATCCATACTGCTGCTTTCATCGTGTTCGCCGTAACCTCAAAAGTTTCACTTTTGTAGCATAAAAAAGGTTAAAGGTCAAATACATTCTTCCAAAGTTCAGAAGATTCAACATAAATAAATACGTAAGCAACACACACACACTAACACACACACAAACGCATCCACACACACGCACGCACACACACACACATACATCAGCTATTCCTGGCACGGTGCCCGCATAAATACAAAGAAATGCAAAATGCGAACCAGACATAATTTGGTGAAGTAATTAAATTAAAGCAAGATTCCAAATTACTGGTACCTCATAGAGATATTGATGAGATACAAAATTAATATTCACGAACTAACAAAGACACTTATCAACGCAAGATTCTAAATTCATGATAATAGAGACATTGAAAAGGTACCTAATTAGTATTCATAAGCTAACTAGATGTTATTCATAAGATAAACAAGATACTTAATTAACATACACGAGCTAACCACTCATTAACAACTAAATAAATAATTAACTGGCTAATACCTAATTAATATTCATGAGCTAACAATGTTACTAAATTTAAAATAGAAACTTACAATGAAATAACTAATTTATTGTCTAATTAACTATTCGTGAGATACCTAATTAATGTTCATGATTAATATTCATGAGTTAACAATTGTACTAAGTTAAAAAAAGAAACTCACATTTCAACCCTTTCAACCTGCACACCCCATGGGTCTGTACCGTCGTCAAGAACATGCTGCGTTGGGTGGGTGATGTTGGTAAATCATTTACATATATTATTCGTTTGTCATAGGAGTTTTTGCTAGATTACAAATTAATGAGATTGTAATAGATACTACCGATCAATTTTCAATTAATCAATTAATCAATTAATTTAATTATTGATCATTGATGTTTATATAATTTTATAATGGAGTATTTATTCAATTGTTACTTTTCAACACGCACAACATCTAAATTTAACAAATTTCAAAAAATTTTGGCTCAAGAAGAAAATTGTATAAAAAAAACTTTAAAAAATTTAAAATGAGTCGTTAAAAATTGTAAAATTGTACTTTTACGTTTTTTTAAATCCAAACTTAAAATCAAAGACAGCTTTTCAGACATTCTTCAATAAATCCAATAAAGTCGCTCAATGCTTTTATAACTTTCACCAAAACAAACTCCATTTAATAAACCGATTTGTTGGGCACTAAAGTTTTATTACGTTCAAACTGTCTTTTTTATACGGCCCAAAAAACTATCAGAATGTAATTTTTCCAAAATATCATTTCTAATCAACGAAACAAAACATTCGAAATGAAAAAATATAGATTGAAAAAGCTTCCAGCAGACGTGGTTCTAAAATTATTTCATTCCACAGTTGTCATCCGCAACATCGTCATTTCGTTGCAACGCTTTTAAAAAACTTTCAAACAAACCACAATATTTTTAGAAACTTCGTCCATGTGCTTACAATAATTTTCTTGTATGATCTAATACCACTACTGACAAACTTGATGTGTAAAAAAATTTGAGAATAAAAGCATAGACCGTCTGGATGACTCTCAATCCGAAGTCACACGCCTCTGTCAGCACGGATTCATTGAATAAACAACTTGTTTGATGATACAAGGTGCAGTCGAATTGAATACTGAAATACTTAAATTTGCTTGTCACAAAGCCTCTCAGATGTCAGACAGTCACAGCCTACATTTCTTCTGCCCAACACTATAAAATAAGAACGCTGATAAATTATTCAGTTATTTTTTTTATTCCTAATTGAATTTTTTGGCATTATTAATAGACTTGTTCTTAGTTTTAGAGTCGATTTACATTTTTATTAAATTTTTTCTGAAACTTTTTCAAGCAGAAGCAAATGTTTTTTTTAATGAATGCTTCCAAACGGGTTCTCAGTGGAAATTTTGACAGTGCAAAAAAATTGGAAAAAAATTTTGAATGCACTCTCTTTAGAAACTGATGTTCGTTGAATTCTTTAATAATTTATAAAAACTTCACTCGTAAAAATGCACCTCGAATGAAATTTAAGAGTCGAAGTTATAAATTAATTAAACGACCACAAAAATATGACTTTGAATTTTTTTTTATTCGTATTAACGGTTGTTATTTTCAACTTCGGATTTGCTTTCTCTTACTTTGAATCATTCGAAATGTAAAAATTGAAGGGTGTTTTGCTACGATGTCAATTAATTCAATTCACACCATCTCATGCACTTTTTTTCACAATTCCCTCTAAGATTTTTCATGTTCGTCAATGAAGAACGTGAACTGCATGCATACATAGCGTGTCATAAGCAAGAATTCCTTGCAGTCGAACCCGGTCACTGCCCTGCAGTATCCAAGTCGGACACCATTGTAATTATTTAAAAAAATGTCTAACTAATAATCAAAAGTTAAATTACTCATAATATACCTATTTAATATTCTGTAGTAGCCAACGTAGATACCTAATTAATATTCAGTAGTAGCCAACGTAGATACCTAATTAATATTCAGTAGTAGTAGTAGCCAACATAGATACCTAATTAATATTCAGTAGCCAAAGTAGACACCTAATTAATATTCACGACACATACATCACACTTTACCTGCATCATGGTACTTATTGACTCTCTATCAGTCAGTATCTCACTCAGAGTTTTGGTGCCCAGGATGTTTCTGAGGGTGGTCTGGGCGAGAAGTTGCGTGGATCTGGCGGCATTTTCTACGTTGACCACCGAAATCATGGGGTTCGAGATGCGGTAGTAGACCACTGCATCGACTGCTACCGTCACTGAGTCTTTTGTGAGGATCTGTATGTGTGCGTGTGTGTGCGTGTGTGTGAGTTTGTTTGTGTAAGTGTTCTTGCGAGTGTTTATGTGTGTGTGTGTGTGTAAGTGTGTGTGTAAGTGTGTTTATCTGTGTTCGTTAGACAGATAACATATAAATCATGCACTACTGCTACTGAATCTTTTGTTAATATCTGTGATTGGAGGCACAGATGCGTTTGTCAGAGTTTGACCTTTGTACAGTGCGAGATAAAAATGCGTGTGTGTGTGTATGTTTGTGGCTTAGTTTACCTGAATCTTTAGGCGTGTGTGTGGGCTGGACGTCGTTTGTGCGTTAATGTTTATTGTCTGTGTGAATTGATGAAGTTTTACTTCAGCGTAAATTGGATTGAGTTTTATTTAAAAGGTTAAAGGTTTCTCTCTCTCTTTTTGCGTTTCCTTCAGAGATTTCAACGACAAACACACACAGCGTATATGAATACGCGTGCAAACCACGCATCATACACATTGCATATGATAGGCGGGATCTCTTTGTATTCGAACCCAGTCATAGCAATGGCAAGACCAGGCGCCTTTAACCATTGAGCCATCTTGCCACCCACACTATTTATTTTGCTATATAAAACTTATTAAATAAAAAAAGTAGAAAGATAAGATAATAAAATTTTGCCCAGAATACATTACAAGTACATGTTCTCAGAAATTGGAGTTATTCTAATAAATGAAAAAATATATATAATCGCACACAAACTGGAAGCACCGACAAACAAAACCACATAACGACACATTAGCACGCAACCACACACTCCTACATAAAACAACACATTTTTATTCGCACTTATAAAGGAAAAGTGGGGATGTTGCGGGCGTTTACACAAAAAACACACGCATCCACGCAAATGAATACGCACACACACACGCACGCACACGCACACACGCGCACACGAGTGACATACTCCACCACATCAGCGGGAAGAAGAAGAAACGTGTGTACGAAGAATGGTCGTGGTGTTGTTGTTTGTTGTTACCGACCAACTCTCGATCAATATTTCTCAGTGTACGTTCGTGTACATTCAAACGAATACTCTTTGTATATATATATATATATATATATATATATATATATATATATATATAGATAGATAGATGGATAGATATAAGCATATCATACGCACATCATACGTACCTCTACAACCATCTTAATATATAAATGTGTGCATACTTCATAAAAATCACTATACAAATAATCAGATAATATTAATAATTATAATGATAATAATAATAATAATTATAATAATACTATTACTCATGCACACCAATTAACATTGTTAAAATACCTTTGCCTGCCCTAGGCTCAAAAATATGTTCAAATTTATTATCAGCGAATCTCCGTGTAAATTCAATTATACATTTAAACATTTCCATATAGATTAATGAGGCGGCATTTGCATTAAAAATAGCGAATGATTTTTAATTTTTGCTTAGTTTTTCAATTATATCAACAGCTTTATTTTAATTATAAATATCTAATCGGCTTTTTATTTTTTCAAATTTATTTTTAATTGTTTATTTAAGTATAACGTTCGTTAGTTACTAATGAATTTTGATCTGTTATTGGAACAGGTCAATCTTGTAAAGAGATATTGTAAAGATCTGTTAAAACGTGATTACTCTAATCCAGGAGTATGTAACTGGCTACCCGCGGTTCGCAACCCGGCCCGCTAAGCCGTTTCATGTGGCCCTCTGAGATAAATTTCAAAATTGTCAATATGAAAAAAAGTTTCATTTATTGATCATCATGCTTAAACTCAATTTCGAACACACTAAATATAAAAAAGTTTGTCAATATAATAATAAAATAAAGTAATAGAAAAAAATCATTGCATATTTCTAATGTCTCCTAATTGTTTACAAAAATTCTTCCGCAGTGACGCATACGCTTGTTGAAATCTTGCGTGGTATTTGCAGTTAGAGTAAGATACTGCATCTAACAGATACTGACAATAAATAGATAACAGTCTCATACGGAATTAGCACTAACATTGGCGACATTTCTTGAAAAACATTGGAAAACAAACCTAAAACTTTCTAATTTACTAAAAACTAAATTATTAAATTAATGCAACTTTATTTTGTCACCTACATCCAACCGGCTCTAGAACAGTTTCTTCACCCGCCTGAATAACTCACCTTGAACGCAATCACATATAAGATTACTTCTCGATAAATCGAGGTGACAATTTTATAACCACCTAGCGAATGACTCTATATTTAATTATTTACGTCAATGTTATTTAGGACGAAACTGCTTTCTGTCTGTAACAGCAAGCATGGTAGATAAACAGGCGTTTATAGATATTATTACACTTACTTTTGTCTCTTTCCTTAGCTTAATAAAAAATTAATTTATAGTAAATTAAATTTGGTGAATTAAAACTTGATAAAATGTTTGTTTGATTGTTGTTTATATGTGATATATACTTTTTGTTTTATCCACATATATGTATTATAATTATACAATTATAAATATCATAATAACGTTCACCACTAGGCTAATACGTTATATTTTATCGAGTTATAAAGCTCGGTTGTATTAAATAGCTTTCTCTAGCGAAAAGAAATAGCAGGAGTTATAAAGTTTATGAAATTGAAACAACGAAAATATAACCTTTCTTGTCATTCATCTTCTATTCTTTTCCATCAAGTCACCAATCACACAGATAGATTATTATGATTTCTTTCAACCTTTTCTAGTTCACGAACTGAAACAACTCACTCGCCAACCAACTAACTTATCCGTACAAAACTATTCATAATTAACCAATTTAACGACGCATGGCATACAACATATAGTACTATATGTTTATAAAGTTAATGTGTTTATAAAGTTTGCCGACAAAAAAATATGTACATCGGTGAAACCTACCTTACATTCTCAACGTACCTTTTAAATAACCTATGAATGGAATGTCTCAATTATTTTTTTTTAATTTAAAAATTTATTCAAGCCTGTAATAATTTTCCTTCGTAGTATTTGCATTTTTTGAGTTTGTATGATGAAATACTTTGTTGAATTTTTTTAGCTGTTTTTGTCGTTACAAATGTAACTTTTTAGAACACAAGTTTGGTTAAAAAATGTTGCATTAATTTAAAATAAATAGCTACACATGTAGAAGTTTAAATACAAATTTATTTTACAATATGTATGAAACACACTAGATGATTGCTTGAATTGGATCACGTGACTTTATGAATATTAATGAGGTCATTCGGTGTGCTGCCTTTCTGAATTATTACCTCTACTCTACTCGGTAAAAAATTTGTCTTTGTTTTCTTGGATTGAGACAACTTTGCAGGATGTTTTTTTGCAATGGAAAGATTTTCTGTAAACGAAACTGAAATTATTTTGTTTCTTATTATGTGAGAATATTCTCAGAATTTTTTTCTACTGATATCAAGTTCATTTCTGTCTAATTAATTCAGATTCCATCACCTCACGCATATTGAAAAACCCACCCACTGGCCAACACATTTCTTCAGAAGCCTAAATCCAATTTATTTTTACGGACGTGACGAAATTTGCATAAACTAACAAAAAGGTGTCGGGGAAAATTAGCTCGGAACTTCCTTCGCTGTGTGATTCAGGCAATTATCTTTTACACAACAACAGTAAAGTTAATCTCAAATTTTTTTCGTAACCGAAAGTTTTGTAAGTTCGTTTTTGTGTCCTGATTTGAAACATTAATGTTAATTGCTACAACTAAATTTCTCGAAACTTTTCAAGTCTAAAGTCACCTTTTTATAAATTTTTCAGACATTCAGAGGTAAACGTGTAAGGGGTAAACGATTATTTTAATATATGTGTATGTATGTATGTATGTATGTATGTATGTATGTATGTATGTATGTATGTATGTATGTATGTATGTATGTATGTATGTATGTATGTATGTATGTATGTATGTATGTATGTATGTATGTATGTATGTATGTATGTATGTATGTATGTATGTATGTATGTATGTATGTATGTATGTATGTATGTATGTATGTATGTATGTTTGTATGTATGTATGTATGTATGTATGTATGTATGTATGTATGTATGTATGTATGTATGTATGTATGTATGTATGTATGTAGCTTGTACATTGCTGGTTCAAATGCGTGCAGGCATGTTTACATTTGTTTGTAGTTGTCATGTCCAGGAAGATAGCATGATCTCTTTATTTACGACAATTTTTTAATTCTTTTTTTCCCCTTCTCTCTCTTTCTCTCTCTCTTTTTCTGCTGATCTGTTTGTTGGCCTGTCTGTCTGTTTGTCTATCCGTTTGCATATGTGTCTGTCTGATTTTGCCAGAATGCGTATCTTAGTACATTTTTTTTCCTCAATTTTCAAGGTCTGTTTATATTTCTAGTATTTATTACATGTTGTTGATCTCAATTTATGAATTTTTAATACGTGAGTGTGGATCATTTGAACCTAAACAACTTGTAAGTTTATATGGATTGCCAGTTGGTTTACATGCATATTATAGATACATTACTTTTTTGTATTTTTTGACTGTAAAGCTGCGTTGTCGCCCGATACTTATTGCCTCGCCCTCCGGAAGCCCGTCATTCCAAAAACAATGTTGATCATCTTCTTTTCACTTGTTCAATCAATCATCTATTTTTCATTACTTTATTATATTTTATGATTTTAAACAGTTTTTTCCTGTTATCACAAATTGTTTTTGAGAAACTATTTCTACTTTGACTCTAACCCGTAAAGCCCTGTTGCCCCCTGAAAACGAACTAGCCCGCGGACACTTCACGTCGGGAAACACTGGGGTAAATGATCCAGGTGCGATAGCAATGATGATAAACTGTTTTTTCCATTTTGTGTGTTTGTTTGTATGTTTGCTTGTTTGTTTGTCTATCTGTTTGTATGTTTGTTTGTTTATTTGTTTGTTTGTTTTTTTTGTTTGTTTGTATGTTTGTTTCATCGATTGTGGTTGTGGCTCGATCTTTTGCTTATTATTGTATTAATTTTTATTTACTGATACTACTTCGAAACTATTTTTATGTACAAACACTAACTTATCATCTGTGTAGGTACAAATCATAATTCTGAAATAATGGTATACAAACACAGTGTATAAACATGTTGGTGTACGGTCTATAAACTCATAAATAACAATTATTACTAAATAAAACAATATGAATGCTTCTCACAGATGCATTTCTATGCACAGCCGCTAATGCATTTGCTTTTTGCCCGGATCATTAAAATCTGGATATGAATGACTCTGTGTGTGTGTGTTTGTATGTGTGTGTGTGTATATGTGTGTGTATGTGTATGTGTGTGTGTGTGTGTGTGTGTGTGTGTGTGTGTGTGTGTGTGTGTGTGTGTGTGTGTGGTGTAATCGTGAACTGGGAACTGTGATTAATTTTTTAAAATTCTTATTGGTAGTATCTAAACTTCAATGTGTAAGAATTAATTTCTGCTTCTTCTAAATGAAAAAAATTTAAAAAGCTAAATTGATGATGGTAAGTTTACTGGAATGTTCAATTTAAATTATTGAAATATGATTTAAAAATTTTCATTTGCATGAACTTTTGAAAACCGTAAAGAAAAAAAACTGAAATTTCAATTTCCATTGAGAATAACAAGTTGAAATGGGCAGACTGGCGCTGAAACGTGCAAGCTGTATTGTATTAACTTAAAAAATGTACCCGAAATTATCAATTTGAATTTTTTTTAATTTATTCACGTCTAATAACACCCTACTTACAATATAGTGAACTATCTCTAATGATTTAGAAAAATTTTGAATAAAATTCTTAAAAACCCTACATCTACAACCTTCAAAACTACGATAATTATTTTTGATCAGAATGGAACATTAAACAAAGAAAAAAAGACAATTCAAATCCGCAAACATTCATTCGCTTCAAAATCTTTCAAGGAACATAAATCAACTGGATTGATAGTTGGAAAATTATTTCTTGAGGTAGCCCATACAGACAGCTCAAATACACCAAGTGCTATTTAATTCCGACTCGAGAACCATCCCAACAACTTGATATGTTACTCGAGAGTGCTCCCATCTCACCTTCCTTCGTTTGTCTCCATTCTCAAATGTACACAAAATTAACTAACATGTCATTTTATTTTGTCTGTGTTCCGTGTTTTATTTATGCATGTATGTGTCTGTCTGATTGTTAGCACATATTCCAGCATACAAATAAACACATCCCGTCTCCTAACTGGTTTCTTGTTTTGAAAGCAAATAAAATATTTCGCAGCGTTCTGTGTCTGTTTAAAATTCAAGTGTTTGCTACAATAAGAGCTCCCCCTTCAAAACAACAGAGGCGTGCATTGTTCCCCATCCCGAGTGCGACCGATACGAACCAAAATGAAATCTCAAACATGGGCTACTTGCGACAAATCTTGAAGGAACTCAATTTAAAAGCAATGCTGTTTACACTCTGGCGTAGTCTTGTGCAGTGTAAGCGAAAAAAAATTACAAAAAAGAATAAACACAAATTAGTTTGTAAATCGTAACTGAAGGTTTATATAGAATTAAATCTGCACTGGTTCATACAGTGAACGTGTTCGAACAGCTGTGAATGACCGGTCGGAGGGAGAGGCTTGTACTTGAATGCCTTTCTTGTATACAGGCAGCCGGATAGACAGGCCAAACATTTGTGATCATTTAACATGAACCTCTTTTCTCTCTCTCCCTCTCTCTCTCTCTCTCTCTCTCTCTCTCTACCTCTCTCACTTTCTCTTCTATCCTCTCTTTTCCTTTCGATCTCCTTCGTACTCTCCTCTCTCTTTCTCTCTCTCCACATCTTCTTTTTTATTTCTACATTTGGAGCCATTTTTATTCATTCTTACCTTGCTTAGAATCTTTTTTCTTCACTTTCGAACTCCTTTAGAAAATGTATGTATGTATGTGTGTGTGTATGTATGTTATGTATGTACGTATGTATGTATGTGTGTATGTATGAATGTACGTGTCTATAGCGTTTTTATTGATGTGCATAACTTTTTGTTTTGTTGTTCACTCGAAGTTTTCTCTTAAATCTCACGAATTAATCTTTCAAACGTTTAATTTATCTTCGCAAAGTTTGCTTGAACTGGCGCTCCATTTAATCTTCAGTTTTACCTAAGTAGCAGCTGACCGCACCAGACTTATCTTCAACATGTGTTCGAGTTGGGAGCCATCAGATTAAGGAAAACATTTTTTCAGGCTGTCACACAAGCTTAAAACCGGTTAAACTTTATAATTTCACAATTTTAATTTAAAAAACATAATCTTATTAATATTATAGTCATATTATTTATAATTTGGTTGCGATTTATATAAATGGTGCAACGAGTTCGTCCATGCATACGAACCGCCTCGTTACGTGAACTGAAATTCATTGTGAAACACCTCAACTGCCTACCTCCATGGGCTACCGGATTGGACTCCATTACACATACACACCATTGCCATCTGAACAAGCACAACTTGGATTGATGCATCAATTCATCTGATTACATGCATCCATGCATCAATCAATCAAACGGTTTCCATCCATCAATTGATGGATGGGATGCGTGCCCGCACAGATTCATATACACATTTAGATCATTCATTCATTCATTTGAATGGCTCTATCGTTCCTTTATTTTTTATGTTTTTGAATTCATTCAATCGTTTATTCTTTTTTTTGAGCTTTTTTTCATTCATTCATTCATTCATTCGTTCGTTCGTTCGTTCGTTCGTTCATTCATTCATTCATCCATCCATCCATCCATCCATCCATCCATCCATTTATCCATCCATCCATCCATCCTTCCATCCATCCATCCATCCATTCATTCATTCATTCATTCATTCATTCATTCAAAGATTTATTCATTTTTTGCACATTCATTCACTCAGTCATTCACATTACATTTGTGACGTCATTTCCTGGTTTATATACACATCGTTCTGCCACAGCTTCCTAGTTAGCTAGATCGGATGAAAGGCCGAAGACATGGAGTGATTTGTAAAAAGAAATTAATTTGAGTAAAAAATAAATTCTGGCTAAAGAAATAAATGACCAAATTAAATCAATCAATAAATAAAAGAGAACGAACAAACAAAAGCAAGCGAACAAGCAAACAAATTGATTAATTAAAAAAAACAATTAATTAAAAATAAATGAACCAACAAACGAATAAATATATAAATAATTAAAACGAAATGGAAGCTATCCCCAAACGAACCTAAATATTCCTCCATAGATGTTCTACAAAGGCTTGCTTGCTTACCTACAGGAAGACATGGCTAACATTCCTCTGTTTCCATGCTTTTCTCAGTATTATTTCCGTATTATTATGTATTTGTTGGTTCATTTATTTAATTATTATTATTTGTTTTATTATTTTTGTTGGTTTTTTCATTTCCAAGCTCTTACTGTATTTTGTTTCTCTCTCTCTCTCTCTCTCTCTCTCTCTCTCTCTCTCTCTCTCTCTCTCTCTCTCTCTATCTATCTATCTATCTATCTATCTATCTTTTTAATTTTTATTTTTCTCTCTCTCTTCCTTTTTCTCTTTCTTTTTATTTTTTTTTCTTCCTGCCTCTCTCTCTCTTTATTTCTCTTTTTTTCTCTCTCTCTTCCTTTCTCTCTTTTTTCTATCTTTTTCTTCCTGCCTCTCTCTTTCCCTCTCTCTCTCTCTATCTCTTTCTTTCTGTCTCTCTCTTTTTTTCTCTTTCTCCCTCTCTAGTCCTCACTTAATATGATATCCTTCTGTAAATACAACAAGGAGTATTTTGTGCGTTCGTCCGTTCGTTCGTTCGTTCGTTTGTTTGTTCTGAGTTTTAAAATCCGCTCACACTTTCAACATTGTTGGTTTTACGTTTTTCAATCCACATGTACGTATGTTGTGCGCGCGCGCGTATGTGCATGTGTGCGTGTTGTTAATTTCATTTTTTTGTAGATTTCACATTAATCGATGTTTAAATTATTAATATTCAGTTTGTTGTATTTGTAATAACTTCTTGTTGATTTTTTCAAAAAATTTATTCTAAAAAAGAATTTATTTATTTATTTATGATTACTTTTTACGAAGGTGACGTAACAAAGCTTTCACAGACTGCCGTGTAATTGGTAGGCCTGCAACTGCCTACAGAAACTTTCGTTTTTAAAAGCGTTAAAATTAAAAAAAAATTAAATAAAATAATAAAGATATCTTTATAAAATTTATTAGAAATATAATTGGATGGAAATTGAAGAAGAATTGAAAAATTATTCTATGGTAGAGATAAAATAAGAGAAGATATTAATGTATATTAAAGATAAATAATGCAGAAAGATTGGATGGAAATTGGAAACAAAATTACACAATAGACAGAATCAGTAAACTTAAAAATAATCAAATGTGATTTCATTCAAATGAAAAACTGAAAAATCGAGATAGCGAATAATTTTTTGTAACAAATTTACAAAAAAAAATTAATTTTATATTAGTAAAATTGTTCTTATTTCATCAGAGGCGTTGTGGAAGATATTGCTCAAGGACTCAATAAAAAATTTAGCCAGAGTTACGGCAAGATAAACAAAATCTTCATATAAATTTTTATGAAATTGGATTAGAAACTGTCTCAGTCCACCCCACAGCGTTAAATTTTGTAAGAAAAATCCAAAAATATATGAGATCTATAACAGAAATTAAGTTTGCCAACTTTTTTCAACTGTTCTCAATGTTAAAAAATAAACTTGACCACAGAAATAAAGGACTCAATAAAAAATTTAGCCAGAGTTACGGCAAGATAAACAAAATCTTCATATAAATTTTTATGAAATTGGATTAGAAACTGTCTCAGTCCACCCCACAGCGTTAAATTTTGTAAGAAAAATCCAAAAATATATGAGATCTATAACAGAAATTAAGTTTGCCAACTTTTTTCAACTGTTCTCAATGTTAAAAAATAAACTTGACCACAGAAATAAAGGACTCAATAAAAAATTTAGCCAGAGTTACGGCAAGATAAACAAAATCTTCATATAAATTTTTATGAAATTGGATTAGAAACTGTCTCAGTCCACCCCACAGCGTTAAATTTTGTAAGAAAAATCCAAAAATATATGAGATCTATAACAGAAATTAAGTTTGCCAACTTTTTTCAACTGTTCTCAATGTTAAAAAATAAACTTGACCACAGAAATAAAATAAAATATTTTTAAAAAATAATTAAAATTAATCGCAATCAGATGTACAAATGCTAAACTTCACAAGACCTTATTATACCTTCTGAGGCAGCACCTCCACCCCACCCTACCGACCGTAATACCTTTCAAATGCAACTTTAAAAAAATATGGAACAAGCTAAAAAAAAGCCTAAACCGGCCCAAAAAAAATTTTTGACTCTGGTAAATTAATAAAGTATATGTGCTTGTTAGACTCATAGTAGTTCCTCCGTCTGCTTCTTTACTGAGATAGCAACTCCAACGATGATAGCAATGATGATTAATGTCAATATTGACAACAATGAATGCGCTGTCAGCTTTTGTGACATTTTGTCGTCTCCTTCTTATTTTTGTGGACAGGTTAACGTCCTAGGCATTTCTCTGACGACTTGGCTTCCAATGCAGGTGCAAATGTTACGAGAGGTCGTTTGAGGTGAAGGTCAAGAAAGGTCAAAGAGGTCATTTTGGTGGAATTGTTATGAGCAATTTATTCAAATCTTCGTGAATTATTAGGTTTGGTGGGTTTTTTGAAACTGGTGTGCATAGTTCATCTGGCGTGTGATATGTGTGAGACAATGTGCAGTTTTTGTGGCTCTTTAAACGTATTTAGATGTCGTTTATTGAGGCTGCCGTTTTGTAACTTCGGTCATGTAAGTGTTTGTTTGTAGTTGCCGATCTAGATAACTTGGAGAGAGAATTTTTAATAAAAATCTAAGACCGGGTGGGGGGAAATTTTCACAAATATTTGGAAAAATGTTTCAATGTTCAACGGGCCCACGGGGCCAACAATTTGACGGGGGAGCAGCTTTTATGGTAATCTATTTCAAAATTTTACTTAAAATCTTTTTTCCACTTATAATGTCATTTTTTTTCTTTAAAAACGCTACTTTTTATGTAAACAACCACTTTTACTAACTTTCAACACAAATAACGCTCACAACGAGGAACACTGCCCTTCCGGCTCTTCCAGATCCGTCTCTGTTCATATGATAATTTATGTGTGTAAACATTAGCGATTGTATTTAGCTGTTTTTGTTTTGCAGCAAATCTTTTTGTGAGTATATTGATTCTTGAGTTCATCATTTTATATTTAGTTATGCCATGTTATGTTTAGTATCTGAATCTGTATATACAGTCAAGTGGCTTGGTGGCCTAGTGGTTAAAGTGGTGTGCTGCTCTTTCGCAGTGACCTGGTTTGATTCGCAAATATGCGAAAAATCCCCGCTTACCTCATATTTCGGGTGTATGGCGTCGCTTAGCTCGTATTCGTGTACAATGTTGATGAGTGTTGATGGTTGCTGTGGACCCAGTAGGAAGAGTTTCAGGGACCTTATAAAATTTTTTCAGGTGGTTCTGTGAGAGGTCCGATTGAGGGTTTTTATTTGTTGGTTTGACTGTTTGTTTGGCCACCGACTCTGTGCAGAATTTTTAATTTGTTTTTTGGACTTTAATTAAATTGAGAAAATTAATTAATCGCATGGTGTTTGAAGGTTGGCGTGAAATTAGATTTGCTGAAGCTTTAATCTGAAAAGGTTTCATTCACCGTCACCATCGTCATCATCACCATTGTCATTACCATCATCATCATCATCATCACGGTTATCGTCACCATGGCGATTTCCAAGCGAGTATGACAAAGACGATTAAGATGGCATTGAAAATGAATGATGATTCTGGTCGTTCGTTACATATTCCCGTAAAGTGATATGATCATAAAACCATATGAATTGAATTGATTTAAAAATATTTACTCAATTAACTCAAAAATTAATCAAAATGGTAAAATAAAAACGAATAAAAATACAATTAACAAAAACAAAAGTCAAACCAAATTTCTAAATTAATAAAAATCACAATAAAATAAATTGAATTCTCTCTTATACCCACCCTTGTCAAATGTGCTTTTACCGCAAACCATGACATTTACGTAAAGTCGAACCTCATTTTTTATTCGTGTCGTGAAACTTCCTTGTCTCTATTTGAAACGAACTTCCTCTCTCTCTATCCTCTTCTCTCTCTCTCTCTCTCTCTCTCTTGCTCTCTCTCTCTCTCTCTGTTTTTCTCTTTCTTTTTTCTCTTTAGCCTTCTTCAATCTCTTTTTCTATCTTTCTAGCGCCTCTTACTTTCTTTATCTTTTCTCTTTCTCTCATTTCTTTCTGGTACTTTTTCCTCCTCTCTTTTTTTCTTTTTCAACACTTTTCAACACTTCTTCAACACTTTTTCTTCTTACATCTCTTCTTTTTCCCCCTTTCTCTCTCTTTCCCTCTCCTTCTCTTTCTTTCTTTCCATCTCTTTCAACTTTTTATTTTATTTTTTCACCCGATAAAATTTATCATGACCCTGCTGCCATTTTTCATTGTTGGTCGATAATAAATAAAATGTTTGTTCTTCCGTCGCACATATACTCTGTTTATAATTTTTTGGCGAACTTTTCAATCTTTATTGGTTTATTGCATTTTGCTTGCGACCGTGCACCATTTTTTCATTCATTCATTTTACTTTTT
Organism: Helobdella robusta; assembly: GCF_000326865.2. Lineage (NCBI taxonomy): Eukaryota > Metazoa > Annelida > Clitellata > Rhynchobdellida > Glossiphoniidae > Helobdella > Helobdella robusta. The sequence continues at coordinate 211,362 of NW_008705261.1, forward strand.
TTTCTTCAAGCATTCATATTTACGATGTTTCTTATCTCGCATTCTACCTATCTCACCATCTTTGTTTCTTTTCTTCCTCTAAAACTCCTTCTCTCTTTTTTATTCTTTTCGTCTCTATTTCTTTACTATCTCTCCCTCTTTCTCTCTCTCTCTTTCTCTCTATCATTTTTTCTGTTTGCCACTTTAACTTTCTATCTGTCATTTCAAGCATTATCCATCTACCATCTTTCACTCCTTCATTCTTTTCGTCACTCTTTCCGAGTATTTTTTTATTTTATCGTTTTTTCTATATTTATTCTCCATATCATATTTACAACTCGTCATTATTCAATTATCGCTCGTTGTTCATCTATGCTACTGTTTCCTTGCAGTGTTTTTTTTATCTATGTTTCATTTGTCAATTAATTATTTTTATTATCTTTGGCTATTTTTTTTCTTTGTTTTTTGCTCTTGTATTTAAATGAAAAAATTGCGTTTTCCTATCACTATCGCACATTGTTTTTCTTCTTCCGGTGTTTGTTTACATGGTAATAATTATTTGTCTATGCAACGGAATTGTTTACTCGGAGTTGTTTCTCTTTGTAGAATTATTTGTCTATGCGGTAATGATATCGTGGCGAAAAATTTTTCTAGCAAGAATTACCATCCGTTATTTCATTCTTATGATTATTATCATTAACCGTAGTAGTTTTGGTAGTAGTAGTAGTTTTGGTAGTAGTAGTAGTAGCAACTGCAGTAGCAGTAGTAGTGGTAGTAGTAGTAGCAGCTGTATAGCAGAATACTCCACTATCCTTTTTAAAAGGTTACTAACAGCTTCTATCTTTTTAACATCCACATTTTAAATTTTATCTTTTAAATCAGGTACTAATAACTAGTAATACTTTTTGTAGTAGTAGCAGCTGTAGTAGTAGCAGCTGTAGTAGTAGCAGCTATAGTAGTAGCAGCTGTAGTAGTAGCAGCTGTAGTAGTAGTATTCGCAGCAGCTGTAGTAATAATGGCAGTAGTAGTAGCAACAGCAGCAGCAGCAGTATTAGTAACAATAATAGTAGCAATTGGAGTATTATATTAGCAGGAATAGTATATATTTATTTTACATACATAATAGATTTTATTTTCTAGGGTTAATTTATTTTCCCACCATGCAAATGTTATTTGTCCATGAAAACCATCCTGTCTGTCTGTCTGTCTGGGATTTTTGGTCTACGTCAAATTATTTCAGCCAAAAGGAATTTATTTTCAGGAACAGATTTAATTGTCTATGTAGATAAATGGAAAATTTTTTATCTATGCTCATTTTGTGTAGAGTTATTTGTCTTTGCAAATGTATGTAAAGCCATTTATTTATGCAATTTTATAGAGAATAGTTAACCTACGTTCTTATATGGAAAATTGTTTTGTCATGCTGGAGAAAATGGATTTTTTATGGCGAGTTGTTTGTTAACATCAAAATGTTTTTTCTTTGTAGAATTGTTTTATCTATGCAGATTTTATGACACTCACACACGCACGCACACACACGCACACACTTACACACACACGCGCACACACGCACACCTACACGCAAGCACGCACGCAACAACAAATTAACCGATTTATAGATGTGAATTACAAAGTTAGTTACCACAAAAGCGCCAAAAAGACTTATTTTGGTTATTTTTAGAGTTTCTAGATGACATTTATTTAGGAAAAAGTTTTTAACTTGGATAGCGTTTTTTTTATAGAATATTTTTGGGTCTGTCATTTTTATCGTCGAACATGTACACCAACTATAAGACTCTTGTTCTCTAGAAGGGAAAATTTGTGTGTGTGTGTGTGTGCGTGTGTGTGTGTGTGTGAGTTTGTGTGTGTGTGTGAGTTTGGGTGTGTGTCTTTGTATGTTAAGTGTTTGTGTGTGTCTGTAGTTTTTTTGTTTTATGTGAATGTGTATGTGTTTTTGTTGGATTTGTGTGTGTGTGTGTGTGTGTGTGTATGTGTGTGTGTGTGTGTGTGTGTGTGTTTGTGTGTGTGTGTGTGTGTGTGTGTGTGTGTTTGTGTGTGTGTGTGTGTGTGTGTGTGTGTGTGTGTGTGTGTGTGTGTGTGTGTGTGTGTGTGTGTGTGTGAATGAATGAATGACACAAAAATTGACAAGGGTGACGACGACGACGATGATGACGAGTGGAAAGAAAACGCGGAACGAGTTGACAAGAAGATTAACAATCACGTTAAGGTTGTTCTGAGCTGATAAGATATTGAGGTGTCAATTTTCTAGGTGTTTCCATCCTAGAAAATAGCGAAAAAACTTTAAATAATACGTGTAAGAGAGAATATATAAATTTAAAAAAAAATTTATCCTTTTTTTGTGCAAATTTTCAAGGATTCATCTATTTATCTACTCTTTTTTTCATTTATTTATTCATTAGTTGATTCGTTCGTTCGTTCGTTCGTCCGTCCGTCCGTTCGTTCGTTCGTCCGTTTGTTCGTTTATTCATTCATTCATTCATTTATTCATTCATTCGTTCGTTCGTTCGTTCTTTCTTTCATTCGTTCGTTCGTCCGTTCGTTTGTTCGTTCATTCGTTCATTAATTCATTCATTAAACACTTATAATTAATCATTAAATGTCAGCTTTATCGGTCCCATGCCTGAAAAATTTGTTATATCTTATTCTTTTTTTTATCTCTCTCCCCCCGTTCTTTCTCTTTTCTCTCTCTCTCTCTCTCTCTCTCTCTCTCTCTCTCTCTCTTTCTCTCTCTATCTCTCCTACATTATAAAAATTGAAATAATTTAAAATTTTAGTCTTCTAGTTTGTATGTTTACATCTGCCATTTAATGGCTGGCTCCACAATTACTGTCACCAAAGCAAAATCGAAGGCTTGAACTTATAAAAGTAATAATTTCTTGGTTTACAAATGTAAGTTAGCATTTGTACTATGATCTTTATTGTAAGTTTTATTCCACTGATGAACTTCCTAAAGGTAAAAAAAGGCTTATTATATTTAGAGTAAATATGTTTAGGTTTACACTTTTAAATAAAAATCTAATTAGAAAGTAATTGGTTTTAAATGGTCGAGAACCAAACACTTATGAATAGTTAGTAAAACTCCCCGCGAATGCAATCTATATTCAACACTGTTTCGAGTGCGTCAGATGTAACACGTAAAGATGTATGGATTATATTTCGTTAGGTTTGAAATCAAGACCAGAGACAGTTGTATTATATATTATTATTATATATATTATTATAGTATCCAAAAATACGACAAACACAACTGAACAGAACAAAATTGGACCAAACCTTAACATTCATTTTTAAAAGAAGAACTCGTCATAAGCTGAACAACAACAACAACAACAACAACATCAACAACATCAACAAAAAAACAAACACAACTGAACCGAACAAAATCGGACCAATCCTTAACATTCATTTTAAAAAGAAGAACCAGTCATACATAGGTTACTTCTAGGACCGCCTTTATTGGTGGTCCACAAAGATTGAGGTAAATTTATGAAGAACATTTTTGAAAAATTTGTGTCGCGATGAACCCTAATAGGGAGGGTACCAGAGCGAAAACTGTTGCCGCGGGCCCCAAAATGTCTCTGGGAAATTGAACCTGCCCCTTAAGACAAACAAATGTAACAGCATCTTATACTACCCGTGAACAGTGGCGGATCAAAAATTCCGTGGTGGGAGGATGATTTTCAAAATTCCAAAATCCTAAAATGATGAAAATTTTTCTAATTCACGTTTTCATGGTAAATGATTTTCAAATTGTTAAGCTGATGACATTCTTTTACTTAGAGTCTTCAACTATTTCTACTTTCTTCTGGCTACGTGGAGTAGGTATTACCACACAAAATCCCTCTTAATTCGCCTCTGTACCTCATGTCGTATCTTAATGTAAAATATAGAACCCCAAGCAAATAATATCATTCCAAAAATTTCCCATTTGCAAAACTTTTAAAATGAATTCTGGTAAAATATTTCTTTTTAAAGAGACTCAGTAACTTTTATTTATTTCTAATTGGATCCATCCAATTAAAACATTCCTCAATCAGAGGCAATTAAATTTACTCTCCGCCGAACAAGTTGAGAGTGAATTTAATTGCAAAGTAAATTAAATTTTATTTCATAAAATATTCTATATTAAGAAAAACTTTTAATAAAAAGACACCAAATAATAAGACTGTACACAACAACAACAACACACGTTTAGACGACATTTTCCCCGAGATCGGGGGTTGCCGTTTGGCTACCTATGATGAAACCGAAATACCCCTCGACGCCATTCCATCATAAGTAATTTATTTGGCTAATTTTTACGCAGGACGCCCTTCCTTACGCAATCACAGTTATAAGCGGTGGGCCTAGCCTTTGATAATCCAACATCACTCACAAGGCAGTGAGGGTCAGTTTAATGTCATAACCAGGACATTCATAACCAGGACATTAAATAATAAGACTGTACAGTAAAACGGATTCTATTGGGGCATGAATGAACGAACAAACGAATGAACGAACGAATGAATGAACTAACAAACGAACGAATGAATGAATGAATAATTGATTGATTAATTGATTGAATAAATGAATGAATGAATGATAGAATTAACGATTGAGTGAGTGAATGAACGAACGAACAAACGAACGAATGAATATGTCAGCTTCATTAAATGGTAGATAGTATTTTTCAAACTGCAATGTTTTGGAAAAATAAAATCCAAAAGAGAAAAATTTTGAAAAAAAATTAGTTGGCCATAAAAAATGTCAAAAAATGGAACACGATGTTTAAAAAAACAGAGAAACCAGAACTTGATTTACTTGTTGAACGAATGTGATGAAGTATGCGTGTCTGTGTGTGTTTGTGTGTGTCTGTGTGCGTGTGTGTGTCTGTGTGGTGTATGCGTGCGTGTGTGTGTGCATCTATGTGAACAAAACTCTTTTGAAATTATAGTAAGAATACTAACTATAAAGACAAATTGTCATCTAGTCACTATATTCTCTTCAGAAAAATACACAATATTATTAAGTATAAAAATACTAGATTCTCTTCAAAAAAATACACCTTAAAATTAAGTATGAAAATGCTAAATGGTAATAAAATTAAAAGATATATAATTAGCAGATTTATAACAGTAATAACAATAAATACCTCTTGTGGGGGGACTTCAAAGGAGACCGTCCTGAGGTCAACTCTTGTGAACTGGTCCGTGCACGGGAGGACAAAAAATAAACCTGATTTTTTTTTTAAGTTTAGAGGTTTTTTTTTTATTTAAATTTAGAGGGTTTTTATTTTATTCTAATCATCGTCATCATCATCACCATCATCGTCATTATCATCATTATTATCGTCATCATCATCATCATCGTCATCATCATCATCATCGTCATCATCGTCATCATCATCACCATAATCATCATCATCATCACCATTATCCTCAACATCATCGCCACAATCATCATCAGCATCGCCATTATCCTCATCATCAACATCACCTGGTCCTTTGGCCTCTTGAAGCGCCCTGCCGAGGCGAAAGATGATTGCTCTTTCGTATTCTTGAACTATCTATAGATGATGATGATGAAAATGAAATCATGATGATGATATTGATGATGATGACGTAATGATGATGATGGTGGTTGTGGTGGTGATGATAGTGATGATGATGAAGAATATTATGCTAATGATGATGTTATCATCCTTTTTTTCAGATTCTTCATCCTAATCATAACCACCACCATCACCATCATCACCGCTATCGTCATCATTATCATCACCACTATCATCATCATCATCACCACTATCATCATCGCTATCATCATCTTCATCGACAGCACCATCGTCATCATCATCATCATAAAAATGATATTAATCGTCACCACCACCACCATCATCATCATCACCACTATCATTATCGCTATTATTATCATCAGCAGCAGCAGCATTATAATCACCACCACCACCGCCACCATCCTCTTCAAATGTCTCCCATCACATATAACCCCGACGCGCCTCCATCAGCATAATGACCATTGATGACTATCATTCATCTCATTCATCGTCATCGTCGTCATCATCATCATCATCAATTCTGGTCATCATCATCATCATCGTCATCATCTTTTTTGTCATTATTATTATTATTGTTGTTGTTTTGGTTGTTGTCCTTATTATTGTTGTTGTTGTTATCGTTGCGGTTCATTATCATCATTATCGATAGGCGACAACTCCTCCAGTAATGCGACCCAATTTTACATTTTCCTTAAAAAAATAATACACTAATTTTTTCTAAAAAACTTTCCCCAACTTTTAACACAACAAACCCTCACCCCTCACCTTTTTTGATCCACCGCGGCACACATATCTGCTCATAAAACACATAAAATACACACATTAAATTATTTTCAGCCCATTTCAATTGAGCCCCAAAATTTTACACTCTAACTCAACAGGGGTTCTGGTTGATGGGGTTTACACATTCCACGTTTGCATGGAATGTTTGGGTGTTTTTGTTGAATTTTAAAGAATTTATCGAGAAAAATAAGTTTCAATAAGTTTATTATTTTATTCAAGAAGTTTTTTTTAAAAGTTAATGCTTCAAAATTTTAGTCATTTTTATTATCTGTGTAAGTTAACTTTGGAAAATTTTATGAAAAAATATAATGGAAAAACCTTTTGCAAAAAAGAAAAAGAATTCGATGCAATTTTCATTTTGAGAAAACATTCTAATTAGAATTCATGATAGAAGTTTTAAAATTAAATTCAATTGAGTTAAAAAAAGTTTTGCAATCTTTAGAGGTTATTTAAAATAGGGGGATCTCATGACGCACAATTCATAATTCAGACAAGTTAATCAAACGAAAATATGACCTGTCTGCCTGACCGTCAGATTGATTACATCGTGGTCAGGCGGTAGCTCTCCCACCATGAACTTGAGGGGTTCTTTTTCTTTAATCCAATAATTTTTACAGTGTTTCACTATTGGTTTAATTTAAAATATACCCTACCCTGACGTGCATCACACACATTGTTTGCATTTGAACCCGGGAACCTGGTCACTGCAAAACAACAGCGAGTGGCAGGCACCATAAAGACGCCGATTGACACCACCGCGTGTGTTTGATCTAGTACACGATAATGGAAGCGGTCATTGTAATGATGATTTTAAAATTGTGTGTGTGTGTGTGTTTGTAAGCGTGTGTTGCGCTACCACTTATTCAAAGTTGTTTTTGTTGAGAACTTTTTAAATTATTAAATTATTTAAAATCATTCGCTAGAGTTTTGAAAAAATGTCACCTCAGTCTGTTGAAATTTATGTTTACATATACACTGAACTGAATGTTTTTGACGATAGCATTTCAAATCTTCTGAAAGAGTTTAGGTTTTGTAGCCAAACCCGGGCGAGCTAATCTTGTTAATCATTTGTTGATCCGCTTTTGTTTTTCATCCCTGGTCTCTTGTTAATTAATTAAACATGTTAAGTGGCAAACGCCGGTTGTATTCAAATGTTTACATCTAATAAATAGCTTCGAATTTTACTTAAATGAATTTTAATGGTTTTAAACGCGTGTGTGTGTGCGCGTTGATGCTATAAGTATGACGCAAATGATAACAAAGTCTACTGAGTCTAAATGTACCAGGGCCTTTTGAAATTGTCGACCCCTCTATCTGGCCTCTCCGCCACTGACTCAAAGTTGTTTTTTGCTAGGAAAATACTTTTCTTAATTATTTAATAATTCAAAATCCTTCAGCAGATGTTTAAAAAGGTGTCGGCGCAATCTAATGAAATTGATTTCAGTATATATGCGAATGTTCGTGTCAGCCGGGTGCCTTATCTCTTTAAAAAAAAACATTGAATTTTGTGCATAACCCAGGCGAGATAATCTAGTCAATCATTGTGATCCGTTGTTTCGATTTTGTTTTTACATACACGGTTTCATGCTAATTAAACTAGGTAGTTGGTAAGCCACGCCGACTGTATAGGAACTGCTTGCTGTCAATGTTTCCGATGTTACAATTTCACTATATTTACCATATTGAAGTTATCTATATTTTGTAAAATTTATGTTTTTAGTTAATATTGATTCTG
>NW_008705261.1:226568-234642 GCF_000326865.2 Helobdella robusta
ACTTAGTTTTGTTGTAGCAGTGGTAGTGGTGGCGGTAGTAGTAGTTACAATTACGATGATGGTGATAACGCTGATGTTGGTAAGCATGTTTTGTTGAACATGATGACGGTGGTTGGGGTGTACATGGTGAAAAAAGCAACGACTAACTTCTGTGAAAATATTTCTCTGTTCAACTTTACAGATTTTAAAAACTTTTCTAAACTTCAGCAAGAATTTTAGGGCTAGGGGCGATGATATTATGACTTGATAATCTCACTGGAGCCTTTAATCAGTAAAAACGATCATCTAAATGATGATAATAAAGATACCAAGTTGTATCTCTACGAATGTTGAACATTATCTAATGATAACGCTGATGATATTATTCATATCACTGATGATGGTAGGAATGGTGATGAATTATGTTTAATATCTAATGATACTTTTTATGATAGGGTAGAACTAACAGTGATGATCAAGCTGATGATATCATTTATATCACTGATGATGGTAGCATTGGTGATGATATAATATCTAATGATACTTTTTATGATACATTTGAACTGACAGTGACGATGATGATCGTGATAAATATATACCAAATGATGAAGAAGAAGACGAGGACGGTTAAGATGACGACGACGACGATGATGATATGATGTTGAAAGTGATGATAACGATGTTTATTTTTTAGTAAATCCTTGCTAAATTCCTGCTAATGTCCTTAAAATAAAGAAATTATTGATTGGTTAAACAACTTGGGAAACGATTTATCGGCAAAATTTGGCTCTTATTTTCATTATTGTTGCTGCTTTTAAATGTTGTTGTTGTTGTCGTTGTTATTGTGATGACGATGACGTTGTTGATGATGATGATGATGGCGTTGATGATGATGACGGTGATGATAATGATGATGATGATGGCGGTGATGATAGTGACGATGTTGTTCTTATGCCAACAAAAGCCGTTAATTCAAATATAAAATTTTGTGTGTTGCTGTTGTTGTTGTTGTTGATGTTGTTGTTATTACTGTTGTTGTTGTTGTTGTTGTTGTTGTTGTTGTTGTTGTTGTTGTTGTTGTTGTTGTTGTTTCCCCCAAGCCCTTTTCTCCATTGCTTCCCTGTACGGACCAAAAAAAAATCATTTTAATTAACTAAGAAAATTACTAAGATAACGAGACAGTGTAATGGTTAAAGCGCCTGGCCCTGCTGATGCAGAGACCGGTTTCGAATGCAGGCTGATCCTACAGGCTCTCATCAGACACACAATGTTTGCGAGGTGTAAATTCTTGCATGTCTGACATAGGCCGTATCTGTGGTTGGCACCTCCAAGAATTAATTAAGAAATAATTAGTAATAATAATAACAATAATAATAACAATAACAATAATAGCAATAACTAAAATAAATTATAAACTTGTATCGAATTAATTCTTTCCACAAAACTTACCAAATACCAGAAGGTCATCAGTACTTATATATCTCGTATTTATTTCATTTTAAACTAAATCAACATCACACAGTTAATCACACGATATTGCATCTGTGGTAGCGTTATGATTTTAAATATATGACTATATTTGTTTTAAATTATATAAACATATATATATATATATATATATATATAATTTATTTATAATTAAATAATATAAGTGGTATTATATATAGTGAGTTTATATTTAAAGATAGTAGTTTATCCAAAATGTTATCTTATAAAATGCATTCCAACTACAAGACCCCAAAATTTATTTTCTAATTTGTTTTGTAATATATATATTATTATTATTATTTTTTTAGTATTATAATATTAAAATATATATATATATTTTAATATTATAATATATATATTATAGAACAGAATATATTATCTATATATTTACATCTAATTATTATTTTTATTAAGGTTATTATGAATATATTATGTCATAATAAATATATATATATATATAATTTAATTTAACTTGTTTGATAAAATCCATTCAAGGAATGTGAATAAAGATTTATGTAGGTGGAATGGAACTTTTTTTAAAAAAACTATCCATCGTCTATCAGTCGAACTTTTATTTAAAAGTTTATTTATTTATTTATTTAAAAGTTTATTTATTTAAAAGTTTATTATCGAAGTTTATTTAAAAATCGGTATTTATTCATTTGAGAATATATCAAAATTTATTTATTCATTCATTTAAAGATCTGTCAAAATTAATTTACTTTAAAAAATGCTCAAATGCTAACAATGTACAACAAACGTCATAGATGTTTATAAGCAGAACAGAATTCATTTCACAAGATACATATCCAAAATAATTATATTATATATCACATATCATATATGTGACAATAAAATTATGGATGTATCTAATTAATTATTCACGATACAATTGATACATTTGATATTATATCCCAAAAGTCGTAGATATCTAGCATATTTTGATAGCTCGCATTCATCCGTGTTTTAGTGAAGAATTTCAATATTATCATTTCGCCTTCCCAGTCGCAAGCAGTGCATACATCAGAAATGTGGCTTATTGACGTATGTATGTTTGTTTGTATGTATGTATGTATATGTGTATGGATGAATGTATGTATATTTGTATGTATGTATGTGTGTGTGTATGTATGTATGTATAATGTTTGTTTGTAGGTTTTTTATATGTATGTATGTATGTATGCATGCATACTTGTTTGTTTGTTTGTTTGTTTGTATTAATGTGTTTATGTATGTATGTGTGTATAGATAAACGTATGTATAAATGGATGTATATAATAATGATGTTTATATTTGAACAAAAATTAATATGAGTGAACACACACACACATACATAAACACATACATACACATACACACACATATGCAAACACACATAAATACACATACAAATATGTACACATACAACTGTACCTCTCTATATTGAAGATGATGTTACGATCACAAGAGTCATTGTCAACTGGCTAAGAAATGATATTTGCACACTCATACATCAGAGCAAATCTTATTGACTAGTGTACAAGATGAAATACGTACACAAAAATACAAACACAAACATACAGACACTCGCATAAACACATGCATACAAACAAACATACATACATACATACATACATATTTAATACAAACAAACATACACACACGTACATGTCATACATACATACATACATACAAACAAACAAACAAACATACATACATACATGCATGCATACATATATACATACATAAGTTTTATTTTTACTTGATCGTTAGCATCGTATTGTTGAGTTAGCCTAATATTTTTTGCTACGTCTGACAGATTCGTGAATAAAAAAACTAAATCTTTGAAACGTACCAAAATATCATACAAACAAACACGTACAATCAAATACATTCATTTACAAACATACACAAATATCTAAATCGAATCCCGTTTTAATTTATACATACATACATACAAATGTAATCACACACAATCACATTCAATCACATACAATCACACACACTCACATACACGCCACCCTATACAATTGCATACAAACACCAGCAAACAAATATATGCGTACCGTTCATACACACATACAAATATATAACACAAATAAACAAGCAAACAAACATACAAACATGAATACATACAGACAGACAAACATGAATGCATACAGACAGACAAACAGACATACAAACAAACATGCATGTACGAACATATGTATGCATGGGATGTACGTCACAAAGTAGGTTGGCGGCTCGTGTCGTGGGTGTTATGCAGCTAGAAGCCAGCCTGATGCTCAATATGTCTACACACACACATACAATCATACATACATACATAAATACATACATACAATCATACATACATAAATTAATACATACATACATAAATACATATATACATACGTACATACATACGTACGTACGTACGTACATACACACACAAAACCACATACATACATACATACATACAGATAGATATTAATACATACATACATACATACATACATACATACATACATACATACATACATACATACATACATACATACATACATACATACATACATACATAGATACATACATACACACATACATACATGCGGTAAAGAATGTAAAGAATGCGGTTTGGCCGCGGCCAGGGCAGCGGACGAGAAAATGAAAAAATATGGGAATGCCCTCCCCTCGATGGAATTCTTGCCAATATGCATCGAGGTTCTCGGCCCGATGGACCCCAACACCCTTAAATTTCTTAAGAAAATAGGCAAAATGATCAGTGTCAGATCAGGTGACAGCAGGGAACTGTTTTTTGCAACCAACCACATTTCGTGCTTGTTGCAGCGGTTCCTGCGTGTCTGTGTGCTTGAAAATATCCAACTGAATGCCGACACGTGCAATTAACGACAAATCAAAGTGTTAATCCATTTGTTACTTGATGTTTGACGGTTCAGTGTCACTCATCATGTTTTGGTTTTAACATACATACATACATACATACACACATACATACATACATACATACATACATACATACATACATATATACATAAAGATATACATATATACATACATACATACATACATACACACATACATACATACATTCATACATACATACATACATACATTCATACATACATACATACATACATACATACATGCATACATATATACATACATACATACATACTACATACATACGAAACGAAACGAAACAAAATTTTATTTGTTTCTCAAAATTGAAAAATTTAAAGAAAACAGGATGACCATAATAGAATTTGTATAAAATTCATCTGGTATGGCCACCTAAACAGAAATGTTCCATATTAACAAAATGTTCCGTAACTGATATAAAAAAAATTTTATGTTTAAACAAAAATGTTCGCCAACTAATTTACAAATATTCTAATTAAATTAATTATTGTAATAATTGGTAATAGTGATGTAAATAATGTTTGGTAGGCACAATTAAAAATAGCTCAAATTACCTATTCCTAAGAATAAAAATGTTTACGCTCGAGTATCTATTTGTTATTAAACGTTAATATTTTGCTTGAATGGCATGTTAGTTTTCATTTGAACGTTCTTATCAATCTTATAACAGAAATGTTTTCAAAATTTTTTTTAAAAGAAAAAATATTAAAATCACGATTTAAGAATCCTCATTTCAGTAGGTAGTTCAATAACCGTGGTCCGACGAAGTACACATGAGAGAACATCATGTTGGTCTTGCTCTTGCTCGACGCCACGGATCGCACAAATCCAGTCGACCGAGCTGGCCTGCAGCATCCGTTGAAAGATGATAGCAACTGGCTCAACAGCCGTTCGCATACGAAGATCGCCACCCAATATTCATGGAGATCACAGAAATCCAAATCATTTGCTGCCCCGAAAAGCCCGTCCGCGCGTTCGCGAAAATGCGAATTTGTTATCAAACGAACCACTCTTTTCATCAGAATTTTGATCGGGTTGGTTGTTGTTGCCCACACCAGGTTACAATATGTTACATGCATCACACAGAGCAGGTTGTAAATGGTATTTAAGCAACTTCTGGGCGAAATGTGACGGAGTTTGTTCAAGTTTATTATTTATACATACATACATACATGCATTTACACTACCTACATACAAACATACATATACAAATACAAACACACACACACACACACACACACACACACACACACACACACACACACACATATATATATATATATAGTACAGGGTTGTTTGTTTTGATTAAATGATGCGCTTAAAATGCAAACGTAAAAAAAATCTATAAAGATGTTTGCATGTTGGACAAACATTTGTATGTTTATCTTTTGTGTTTGTTGTTGTTTTTTCTGTTGTATACCAGTATTGCAGAAACAATGCTCTAGGTACTGTCACCATAGTTTCTCAATAATAACAGACACCCCGTTGTGTATTTGAATCTAGCTATGCATCTAATATTTTTTGTTTTTCATAAATGTTTACAATGTGTTTCATACAAATGTATGTGAAAGAAGAGAATGTGCGCATGTGAAGAGAGAAAGAGAGAGAGAGGGAGAGAGAAAGAATGTGTGTATGTGAAAGTAAGAATATAATGTAAAAAAGTTTTGTGTTGAGTGTGCATGGTGTATGTTTGTGTGTGTGTGTGTGTGTGTGCGTGCGTGTGTGTGGTGTTTGTGTGGTGTGTGTGTGTGTATTTAATGTTAGTGTATGAAAACCAACCCAATGAATGACAAAAATTCCGCCCACACAACCACAATCACGAAGCACACACACACACAGACGTCTTTTTTATATAAATTCGAGGAACTTTTCAATCTCCCAATTCAAAAAGAGGAACAAAACTTGAACACGCTCAGACGAGGGGCAGCTAGTTGACACGTCACATAACAACACGCCTCTCAACACTCACCTACTGAATGTCAGCCTCGCACACACACATAAACACATACACAAACACACAACCCAAAACACATTTTTTTACTTTCTCTCTCTCTCTTTCTCTCTCTCTCTCTTTCTTTCTCTCTATTTTTCTCTTTCTACACACACCCACACACCACATACACAAATTTATTTATAAGTAATGATTCCTAATATAAATAACAATAATATTGATAATAATATGTAAAAGAATGTCAGTTTTTCAATTATATTTTCTATTTTATTATTCATTTGTCCGTTGTTCCAACATTACTTACTTTAATTTTATAATTTGATTAACAAGAAACAAAAATGACATTTAATACTTCGCGTGTGTTCTTACTTGTTAATCTTTTTTTCCTCTAATTTTCATTACACAGTACAAAGTACCCAATGGAGTTTTCAGTTTGTAAAAATTGACTGTACAACTTTTTGATATTTTTTGTGTGTTTGTATTTGTTTGTTTGTATTTGTGTGTTTGTTTGTTTGTTTGTTTGTATTTGTTTGTTTGTATTTGTTTGTTTGTATTTGTGTGTTTGTTTGTTTGTATTTGTTTGTTTGTATTTGTTTGTTTGTTTGTTTGTGTGAATTTAAGTTTGTGAAAGGATGGAGCCCGTGTTTTCAAGGCTATTACGCGTTTAGCTGGTTTTGTATCACTTACGATTGTTCATATTTGTTTGTGTATGTGTGTATGTGTGTGATTGTGCGTGCGTGTGTGTGCGTGCGTGTGTGTGCGCGTGTGTATCATTTGTTGGCATGATGTAATCTGCTGAGTAAGTGATGTGATGTAATGATGTGAGGATGCAACAGTTCAATAATGTGATGTCATTTAATGTGTGATCCACTCAGTAAACAACTTCCTTCAATATGACAATCAATTTTGTTCAGTTTTTAGGTGGTCTGTTGTTTTGCCTATTAATTCAATTTAAAAATTACCGCGTGATATACACACATAGATACCACGACACACGCGTACACACACACACATACACACACACAGATACATAAGAGAGGCACACATCGCACGTACACACGCGTCGTTACATTTTTACGAGTCCTATTACATGCCAGTTTTATCGATTCAATTTAAAATTACAATTTAATGTGAAGTGTTCTCGCTGACTTGTGCTCTCTCACATACATTCCTTATTTTCTACAAATATCATTTCCTCCGCTGTTCATTCATTCTCATTTCTTCTTCGTTTGTTCTTTCGTTCGTTTTTTGTTCATTTTTCTTTTTATTATTTATAGGCTTTTCCGCTTGTCTGTTCTGCGTTTAATGGTGATGTTGTTTTTTTAATCATTTATGTAGAAACGAGTGAACCTATATGTTCATTCGTTCGTTTGCTAGGTTTTTTCATCTGATGTTCGTTCATTTGTTCATTTGCATGTTTATCCGTTTGTCCATTCATGCATTCCTTCCCAACTTGCATATTCATTTTTTGCGTTCATCGATCAATACCTTTTAATGTCGCCCGTTCAAAGTATTATATATATATGTATATATATATATATATATATATATATATATATATATATATTTATTTATTTATTTATTTATATGGCGCAAATTAAATACTTCAAAGGCGCCATCAAATGTGAAACAAAAAAATATATCTGTGCGTTATCAACAAAAATTAAAATATTCAAATTTTAATGTTTATGAACAGAAAATAAACATGTTTTTAATTCTTTTTTAAATGTCACAAAATTAATTCCGGATCTTCTT
>NW_008705261.1:234692-241945 GCF_000326865.2 Helobdella robusta
ATTCCATTCATTAATTTGAACACGTCACTGCAATTTTAAAAATTATTCTTTTCTCAATCTTTAACCAGTGAAGTTCACTCAATATTGGGCTAGCGTTACATGATCAAATTTCAATTTTTCGGTTACAAGTTTCGCAACCCCATTTTGAACCGACTAAAGAATGGCAATTGATCTATCAGGCAAGTTATAAAACAGACTGTTGCAGTAGTCCATATATATATATATATTGTGAGTCGACTTGAATCCACAAGTACAATGTGAGAGATGGTGTACTCTATGTACTCGTACTAGCCGACTGTACTTGCGAGACCGGGTCAAAAATTCTCACCCATACATTGTATAAATTGTAAGCCGAATTGTTGGCATTAATCAATTTAAAGTTTGCCCTTTCAATTCTCAATTTTGGTAACACACGACGAACAAAGATTTACAACTGCCGTTTAAGTCAAAGCAACAAATAAAGATATTTGTTTAAATGGGTTAAGTGAATGTACGGAACGATTCAACGTAAGTACAATAAAATCCTTTGTGAACCGTGCATTCACGCATTCATCCTTTACTAATTAGTAATTCCTACGGAACTAAAAAAAATTACTAATCTACTGGTAAGCAATGGTTACAAAACATCATCAACCATTCATGGAAGACTACAACAGGATAGCAAAATATTTAAAAACAACAACGACATAATCCTATATTACAGAAATCACATGTTAACGGCACATAAAATAGACAAAGTCGTCCTCAACCAAATCAGAAAAAGAAATGTTATACCAATCAATGATACTAATAAAATAAAACTCAGGATATGCTACAATAATTGTAAGACATCACAAAGTGTCTTAAAGTATAACTGCACTCTTAAGGCCTTATCTGCATGATGAATTAGGGTAACAACAGTTTCATTAAATTTTAATGATGAACTTGGATATTAATTCTATTTTTAACAAATTGAACAATTTCTAGAAAATTCTAGTAATGGAAATTGAAAAGACAAACTTTAAATTGATTAATGCCAACAATTCGGTAGAATTCATACAATACTGTATAAAATATGGTCTCCTTCCAACACACACACATATATTATATATATATATATAATTATATATATATATATTTTACAATATTCTATAAATTCTACCGAATGTTTGGCGTTAATATGTTTGTAGTTCGTTTTTTCGATGTTATGTATATATACTATTAAAGAATGAATTAGCTCCTGAAAACATTTAATTAATTAATTACATTATTTTAAAAATGTATATAAATGCACAAATTGATTAATCACACAAATTAATTAACTAATAAATGTAATTACTTTCTGAAAATAACTTTGAGAAAATATGTTGAGTAAAACAGATGAAAACATTAAAAAGAGAATCGCTCATGTATTCGAAGTAGAAGAGCGCGAACCACTTGGGATCTTCGTAAGAACTCGCGTGAATTGGAGAAATTATTTCGCAATTCTTTTCGGAGTTAATTAAATCTAGAAATGCAAAACTTTTTACAAAAATTTTCTTCATTCATCTGTAGTTAAATGTATGTAAAACAAATTTTTCATTTAAAAATAAATTATGACGATGTAAGATTTAAAAACAGAAATTATTTGTCGGCATATAATAAAATCACGTTTTAAAAATGTAATGAAAATGAAAGTGTTGACCGCTCACACTTGCAATCATGACCACATCATCAAAGCTTCCAAATTTACAAAAACGAGCTTGTTTTAAAAAAAGCAGATTTACATCTAGATTTGGTCAGCAGCTACAGGTCAATATCAGTTTTGTCTCTAAAATAATAGAAAAGATAATTACCAAGCATTTGTTGAATTATCTTCATAACAGCGCATTACTACCAAAATTGCTATCGGGCTTTCGGAAGCATCATTCGACGGAGACGGCCTTGCTGAAGAAACTCGCGAATGTTAGTGCTACATTCGACATAGATAGTCACCGGATTTTCACTCCATCTTAAAATTCATTTACATTGGCTACAATTTCCGGTAAGGATTAAATTTAAAATGGCACTGTTGGTTTAACTTTAAACCATGTTTATTTGTAGACATCCATTGGCCAGCAATTCTTAGGGTGTGCCTGAATGGTGATGCTCCGCTTCATCTGAGTGAACAACTGGTGCCTGTGATTCAAGGAAACCATAACTGATCCAACATCAAAATTTATTAGAAAACAAATTAACAGCAAAGTAAATGTAAAATTTTATAAATTTATAAATAAGAAATAAAATGTGATATAAAGACAAAACTATCATGATAAAATTGTATTGGGTAAACCACATAACTAGAATAAATATAACAGCCTTCGCTCACTTTTAGCTTACTTCTGGAGAAGATTTGGAGAGTGATTTTTTTTCGTTCGAGTCAATAGTTACGATCGTATATTGACTAATTTCGGAATAATGCTTTTATTTAAAATGTTAAAATTTTATTTTTTTCATTGTTATTCAAAGTGGTAATTAATTACTTTTATTTTGGTATAAATTTAAAAAAATAAAATCGACATTACTGAAAATAGTTAAAAGTTGAAAAAATTTGAGGTTCTTTGCTTATCCCTGCTTCAACCCATAAGAAAGTGTAGTATATTGGTAAATAGGCCTCCCTTGGACTAATCGATCAATTCGATCAATCGGTCGGGCTATTTGACATGCTTGGATTATTGGCTTACGAAATTGCATGAATTTTAACGAGCGAGCTATATAAAATATTTACTTGACGAATGCTTTATTGAACGAACTTTTTTTAAATTTTTAAAATTCTCAATTTGATTTCATTGCAATATCAATGATGATGATTGTGACTGACTAATTGAAAAACATCAAATAAAACTTATAAAATAGGATGGGCAAATGACGTCATGTTAACAGTAGTTATTCAACTGCCTGTTAGTGAATTAGCCGGTATAAAGGTTATATTCAATTCCTATCAAACAAGTTTGACCAAATATCATACGCATTCAAAATTAAATATAGAAAAACATTTATAATGTTATATTTACACATTCAAGTTGTACAATTGTGTTATTGTGTAGTTAGTCTCAAATTATTCTGAATTCTCTCAAAAAAATTTAAACTTTTTACTAGTTACTTTTATCAACAATTTAAATTTTCAGTTTGATTTCATCGCGATATCGATGATGATAATGTGACCTGACTGATCAAAAAGCATCAAAGAAAATTTTTAAAATAGGATGGAGAATTTGTTACGGAATCGTTGGAGGAAATGACGTCATGCTAGCAGTATTCTATATTTAGTAAAATATATCCCTTCAACTTCCACACCAAGAGAACAAGCTTTTTCAAAATCTGGAAAACTGGTAGACATAAAAAGAAATTGATTGCGAGATAGTTTTCAATTGAAGGGTGTGCGAGTTTAAATGAATTGAAGGGTGTGCGAGTTTAAATGATTGGATGGCAAATAAAACTTGTGTATATGTTCAAATTTAATTAAATTTTGAATATAATTTTTTTAAACTCGCTCGAGTTATTTCTTTGTTATTGATATTGGAGGCAGTCATATATAAAGCGAGCAAATAAATCTACACATATTGGCTCAGCTTGGCTTGGCTTAGAACTGGATGTTAAGAAAGGTGTGGTCATAAACTATTTGAAATTCTCCCAGAAAAATTTGAACTGCGTGCGAACGTAACACTGATTACAGTTGCTCTATAATGAATTTATATACTATATATATATAGCGAGCAAAATTTTAATATAAAAGCGCTTATAAATCTACGAATATTGGCTCGGCTTGGCTTGGCTTGGAAGTTAAGCAAGGTGTGATCTCAAACTATTTGGAATTCTTCCTGACATATATTAATATATATAAACTAAAATCCATGTATACAAATAAATAATATTTAATAAAATTATATGTTTATATAAAAAGCAATATAGCAGATTCAACCAGCCAATCAAAAAGTTTCGAAGGCGTTCGTTCGATGACGTCAATTTAGTACGGTTAGCATTGTTGTTAAGACTGTATAATAGTGCAGTACATACATTAAATAAGTTTTTTGCTGATGAGAATGATCGAAATGATGAGAATGTATGGTTGAAACGAGTATAAATAGGAGCTGAGACAACATGAAAATCAGACCGGGCATTCTGCTTCTATTCTTTTACTCTACTTGGTGTGTTTTTTTGTTTTTTTTTTTGTTTTGTTTAACACCATACATATAACAGGTACGCAGTGGTTCCTGGGTTTAGTGGGATTTTTATTGATTGAATGTGGTAGTATGCTTGGTTATATAGAGTTATATAGAGTTATATAGAGTTATATAGAGTTATATAGAGTTATATAGAGTTATATAGAGTTATATAGAGTTATATAGAGTTATATAGAGTTATATAGAGTTATATAGAGTTATATAGAGTTATATAGAGTTATATAGAGTTATATAGAGTTATATAGAGTTATATAGAGTTATATAGAGTT
Source organism: Helobdella robusta (assembly GCF_000326865.2). NCBI lineage: Eukaryota > Metazoa > Annelida > Clitellata > Rhynchobdellida > Glossiphoniidae > Helobdella > Helobdella robusta. The sequence goes on from NW_008705261.1 coordinate 239,143, forward strand.
ATATAGAGTTATATAGAGTTATATAGAGTTATATAGAGTTATATAGAGTTATATAGAGTTATATAGAGTTATATAGAGTTATATAGAGTTATATAGAGTTATATAGAGTTATATAGAGTTATATAGAGTTATATAGAGTTATATAGAGTTATATAGAGTTATATAGAGTTATATAGAGTTATATAGAGTTATATAGAGTTATATAGAGTTATATAGAGTTATATAGAGTTATATAGAGTTATATAGAGTTATATAGAGTTATATAGAGTTATATAGAGTTATATAGAGTTATATAGAGTTATATAGAGTTATATAGAGCATAAATCCTATATAGATACCTTTCTTTGAGGTTCTTTTCTTTGCCGACCGGTTGGCTTCATTGCGTTTCTCTATTTCCATTTAATTAAATTAAATAAATAAGATTTTTCCATTCATTTAGGTTTATTCAGGTTCATTCATTCAGGTTGAAGCTTCCAGAGGAGTTCATCGTGGACGATCAGAATGGTTGTGATGTACGTTACGTTCGTTCATTCAGTGGCAAAAAATGCACGCCTAACTGGGGTCCGTTTTACGGTTTCTTTGTGGTTTTTTTGCGGTTCTTTTTTTTGCCAGTTGGCTGGCTTTTCCGGCTGGCGGGTTTCACCGCGGCTCGTTTCTCTATTTTTATTTAAATTAAATAAGATTTTTCATTTTATTCATTTCATTCAGGTTGAAGCTTCCAGAGGAGTTCATCATGGAAGATGACAGGCTACGTTCATTCATTCAGTGGAAAAGAATGCACGCCTGGCTAGGATACGTTTTATTTTTTTTTCTCTGTGTTTTTCTCTGTAATTTAACATTAAGTAAGAATGTAAGAATGCTCACACGCACACACACACACACACACACACACACACACACATACACACAATTACATTAAGTAGCTATATAGGTAGGTTAGATAAGCATAATTTTAATTGTAGGTAGAATAGATAAGAAGCATCCAACACTAATGTAGTTGAATAGGTAGGCGCGTAAGTTTATCTCTTCTATTTTTTTCTTGCACCCACATTGCACGCATCAGCGTATTACATACACACACAAATACATACATAAACACATATGTTAGTATTTGAGCGTAATTTTATTTTCATTACACATTCTAATTTATTATTACTAAGGTTGAGAGTAATTTAATTACATAGGTAGTTAAGGGCAATAATGTAATTCTAGGAACAATCTTGTAATGTAATGTAATAAAAGGCTGTAAGTGTATCGATAGGTAGGTTAATTATTAAGTTTTATATTATTATTATTACTAAGTTGGAGCCCAAGGCATTACGTAGGTGGTGGGGTGGGTGCCGAAAGGCCAATGAATTGGGCTCTTGAGTTTTATAATTTTAAGTAAGCTAGGGCTTAATTGTAATGAATAGGTAAGTTGAGGGTACGATAGCCGATTGACTCTGGATTTCAAAGTCTCTTGTCAGAGGTAAGCCTTGGTGGCCAGTGGTGAACCGGCAATGGTTTACTACCCGGACGGCAATGGTTTACTATCTGCACGGTAATGATTTACTATACGGCACGGCCATAGTCTACTACCCGCACGGCTTCCGGACGGCAAATGATTTACTATTCGCAAGGCAGTAGTCTGCTATCCGCACGGCAATGGTTTACTATCCGGTGCCCTGGCTGTCGGTGAACCTCTGTGCAAGGAGGGAGAATGAAGGGGGACTTTCGACTATCGTACCATTAACAATTTAATATAGATTAGTTAAGGTAATTGAATAGGTAGATAGGATTATTTTTATTAAGCAATTTGAGATGCAGGCACCGCTAAGCTTTCTGATGAGAATATTCTCTATCTTTCTCTATCAACAACAATCTGGAGGAGAACTGGCACCAGTTTTGGAGGACAACGTAGGAGGAACCGGAAGGCACGGTAAGTTTTTTTTTTTACAGTTTGCCCTATTATTTTATATTGTTTGCTATTATTTTTATTTGGTAATTTTTTGCTTCTAAGATTCTAAAATTCATTTATACTACGCTAATAACAAAAAATGTGTCTACAGAATGATGAGAGGTGGGCAGTGGTGGGAGTCAGCACGTTTCAGATGGTGGTCTCATGATGGTGGTGAGGAAGAATCAGCTCGTTGGCTGTTCGACTGAAACTCTGCAGTTCGGATGACGTCTTGTGTGCCGACCAGATTATGGTGGTCGGTGCAATGGAGTTCAGTAACGACAATTTGTTAAGTAAGTTTAGTTTAGATTTTTTATTTTCCTCATTCATTCATTTTCTCACTCAATCTTTACAATTATTCATCCATTAGTTGATTCATTAATTCATTCTATTCATATATTGTTACATTGAATCATGGTTTGATTGATTGATTAATTCATTCATTCACTCATTTATTTATTCAATAATTTATTTGTTTGTTCTTTCGTTCTAACATTCATTTACGACTACGCTAAAAAAATTTTGTCTACAGAATGATGAGAGGTGGGCAGTGGTGGGAGTCAGCACGTTTCAAATGGCGGTCTCATGATGGTGGTGAGTAAGAATCAGCTCGTTGGCTGTTCGACTGAAACTCTGCAGTTCGGATGACGTCTTGTGTGCCGACCAGATGATGGTGGTCGGTGCAATGGAGTTCAGTAACGACAATTTGGGAAGTAAGTTTAGTTTAGATTTTTTATTTTCCTCATTCATTCATTATCTAACTCAATCTTTACAATTATTCATCCATTAGTTGATTCATTAATTCATTCTATTCATATATTGTTACATTGAATCATGGTTTGATTGATTGATTAATTCATTCATTCA